>NC_071590.1:5770535-6085714 GCF_024509145.1 Vidua macroura | reverse complement strand
ACCATTCCCTCCCCTTTATTAAACAAAGTTAGCAAAGTAATATTTAGAAAACTCATCTACAAGGATCATTGTTTGCAGCAAACTCTGAAGAGGAAAGAGAAATAATCCTGATGCTTTTTTTGTGAACTCCATCAGCAGCAGGAGTAAGCTGGAGCTATAGGGATTAACTCTGAAAAGCAAATTTCTTTGCTATTAGGAGAATCTCATGACTTGAATGTTAAAACTGCACCTAAAACTGAAGGCATGGTTAATTTTCAAAACAATGGCATGAGTAATACTTTACATGGTTGGAAAAATCTTTTCCCCAGCAGCTGTAAAGCTCCTCATGAGCACTGACTAACAAATCACAACTGAACAGACACCTCACACAGAACAAAGGTACCAGGCTGAGTTTATTAAAGCAGATGTTCACTGCACCCAAACTGAGATTCAAGGGCCTGACGTTTACTCAACATCCTAAAATACCACTGAACCAAGAAGCCCTGAATTGATCACTGGTTCAATTTTTGGGGCAATCTGTACCCAAAATTAGCTCTGGAGGAGCAAGGACTGAATTCAGGTCTTTTGACAGCTGTGAGCATCAACTTGTCTTTGAGAACTTGTCATCAAGTCCTCAAGCTGCAAATATTAACTGTGGGCCTTGCTTTCTTGCTGCAAAGGTTGGGCTCTGAACACAAAAGGCTAACACTGAATAGCTTGCTTAGATTAGATTAAAAATCTCAAGGAAAACACCTCTTTACACTTAGCTCCTGCTTTAGCACAAAACATAACCTGGGTGGGACACACCAGGTCAAGTATTTCGATTTTGTAGTAACCCAAATCTGCCTGGAAGAGTAAGAAAAACAACTTGTCTATCTTTGACAGTTTTTGATCTGTGGTCTAAACAAAGTTTATTTGAAACTAAAATAACCCCAAAACATGCAGGTAAAACAACATATTCCCTGAACAGTTGCTTGCAGGGATGCTTTTAGTCTTGCCTGTTCTGAGGCTTGAAGCAGCAGCTTTCCCCGTTTCAAAGAAAGGGAGGAAAAACTGTGTAGATCCATCCCAGCTTGGGAACTCCTGTGCTTCCATCACCCTGTGTCTGCTTCCTACACCGGGGAGGTGCCCCAGGAGCTCTGTGCGTGTGTGTGTGTGTCTGCACCTCGGGCACACCTGCACACAAATACAAATTTCTGCACCCCAAAACTTGCGGGATGTGCCTCTCTGTGTGCCCTAGCACCGGGAGAAGGGTGCCGAGCCCAGCTGCCATGAGAAGCATGGAAACACCAGTCGTGGCCGTGAATGGAGAAGGCAGGAAGATGTCGGGATGTGCAGCCCAGCCCTGGGCAAACAGGGATTTCGGGCTGTGCCCGCTGACAGGAGCGCCCTGTTGCTCGGAGGAGTTGGGATGCGGAGCGGCCGCACGCCCTGATCCTGGAGGGACAGCGCGGTGCGAGCATCCAGGTGTTTTAATGCCGGGAACACACGTGTGCAGGGCGCCTGACACCCCGAAAGCCGCGGGGTGCCCTGCCCCGTGCGGGGGTGTCCATGCGGGGATGAGCTGGCGGTGCAGGGAAGGGCGCTCCGTGCCCCCCGAGCCCGGGCACCGGCGGCCGCCTCGTCCCGGCGGGCCATCCTCCCAACCCAGGGGCGGACTCGGAGGAGGGAAGGAAGGGGCCGGCCTTGCGGCCCGTGACCTTGAGGGACACCCCGCCGCCTCGCACTCCCCGCCCCAGGCCCGGCCGCTGCCCCGCGAGCGGGGCGCCATTTCCAGCCGGGGAAGGGGACGCTCTGCGCGGCGGGGCGCCGGGTGGCTCGGGCGGCGCCGGCTCCGCGTGCGGCTTCCCCCGGCGGCCCCGTCCCGCCCGCGTCGCCCCCTCAGGGCTCACCTGAGGGTCAGCCCGGCGCCGGGCTGCAGGCGCGGCACGGCGGGCGCTCCCGCCAGGCTCCCCCGCAGCAGCACTCGCGCCGCCATCTTGCTCCCGCCGCCTCCCTCCTGGGCCGGGGGCTGCGGCCACGCCCCCTGGCGGGCAGCGCCGCCCGCGCATGCGCGGCCGTGGCGGCCCCGGGACCCCCTCAGGGCCCCTCAGCTGAGGGGGGAGCCCAGGCCCCGCTTTGGGGGGACCAAGTCGGATTTAGGGGGACCCTGCCCAGCTTTGGGGACCGCTACTCAGATATAGAAGACCCAGCTCTGGTTTTGGGGTTCCCCAGCCTCGGTTTGGGGGGAGCAAGTCGGATTTGGGGGGAGGACCCTGCCCCGGTTTGGGGAGATCGTAGCTGCATTTGGGGGGACCCCAGCCACAGTTTTGAGGGACCCACAGCCTTGTTTAGGGGTACCCAAGCACCAGTTTGGGGAGGAACCCACTTGGATTTAGTGAGACCCCTAATCTCCAGTTTGGGGGGACTCCAGCCTCCGGGTTGGAGCCCCCCAGTCAGATTTAGGGGAATCACAGCCCCAAATTTTGGGAATCCCAGCCCTGGTTTTAGGGGGACCCCCAGCCCCAGTTTGTTGCTCTCCCGGTACATTTTTCACTTGCTGGCAGCTGAAGGGTTTTCCTCACGCTCTGCTCCGCTGTACTCAAGAGATATTTTGGCTGAGGAGGAGGTGTGTGCTGGCATTGACTCCTTAAATCACTTCAAATTAAGGATAAAGTGATACTTAGGGTAATAATTAAAGGGCAGTTCTAAAAGCAACAAGCCAATAAACACAGAAAGCAGTCGGTGACTAATCCTTATCATTCCATGTAACACCTATAATGATTCTATCTTGGCCCTATAAACTCTCCCTTCCCATTTTATGACTTTTCTATCAGCACCTTCTGAGACTAATCCAGAAGATAACACATAAGATGTGCTTTAACATCACAAAAGTACAATCTTTGTACTTTAAAACAATTTAACCAACAATTGCCATCACTCTATTAAATAACACAGTCTGATAGGCAATTTGGTTTTAGTGACATTTTGATCTGACAGCGTGGTAAGTTCTTGAGCAACCCTCCCAGAGCCTACACTGGAAAAATTATAACCTTCTGTGATGAATCAATCTTATAGGGAAAAAAAAAGCATTTTCACAGCTACTCAAGGGAAATCACAAGACAAGAAAATATTCACTCCCCTAATTAGATGTAGATCAACCTATTAAGCAAATAGGAAACCTTTTCTATTTTTTATAATTATCTAGTTATCAGAACACTTATATTCCAAGTTCTGCTTGGATACAACTTCAGTGCATTTCCTACAGCCCAGGGCCAAATTCTACCCCATTTCTCCCAGTCTCTGCTCGGAGGAAGTTTCACATTTTGCATTCACCTGGGCAGGAATCAGAGCTCAGGTTTTTCCTTTCCTTTGATCAGCCAGCTCCAGCTCCTGTGGAATTTACACAAACCTAAACCTCTGCCACAAACAACAAGTAAAACCCTACAGCCACATGCTCAAGGCACTTCCTCAATCTCAGAGCCTGTGCCCACAGAATTTCACACAGAGACATTTCAGTGAAAGTTTCTTGACATCCCATATGAACACTGGCGTTCAAAGAGCAGCATTTTTTGCTTTGAAGCACCAAAGGAACTTCAAGTTTCTCATTCGTGCTGTCCCAAATCATTTGCTGAGTTCAGTCAGGCTTTTTAGGCAGCCAGAACTGATTTTGTGCAGGAAGTTAAAGGGCAAATGATCCTTAATAATCTGACAACAGCAGAGAACACAACTGGAAACTACTCAGTTGCTTAAAGTAAGATATTTTAGGTCAGAGGCTAAGATTTTAGGTCTGATACACCTTCTTTTGCTTCTGATCCTAAAGACCAACAGACACTTTGGAAAGGATTTCTCACAGCTCTCATATCCCACTCTCCCCTCCCACACTGCCCAATTTTGAGGCAGATGCCCTTTTAGATCCAAAGTCTGAACATGAGGCTGCTGCAACCTTTGCAGGCTCTCAGCTTGCTGAATGTCCTGGAGGAGAGGACATGAGATCCCCAGAGCTGTACCAGGATAAAGTCATCTTTCATCAGTAACTGCTCTGCCCTTTAGCTCCACGTTAAAACATGCAGCAAACCAGCACCTCTAGCTCCCCAAAATGTGTTATTTTAATTAGCTGTTCTGATGAGCCTAAATCTAAGCACGTTTAGGCTTTGTATTCTCACCAGCTCCCCTGTCCTGCTGGCAGCTCAAAGAGATCCAGCTCTCCCAGCATGAAATCCTGCCTTTGCACAGGGGACAGAGCCAACCACACTAAGCTGCCCAAAGCTTTGATTCTCACCTCTCTGCCACTAGAAAGGCTGTGCTTTTGTTAAGAGTTTGGAAGTCAGAAGGCACTACAAAGAGGAAATAAGGAAACAAGCATGCAGCTGGTTTTAAAATTCTACACTTCCTTTCAAAAGCTTTAATAGCATCATCTCCAGTAACCCTACAAACCACAAAAGACTGCCTGAAATACAGAACAACCAAATAATATAATGACCCTCCCACCAAAATTAAACATCACACGGTTGTAGTCTTGTCTAAACATAGAGAGGTCAATCCAGGAGGGCAGATGCCTTTGGGAACTGTCACTGGGGCAAAACTACAGGCAACAAAATGAAGTGTGAACACTAAACTTGCATTTTTCTCTGTATTTTCATTCAAAGCTCCAGGTGCCCATCAATCTGCAACATCTCTTTGCATAAGCAACTACATTTACTATTTATTTTGACTACAGATTTCACTGAAACATTTAACATAACACAGCAGGGCCTCAAACATCCCTGACAGAGAGAGACAAAAGCTGGAAGCCCTCTGCTTAAAATATTTCCCCCACTATTTGTCTGTTGAACAAACTTTAAGTTCCTGAAGTTTCTCACTTAGATAGGTGGTATCTGCCTCGGTGAGATTTTCTGAATCTGACAGGTTTTCCAGGAATCTGGTTCCTGCACAGGGCTTTCCTGTGATGGGATCTATGACATTGCCAACCTTGAACACAATTTCAGCCAGTTCGTGTTTCACGTGTTTGCCCCTTCTCTCAGGCAGAGCTTTCAGAAGAACAATGTCTCCAACAACACACTGCTGCAGTGGGTCATGGGCAAAATAGGTTTTTCTTTTGTTAAAGAACTGTAAAAGGAACAAAAAGAATAATAATAATAATAATAAAGAAACCTTGGTATTATATTTCAAAGTTACATGATGGGTAAATATATAATTAATATAAAATAAATTTCACTAAAGTCTTATGTATCTTTTAAAGTGAGATTCATTTGGGATCATGAAGAGAAATGCAACTGTGCACTCCCCAGGCTCTCCACAGAAAGCACAGAGCACTGCCCTTCCCAATCTCTTCTCAGGACAGTGTTGCCAACTGAGCCTGGAGGAAAGGAGATGGGGAAGAAAAAGCTCTGAAATCTGTATTTTGAAGTTTTTTATGTGAGAGTTTTCTTGCTGAAATAATTTTTTCCACATAAAAAAGTATTTTTTTTTCTTATTCAAACAGCAGAATTCAGACTCTTTTATGAAATAAATTTGGTTAAGAAATAAAGAAAGAAAGGTTCTTCTACTGGATAAAATATTGACATGGGCTCCACAAGACCCATTTTCCAATCCTGACTCTATCCTTAACCTTTTGGTTCCCAAAAGCTATTTATTCAGTGGTACCTCCATGTACCACTGTTTCCCTATTTAAAATGGAGAAAATACAATTTTTAACCTTCCTGTTTGAAGTGCATCGATATGGGATAAATCCAAGATCACAGTAATGTTACAATTATACATACAGAAAAAACAGCTATAAAATTTACTGTACAAGTGACTAATAAACTGTCAAGTCTCCAAAGCATGCACCACATTGTCATGAAAAATTAAACCTACGTGTGAAACAACAAAAGCTTACCTTCCCAAAAAGATCAAATGAAGTGCATTAACGAGGCACTTCAAAGAAATACATTTAGCAGGTAATTTGTAAATCCTCACCACTCACTGCTTTTCATCCTTTGCAGTCATCCCCACAGCCAGATCCTTAAGGAGTTTGATTTGTAAAGAGTCACCAAAACTTTTAAGAGTTGAATCAGCAGAACATTTCTCCACAAAATACAAAACCCACCGGGCAAGAGAATTTGGTGTTACCTTTAGCAAGTAGGGATCCAGCACGAGCCTCGTCACTCTCACTTTTGCAGTTTTCTGCATTTTGGTCCCAATTACTTTCCCCACTATCCATTTTGCATGGACAGCTCCACGTGGGACAGACATTGTTCAGTTATGGTCATGCAGTGCCTGGTAGCAAGAAAAGCAGACCTGTTATTGTAACCAAGTGAAAAACGTAAACACTTTCTGATCAATACCAAAACTTTCCATATTTTAGGCTAACAGCTTCATTAGGTCATTTTGTTGGGAGAACAGTTCACAACTCCATTTGTTGCACTGGCTCAGCCTTTTGGACAATATAGAAGGGATGTCACCACGTCCTTGCTATCAGCAAAAATTCCTCCAGGACAGCAGTAAAACTGGACAGAACAGCGTGAAGGGAGACCTTACACCACAAAAAATGAATCACCCCAATTGCCACAAACACAATAGAGAAAAGTGTAGCTGTGGAAATTATTCATTTAACTCACACTCCAGCAGCTGTTTTGGCTGGAAACCTGTTCATCAGAACAGAGTGCACCCCAACAAAAGAGCAGCCTACAGCTTTTGTTCACAGTCATTTGCTTCTGTGCCTCTCATTACCAGCTGAGCTGATGAAACCTAAGGAAGGTAATGAGTTTCTCAAGCCATAAGTGACACATCAAAGAGCTGTCTGATCTATAGTACATGTGTTTGCTTTTGAGTTCTTTCCTGCAAGTAAATTATATTCCATTACCTTATTTGGTTTAATTAGGGAGAGCTTTCTGTACCACTCTTGCAAGAGTCAGGGGAAAAGCCAACAGAAGACTTGAATCAATATTAAAACTGATGGAGATTAATGACTATTTTCTCTCCCACTCAGATACGTTGTTAAGCACAACCAACACCTGTGAACTCTCCATGCCCCCCAGTTTGTAAGACACTCGCTTTGATGTCCCAACACATCAAAAGCAGAGTTTAGGGATACAGGGACACAGCCATAGGATGAAACGCTTCGGCAAATACTCGGGGGCTGCTTTTCCCACGCCTAACTCAGCTGTGGGCACTCGGGGCTGGAAGGAATGAATGGGGGGCCCTCCGGTACCCCACGGCTAAACACCCCACGCAGCCAGGCGTGTGCAGCACGGGCAACACCCACCGAGCGCCGGCAGGCAGGGATAAAAGAAGAAAATGAAGAGAGAGAGCCCTGAGCCCCCCCACCGCGGCTCCCCACAGCGCTCCGCGCCAGGCCCTGCCCCTCCGTGCCAGCAGGGCCGCGCAGGCAGCGGGGCTCAGCCAGGCGGGGCACGCAGCACCCGGAGAGCAGCCGCGGCACAGGGGAACCCCCACAGACGAGCCCCGGCCCCGGGCAGCCCCGTCCCCTCTCACCGCCGCTGCCGCCACCGAGCCTGGGGGCCCTAAAGAGACGGGCCCGGAACGGGCGGCGCCGAGCACGGAAGCGCCGCGCGGCGGGAAGGGGCGGGGACTGGGCGGGGCCAGAGGGAGGCGTGGCTTACGGGGGTATTTAAAGGCGCAGGCCGGCGGCCGTCCCCTCAGAGGCGGTGAGGGAGAAATGGGTGTGGCCTGGAGGGAGTGGTTAAAGTTGTAAGGGATCCCTAAGCGCTCCTAAAAGATCCTTTAAGGATGGTGGAGGGGAAGCTTTAAGAGGAGTGGCTGAGGTCACTTAATGAGGCTAATGTCAGACCTTGTTGTGGTCTTCAGTATTCTCATGAGGGGAAGAGGTGGAGCAGGTTCCGATCCCTTCTGTCTCACATGTGACAAGGCTCGAGGATATGGCTGGAGCTGAGTCAGGGGAGATTTGTGTTGGATATCAGGGAAAGTTTTTTCACCCAGAGCATGGTGGAGCTGTGAAATAGGCTCCTTAGTGTCATAGTTACGGCACCAAACCTGACAGAGCTCAAGAGCTCGGATCCATGGTGGGACTCCTGGAACGTTCTGTGCACCGTCAAGAGGTGGATTTGATGTTCCTGATGGGTCCCTTCTAACTCTAATTCTGTGATGCTTTGATTTCAAGCCCAACTGTGTATCCAGCACTGCCACCATAACCCCCAACCACACCACCCAGCACCCGATCCCAACGTTTCCAAGGAAGGGAACCCCACCCTGGACACCCTATTCCCATGCCTGACCACCCAAACAGTGAAAACATTTTTCCTAGTATCTAATCTGAATCTCTCATCTCAGTTTAAAGCTTTTTTTTTTCTTGCCTTAAATGGAATTTTGGGGATGGAGCTGACTCAGTGCAGCCTCTTTAAGGTTTCTGCACATCAACAAATGCTGTGCTCTTTCCCCCGCTGATAAGTGATGGAAATAAGACAAATCTTGAAGGTTTTCCATATAAATCCAGAACAATTGTAGTAGGTATGGAGTGAGAGCTGGCCTGTCCTTGCTATCCATAACCTGGACATATATCCATACCCTGGCAAATACTCAGTTTCTGTAAATCTCTGTATAAAATGGAGGGTTTGCAAAAAAACCCCAAACCACTTAGAAATTGAATAATGGCAAAATTATTGGACTTTGAGGTAACAAGCTCCTGGTCTCTCCCTGTGACTTCAGGCTGAGGCCATCCAGTTTTTTATTTAAATGTGCTCAATTACCACTTTCTGCTGGGATTTTGGCTGCTGCCCAGTTTAGAGCCTTGCTCTCTTTTTGCTGTGGGTGTCCCATCATCTCTCAGGGCAGGAAGAGGGAATTATATTTAATTAACAGCACAATTCCAGGCAGTTTCCCTTCTTAAGGTGGCTGATATGGGGAGAACAGGAGACACTGCTGAAACAGTTTGATCAGATACCATCCAAGGAGTTATTCAGAAATTCATTATCAATTTTTACAGCTAGCCAAGCCGAAACTCGTGGGTTTCTCTTATTTTAGTGCCTGGTTGTTTGAATTACAGAGCAGGGAAGCTGGGAGGAGTCCTGGTGCAGGCAGGAAATGGTTAAGAGTTCCTATCACCTGGGAAAGCAATCCTTTGATTTTTCAGAGGGCGCTAACATGCTGCAGTTCATGGAAACAAAGGGAAGGGGATCAAGTAGAAAAGTTGTTCTTGGATTTTATTCTCAGTGGCAGAACTTCTGAGGGCTGGATATTGATGTCTGCGGGGAAAATACGGAGATTTTGGATTAAAAGGGATTTTTTTTTTTCCTTATCATCATTCAAAAAAGGATCTATGAGGTGAGTCTTGATCCAACCGGTGACTTTAGATAACTTCTTTTAAGAGTGAGGCGTAAAAAACCGCCTTTATCTTGCTGACCCATTTTAAAGCAGTGAATTCTTTGCTGAAATTGTTCCTCGGGCAGGGAGCAGAGGCAGGAGCGTGAGTCAAGCACTGCACAGAGCCCACGACGCTCGCCTGTGTTGTCTGCATTCAAATCGCTTGCATTAATTCCTGAGCTGGAGTATGGAAATTCAAGAACTGGGAGAAACATAATGAGTCAGGGGAATTTGCCACTCGGAGTTGCAGTAAATATTTCAGCGCTGACACTCTTTCAAGCTGTAGTAGTGGCCATGCTCATGTGCTTTTGGAGTGGGGTGCTTCAAGCATCTTCTGGTGGTGGCTCTTAAAGTAATTCCCAAGCCTTGTCTCCTGCATCCTCATTGCTGTCCCAAAGATTTTGTATTTCCAGCTCCTCTAAGGACCATGCTGATCCTTTAAAGGCTGATTCATTTCGGGGGTGTAAGAGAAGGGGTCTCGATTGCCATCAATTCTTTGCCTGTGTGCAGCTGAGTTCTCACCTTAAAAAATGCTACTGGGTTTTGTGTGTGTGTGAAAACAGATGATTTTTCACACCAGTGTGGCTGCCCCAAGTGTGATGGATGGTGATGACTGTCACTGAGAGCCAGTGCCACGTGAAGGGAAGTTTTTACACCCCGTGGAGAGCCCTGCAAAACCCATCCATTCACCTTGGAGCTGCTTAACTCAGCGTGAGTGGCACTCTCGCTCTTGGGCAGCTTGACATATTTGTCTACAAGGTGCTGAATTCTGGTGGATTTCTCGAGCCTGGTGAGTGTGTGGTGATGCTGGTTTCACTTTTCCCTCTCTCTGTGTGTGAGTGAGTGCTCTCTGCCGTGTGGGTGACTCCCCACGTGGATCAAAGTGCAGGGCTGTGCTGTGACACATCAGCATCGCTGCTGCAACAGCCACCTGGCCAGTTCTTCCTGCTCTTCCCACTGCACCCCCACGCTTTGCTCCTGCTTTCTCATTGTCCAGGAGGGAGAACACTCCAATGCAGAGCTCCTTTCATCTTGGGCATCAACAGAGACTTGGGGCTTTTTTGTCCCCACCGCTGCCTTTCTGCTCCCCTCGCCACACCGAGCTTTTATCATCCCCCTGTGCTTGTTCCCAGCTCCTGAACTCTCCGTTCCCAGGTTCTGGCTGGGCAGGAATCTTTCATCACCCTGCCCTACTTTGAATTCATGCTCTGGTCCATCACATTTTGCTCCTTCTGGATCCCTGTGGCACCTGCAGGAGTAAATCACTGGAGCTGGGTGTCAGGAGCTCTGCCTTGGAGCACTCGATTCCCTGTTGGTGGAAGGGATTGCTTTTGCATTTACACAAAAAATTGCAAACCCTTGTATTTTTTTCTTTTTTTATTTTTTATCTTGTCTTTTTTTTCAGCAAGATTTCTGTTATTTGAAGAAGTTCTTTCTCTAAAATCTTTTCTGCTAAGTGCTCTTCTGTTGTCAGGATCTGACATTCATTTCAGCTATTCAGTGTGAAAACCCTTTCCAATTTCTTTAACAGTGCTATTGATTAAAATGCAGTTTACTTTTCTGGGGAAAATTTGATATTCAAAAATGTCTTTTTGCTGTGAGTCAGAATGTACTTTTCCATGGAATAAAAATTCTGGAAAGAACAAAAAAAAAATACTATTGGAAATGTTGAACAAATTATATTGTCGTTTCAACCTGGTTATATAAGAAAAAAGACATAACTTCAAAGACCAAATGAAAAGCTCTGGTATTTTTGTCATATTTTGAGAAAATGAGTACATTTTTCTCCAGCTGCTCAATTTTATCTGTTCAGAATTTTCCATATGAAACTCTGAGAATGTTCTGTACTGGCCCTAACTCCAAGTTCCTGTTTAACTCAGCTGGCTGTTTCAGGTTACATATTAAATATGAATTATGAAGCTTTTTTTCTTCTTAGTTTTCAGCCATTGATGTTTCTTCTAGAAACTAATAAAACTATTTCCATTTTTGTGTAGAAATCTGTAGTTCTCAGGCTAGAAATGCTGTATGGGATAATTATTTAGAGTTTTGAAGAAAACTGTTGGAAAAGTTCTTTGGAATGCAACAGGTTAAAAATTAATTTTGCAGATTAGAGATCAAAAAATGTCTGTGGTAATTTACTGCTGGTTTGGATGCCCTCACAGGATGCTCTCCCTGTCAATATTGCTGTGGTCATTTTGGGGGTTTTCAATATACCCTTTTTCCTTAATTGAAAACTCTTTGCTGTGCTAAGTAGAAAGGACCTGAGCTCTGCTCAGCTGGGTGCACTGAGCTGCCTAAATTATAGAGGAAAGTTTGTGGCAAGATCTGGTTTTCACTCTAAAACAAAAACCCTGAGGAGAAAGGTACCCTGGGGGTGATGGGGTCTGGGCTCTGGATGTGTTGTTCTTGGATTTCTCTGGTTTTTGGTGGTGTGGCCTCTCCTGGGCTGCTGGTGGGCACTGCCAGAAGGGACCAGCTTTGGGGGAGTCCTCTGCGGGTTTAGGTGCCTCCAGTCTCATTGTCACATTGTTTTGGGGGGGAAGTTCAGAAAGAGAAATGCCACCCTGTGCTTTTCCAGCATTCCAGCACCATAACACCCTGATTATTCTTGAATTTTCCTCAGTCTGCATCTTCACAAAACCCATTATTCCTTGTCCTGAAGAGCAGCCATTTCCATGTCCCACCACTCATCCTTTCTCTGTTCTAACCTGTGCTTTCATCTCCCCACAGATGATTTTCTAGCCCTTGGACCTCTCCTTTGGACTCCAGTTGTCTTCCCAGCTCCAGAAGTGGTGCCCCAAACCCAAAGGAGACTTCAGCAGAAGCTCCACCAGAGCCAGCTGGAGAGAGAGGACTCCCCACCTCCCCAGTGGTGTCAGAAGGATGAATTTCCTCCTGAGCTCCTCTTCCCCACTCTGAGTTGTCTCCATCACTTATTCTCAGCTCTGCCTCTGATATCCCTATGATTTGGTAATTATTTTATCTGTTCCCTGCCTCAACTTCCCTATAATCTGTAAAGAAAATATTCCATATCTGCTTCACCTCCTACTTAACCCCTCAAAATTTGTGGGTGAGAGGCACAAACAAAGTAAGTGGAAAGATCAATATGTTTGCAAGCCAATTTAGAGCTCAACAGAAAAAAAAAAAAAGGAGCAAAATATTTTATAAAATCCTGGAAGGTGCAGGCAAATGGAAATTTTCAGTTTAAAGTAGAGCTTTATTTTGGAATTCCTCAAGGAGAGATTGGAATTCTGCCACACTGTAATAGTCTTATACTGCAGGAAACCAGGAATGCCTCAATCTCTTGCTCTGTACAATTCACAGATTCTCACTACATTATACAAGTTTGACCTGTTAATTTTATAAAGTAAAAAGAAGCAAAAACCTTTACAGGCTGATTTCCTGTGCTCAGAAAGAAATGCCTGAGAACTGCCTGGAGCAGATTCACACCATCATTGAACTCCAGCTTTCAATATTTGGTTTCCACACAACCCTTGTGTCTGTGGAAGCAGCATCTCCTCAATTTTTTGGGTGGCATGGAGGTGATTACATTTAGAACAGAAGATTTCTGATGGAATTTTCTGTCAGCTTCTGCAAAATTAATTTAATTTCACAGGAACTTCACTGGGAATATTCCTGTTCAAAATAACTTTTATCATTGTGAGTGAGTAGCACAAGAGAATGTGGTAAATTCAGCTGAATTCCAATGCATATATTTTTGGCATTTGTGTAATTTCAGGGAGTTAAAATCTCATGTTATAATGAAATCCAATGATTTAGTTGCTGAAGGAGCCATAACTGACGGGAAAGGATTGTGTTTGATTTGATATAATAAAGTTTAGCTGCATTTTCTGGTGTTCTAGGGAGTGGAGATGCTGCAGAGACCCTTGAGAAACAGAATTTTATTTGTGATAGCTAAAATCTGAGAAAAGACAGCAACAACATTTTCTGAGCAACTTACTTAAAGGAGCAAGCTAATTTTAAAGGTTTTTCTTTCAACATCCTTATTAGACACAAAAAATGCATCTCTAACGGTAAATTTCTTCTGCATGTTTGGACTCATCCTACTTTGGAATCTAACCAAGAAAATGCTGCTGAATTTCCATCCCTCAGTGTTTGATTTCAGGTGTGGCTGCCCTCATCAGCTGAAAAATATGTCCATCCGAGGCCTGAAGAAGAAACAACCAAAGACTTTTAAAGTCAGAATTATAACAGTGGATGCTGAGATGGAGTTCAGCTGTGAGGTGAGAGTGTCAGCAAATGCTGGGGAGCTGGGGAATGCCCTTTGGATTAGCAAGAAATTGGAGAAATTCAGATTATCAGTTCGTGGATGGTCTTAAAACTCATCTGCTATTTTTATAAATAA
Source organism: Vidua macroura (assembly GCF_024509145.1). Lineage (NCBI taxonomy): Eukaryota > Metazoa > Chordata > Aves > Passeriformes > Viduidae > Vidua > Vidua macroura. The sequence continues at coordinate 6,072,066 of NC_071590.1, read as the reverse complement.
TGGATTATTTAATCTCAGGTGTGTTGTTCTCTTAACTCTGTTCAGAATTTAAAGCTGTTTGCATGAAATCCATCAGCTAAATTAACACTAAAACTGCTTTCTTAATTCCAATTCTTGGTAAGGATTTTCTCCATGATTTTTTTTTTTTTTTGTGGAACTGACACAACTCTTTAAGACACATCCATCTTGGATAAACTGGTCAGAGTTGGTGCTAAGATGTTGCTTAAAAATAATTTATAAACTGATACTTTTATTGATCTGGGTCATTCTCTTCCAATTTGCCATTTATAAACTCCAGTTCTTTACCTGCAATAGGTGTTTGGATCTCTGGGCAGAAAAGAAAAAAGGATTGATGAAAAAGCTGGAAGCTCTATTAATTATGGCTGATAAATTAATCAGGAAAATCATGGCTGGGGAAAAAGAAATGATCAATTGATAAACAAATTGGGCTGCACTATTGAAGGGACAGAACTGTCCCTGATTAATTAATTCCTAATCATCCAGCAAAAGCAAAACAAGACACACAGGTATTTAGGGGAGTTAGAAAACTCAGTTCCAATGGGATTGGCAGTTTTAGTGAGACCTGGCTGCTCTGAGAGCCATTTAATGTAATTTATTAGGTCCTTCAGAAAAAGAATAGATTAGTATGACTTACTGCTCGGGAATACTTGCAGGCAGAATTGTGAAAAGAAAGGATTTAGAAAAATTGATTTAGAGATCAGAGTCCTTGTTAACAAATAGTGTATTTATTCCTTCCTTTGCTACCTCTCCTTTCTCCCCAGACACTGCTCTTTTGTTGGGATGATTTCCAGCTTTCCATTCAAATACTGCCTAAAAGTTCACCTTTTTTTTTTTTTTTGCCATTCAGTTTTTAGTTTTAGCAGTTAGATAAAATCATCTTTCTGAAATGTGATCAAATAGAAGGAACAGATGAGCAGCCTCTTTGGTGAAAGGAACAAGGCATCAAATGTGTTTGAATTTGGGACCTTGAATCAAAGTTTCCACTCTCTGGCTGCTAAATTGAAATGAAAACATTTAAGAAGACTCATTTAAATCAGAGTAGGATAAAGACTTGGCCTGGTGCCACTGAAATACCTGAGGGGTGTGAAAGGTGGATCTTTTCTCACTGTTCAGCATTCCTACCCCGTGTCCTGATTTGATTTCCCCTGGCTTTCTCTCAGTCTCTCCAATTTGTGTAAACCATTGAGTCAAAATTTTGGACAAATATTAATAAAGACTTGCCACATCCCAGGGAATCAATAATACAATCCTCATTCCCTCAAGTGCTTGGTGGCTAAATGACTCCAGCTGCTCTCTGGATGTGTCTGGAGAGGGAGAGGAAATGGAACACAGCAACTCTGATACAGCAGCAAGAATATGTCATTAAAAACCTAAAGGTGAAATAAGATTTGGTAGGAGAAAGAGCTCAAATGGAGCAAATTAATTTAGGATATACACGTTTTTCTTGATTTTTTTCTCTTTCAGATGAAGTGGAAAGGAAAGGATTTGTTTGACCTGGTGTGCCGAGCTCTTGGTTTAAGGGAGACTTGGTTCTTTGGCTTGCAGTACACAATGAAAGGAATGTGCACCTGGTTAAAGATGGACAAAAAGGTACAGGAGACAAAATGGGTGGCAATTAATTATTTACTTCTATAAATATTGACTTTCTGGAGCACGGGAGCTCAAGGGATGTGTTCCATGAGAACTCAGAATTTGACATGGTAGCTTTTTTTAAGGTGAAAATAGGATTATTTGCTCTGATTGCTTTTATCCCATTTGACCTGCAGCATCCCACACTAATCACCACTGATTGCTGTTAGATTAAAGCTCAGAATCACCCTTCCCTCTGAAATATGGGAAGGCTGCTTTAAGTGGATTATTGGCTACTTTCTGATTTTCCTTGGGAAAATTATCTTGAGACACTCTTGTATCCTTTTTGCTGCTGATTTGATTTTATTTTATCTGTAAACAGGTTTTAGATCAAGAAATCCCCAAAGAAGATCCCATTAGCTTTCATTTTTTGGCTAAATTCTACCCAGAGAAGGTAGAAGAAGAACTCTTACAGGAAATTACCCAGCATTTATTCTTCCTTCAGGTCAGGAACAGTTTTGAACCATGAATTCCTTCTGTATTTCCCCCAGTCCTTTTGCATTGTCTTTGATCTTGCTGGCAGCTCAGGATAATTTTGCTTGCTTCAGCTATATCAAGAACTTTGTAGTCATTATTTTTATGAAATACAAACATCTCTCCTGCCTGCTGTGGGTTTGTGTCCAGGTAAGCTGAATGTTTCATTTTCTGCAGGTTTTTGTGACAAAACCCAGCAGTTTGGGGGATAATTCCAAACCTGAATATTCCAGGCTTGGTTTGCTCCTTAATATGTGTTAAAAAATAATAAAAATTCATGCAAAGCTGGAACTGCTGGAAGAACTGTGAGGCTTTTGGGGAGATCTTGTGTTGGAGGGCAAAACCTCTAGAAAACAAGGACTCTCTAAACTTTCATTTTGGGTTGTAGGGATAAAAGATCATGGAATATGACAGGCATTCTGAACTCCAGGTTTGTTCACCTGGCAAGGTTTAAGAGGAGCAGAGCAGCAAACACCATTTGAGCTCCATCAAAAAGCAGATGAAGGAGCAAATTCTTGGAACTGTATCAAAAATAAAGATGGATCAACCAGGAAAAGCTGAGTTTGGGATGGTCACTTCCAATGTCTGGGACATCCAACTTCTCTTCTGAGTTGCTGTGGAGTCCCTCTGGAAGTTTCAGCCCCTGGAGTGTTGCTTTATTCCAGCAGGATGTGTCTGTGCAGGTAGCTGGGATAAATTCAGTCTGCAGCTGGAAATAAACCCAGTAAATTCCCTTGTTCCTTGAGGAGGATGTGCTGATGAAATTGGGGAAATGCTGCAGCTCTGAGGGTTCATAAACCCATCAGAACTTCATCCAGAACCTTCAACCCCTTGGCAATTTATTTCTTCAGCTAATTTTGGAAAGAAATGAGAACAGCAGAAGTCTTTTCCTACTCTTTTAATCCTGATTTTTCCACTTTTTTTCTTTTCTGCTTGAACCTGCCTGAGCTAGCAGATATGCAATTAGCAAATTCTTCTCATTCCAAAGTAGGAAAACAAGGCTGAAACAAATTGGAACTTGCAAAATTTCCTGACTCTAAGAACTTCAGCTCACACCTGGATGCTAATAGGAAAAACATGTTCAGACATCTGGATGCCTGAAGATATCAGCTCTCCTGACTCTTCAGACCTTTGCAAATTAATGTGGCATAAATACCTGAATAAATGTCAATGACTAAAGCTAAATATTGTCTGCTTAAAGATGAGGTAGTTTATTGCTTCTTCATGAAGTTTACAAAAAGTCCTTGTAAAAACTGATCATAAAAAAAACCCAAACAACCCAGACACTTATGGGGGATTTATCCACATTGCTCTAAATTCTGGAGCATGATTTGCACTGTGGAGAATGAAAGCTGGAGCTTTCCAAATTGGAAAAAAGATCTTTCCATTCTTTCAATTTTAACAGCTTAGAAAGAATGTTCCCTGCACTGTAACTCAGCTTCACAGATAGTGCTCACCAGGGACTAAATTTAAAAGCAAAAACTTTCTTGGTGGTTCATTTCAGTTCCCAGCACCTACATTGGTGTGTTTGTAAACAGAACTTGTGCTAACTCAAGTCATTTTCTATTTGGAAATGTTTAAGACTGTGAGCTATACAAAATTTTGTTGTCTTGTGCTTGTTCCTAAGCTAAATACACCTGAGAGGAGGATTTGGCCAGATTAATTTCCCCTTCCCTCTTTAAGTTTTCAAACAGAAATTGCACAACTGATTTAAAATCAAACAACACCTTACAAACTGTAACACCTCTGCTCTTGGTAGCACCACAGGTTATTAAAATGAAAAGAATGTTGAAAGACTCCTTAGCATTGTCTGATTGTGCTTAGACCATTGAAAATGAATAAATTAAGTGCTTTATTATTCAGCTTCTCTTCTGAGGGTCTCCTTTATTCTCTCATTCTGGAAAGCTGGAGAACATCTCTTATGGTTTTCATATGGCAGCTGCACAGCCCTGAGTCTGCTTGGACCTGACCTCCAGAGCTCCCTCCCAACCTAAAATCTGATGTCTGATGTGATGCAAAGCTGACTTTTCCAAAGGCAGGCAGAAAAAATAAAAAAAAGGATTGTTAAAAGAAATGAAGCACAGACAATAAAATTGATGTTTTATAGGATTTTCTTTTATAGGACTCCTTATGTAAGCGTGTGGAGAGAGCTGACTGGCATTTTTGGTCTCATTAAATGCAATGATAACTAAAGGCTTCCTGTGTTCCTGAATGCCAATTTCTTGTTGCTGTTACTAACTCCTAAAGGTGATATTTGGTGCCAAGTTCTAGTCTGGGCATGTCTGCTTTCATTTCAAGCCTGACTTAAGTCCTGACTTTGAGCTTCTTGAACTTGCTCCCTTTTTCTGTTGGTTTAGGTTAAGAAGCAGATCCTGGATGAGGAAATCTATTGCTCCCCAGAAGCTACAGTTTTACTGGCTTCTTATGCTGTTCAGGCCAAGGTTTGTGCATTGAAAATCTCTTTTTTAATTGACTTTTTTCTGGCTTAACCCAACACATCTACATGGTGGTGTGTACAACACAGCAGGGTAAAAATTTGCCGGTAAAGTTGGTCATCCTTGGAGGTACAAACACAGCTAGGAAAAAAAAAACATTAAATGCTACTACAAGGATATTTTTTCTATGCTTCTGCAATTTAGGGGATTTATTTGGGCCTAACATTTTAGTGTAATCTTTCTCCAGGCTAGAATGATTTGCTGTAGTTTTAAAAATGATCATGGACGCAGAATGTGCTCAAAAGAGAGCTCACAATGGGATGACATGAAGTTTTTTGTGTCTCTCAGAGCTCTGTTCCCTTCTTGCCACCAAGAGCCCGACTTGCACAGTGGCAGGAGATGAACACAATTTAGCAGGGCTGTCCTTGTGCAGCAGATCCCATTCCTCTGCTTCAGAGGGTGAATTCCTGGGAGATTCCTTCAGACCTGCAGTTTCCAGGTTAGGATTGAAGGTTTTCCACTATGGGATTGAAGGTCTCCCAGGTCAGGATTGAAGGTTTTCCAGGCTGGGCTTGAAGGTTATCCAAATTGGGATCAAAAGTTTCCAGGCTGGGATTAAAGGTTATCCACATTGGGGTTGAAGGTTATCCAAATTGGGTTTGAAGGTCTCCAGGCTGGGTTTGAAGGTCTCCAGGCTGGGATTGAAGGTTTTCCAGGATGGGATTGAAGGTTATCCAAATTGGGATCAAAGGTTTCCCAGGCTGGGATTAAAGGTTTCCAGCCTAGGATTGACGTGTGAGTGGCTCAGTGGCTGTGTTGGAGCCACCTGCCTGGCACAGGGGCTGGAAGGACCTTCATGGACTGCTCAGATGAGGGGATGTGTGCAGGGGAACCAAAATAAAATCTGCATTAAGCTTTCACTTCGAATTATGCAAGCAACAACTCCCTTAGCATTCTGCCTCTAACAAACTGAAATGACTTTTCTTTTTTGGGACAGTATGGTGACTATGACCCAAATTTCCACGAGCCAGGCTTTCTAGCCCATGATGAGCTGTTGCCCAAAAGGGTGAGTCTTAATTTGATACAAAACCAAAGCTTTGAATCTCCTCTTTGGCAGTGCAAAATCTTTGAATCTCCTTTTTGCAGTGCAGATATTGCTGGGGATTAATCAGAGCATTAAAAACTTTGCAAAATGACCAAGGTGTTAACTGCACCTCTGTCTTCACTTTGCTTGGGAGAGGCAGAACTTGGATTTGGATCTTCACAGGGATCCAGCCTCCCTCTTTCTCCTGCAGGTGCTCAGGCAGTACCAGCTGACAGCAGAGATGTGGGAAGAGAAGATCACTGCTTGGTATGCTGAGCACAGGGGTATTGCCAGGTAGGAAACCTTTGCATTTCTTGGAAACCCCATACATTTATTTATGGGATTTGTTGTCTTCAGTGTAATTCAGCCTATCTGGAAATCTAATTTAAAAATAAATAGGATCCGTTAGCACCCAGAGGCAGCTTTTCATAATATTTGGGTTCTGTTTCTGTCTGTTCTGGAGGCTTCTTAACATTCTTTTTATTGAATATTTTCCTCAAGATTTACTGATTTACCTTGACAGGAGAAGAAAAGTGGGTGGAGAGATTCTCACTCTTCTTTGGCCTTGGCCAAAAGCTCTGTCCAAGACTCATTTCTCAATGAACTCTATTTCCTGAAGGAAATATATTCATGGAAAACAATGGAAAGGTGGTTTTCCAAGACATGGAGTGGCAAAACTAACACAAGGATAAGACTTTTAATGAATTTTAATGAGGATTACACTATCCATGAGTCATCTTTTGAAATAGATGCAACTTTTATTCTTTATTATTCTTTATTATTCTTTATTATTCTTTATTCTGTCCAGATGCTGTTTTTATTATCCTTTTTTTCTATTATTGAGAGCAAGATGGCAAATCTAAGTTTGTACAAAGGGTCAGATTGGCTGTTCTTTTCTAAGTGGGAAATGGAGAGTCAGCCAGGAGAGAAAGGCTGGAAAGGCATTTCATAATCATGGCTTTATTCTCCAGGGATGAAGCTGAGATGAACTATCTGAAAATTGCCCAAGACTTGGAAATGTATGGTGTCAATTATTTCCCAATTGCTGTAAGTGCCTTATTTTAGCAGTTTTTACTTGCTGCAGATAATGGTGCTGTCCTTTTAGAGTCCTCCAGGGAGTTTGGAACTGGGACTCCTGACTTCTGCTTTTCTTCTGACTTGGTTTTCTTGCCTGCTAAATAAGCAGGTGAATAAAACAGTTAAGAGTAATATTTTACAACCTGACAAAAGTTTTGAGTAACTCCAGGTAGGGAATAGGAAGGAGAAATAGTTTGAGCTGTTATAAGCAGCCTAGAGGACTGAGTTTATTATTACCAGTGATAGCATTCATAATATTTTATATAAACACCCATTGCCTAAATAAAAACAAGTATCAATATATTAAAATATGTGCTTCTTGTCTGTGGTTGTTTAATGTCACCAAAAATGCCATTTACTCATCTCTCTTGTTTTTTAGCAAAATAAAAACCACACAGATCTCCTGCTTGGAGTTGATGCCAAAGGTATTCATATCTACAGCATTAATAACAGGTTCTCCCCCAATAAATCCTTTGAGTGGAGCTCTATCAGAAACATTTCCTGTAGTGAGAAAGAGGTATGATGGCTTTGATGTATTATTCTTTTTCCATGGGCATGGGTGTGGACTGGGATTCTTGGAACAGGCTGAAAGCTTCCTCTGTTGAAATAATTTTGGGGGAGAAGGGGAAAATCCTGGGGAGCTTTATTACAAAACTAAAAATAACAGCCCTGCCTTGCAGATGAGCTTGAAACTTCGGTTCCCCGAGGCTGCTCTGAGCTCTGACTCTGTTCTGGCTCCTTCCCTGCTGCTTGGCCTTTGCAAAACAAATGTGTTGATCTCTGAAAAAGACAGATATTATGAATGCCACCGTGCCTGCCTTCCTCAGTTATCCCAGCAGGAGCTCCATGATCCATAAAACCTAAATGCTGTTTGCACACGCAGAAGCCGTCCTTGCAGCTGAGGCTTGGAGCCCAGTGGCAAGAGGAGACATGCAGGGAGGTGTTAATGGTTTTCTGCCTCACTTCTGCCAGTTTGTTGGGACATGATTTCACTCCCCACCACTGCAATTTCACTGTGAAGCCCAGCTTTTGCTTCTAGAAAGTGAAGGAGTGGGGAAAATTTATTCTCAGTCCAAATCATGGGCTGTGTGGAAGCATATAATCAGAAAAAAAAACAAACCCAGGAAAACTACAGTGGTACTGGAATACCTGGAATTTGTCAGCCAAAGGGCAGCACAACCTGTTCCATTTTTTGTGTCCCACAGAAACTGAGATCTAAAATTGAGATGAGATTTGAGATTCTTATCCATTAAGTCAGAGGGGACTATTCCAAAACAGTTTTGGTCTCTGATATAATCAAACTTCCCCTGAGATCTGTGAATAAACTGCTTTAACTCCCTGTTGGGGGGAAATTGGGCAGCCCTGTGTTTAAGGTTCACTTTTTTCAGTGACACATCACAGCCTTGCTCCTCAAAAGGCAGCCAGTCATTACCTAGAGGGTGAAAGGAGCTGTAGGACATGATCCTGGAGACTCAGGTGCCCTGGAATTATACAGGAATTACCTTGCAAATGAATTAGAGGAATAGAGTGCCAGGGAACCTGTGAGGAACAGAAAACATGGCCTTAAAAAGAAAAAGGGTCATATTTTGTTCTGCAGCCAAGCAGAGCACAAAGTATGGAGTGAAGCACTGAGCTGGCAGCAGGAAAACCCTGCCTGGCCTCTGGGAACAGCTGGGGATTGAAAAAGTGAGGAAGTCTCCAGGAGTTTGACCTGCTGCTCTGAAGGACAAGTCCTTAGGCCCTTGACACATTTGTTTATCCCTTCAGTTGTTTGACATTTCCCTGGCTTTGAGGCTAGGTTCTAGGGGTTCCTTCTAGGGGTTGCTGCTGTGTCCTGTTCTCCTGATTACCAAGGCTTGTTCCAGAGCTCTGGGGACAGTGCACAGGTGGCATCAGGAAAATCCCCATCCACACTGGCACTGGGCTGGGCCTTGATCCTCTAACACAGCCTGATTCTATGGAGAAAACCAGTTTTACATCACTCTGCCCCTCTTTGTGGCATAAATCACTGCTTCCCCAGAGAGAAATGGAGAGGAGCTCAAGTTTGCATTGGTTTTAATAGTTTCAGCTTAATTTCCTCCTCACTGTTCTTACTTTCTTTTTTTTTCCCTTTTGCCTGTGTAGTTAACTATTAAACCCCTCGACAAAAAAGCTGAAGTCTTCAAGTTCTTTTCCTCTCAGCTCAAAGTGAACAAACTGGTGAGTGAACTGCTTTCCTGCTTTAAAGCTGAGCCTGGTGATACTGACTGAGAAATATTGTTTGTAAACAAAATTGTGATCTTGGGATCTCAGCCTAGATCAGCCTGTGTAATTCAGGAAGATGGGATCAGAGGGAGATGAAGGACAGGAGGAATCTCTCATCCTGTTACAAACTTACCTATGAGCCTGCCCTGGGTGCTGATTTTCCTGGAGCTGCCAGCACTTGTGCTGAAGTCAGAATTGTCCCGTGAGGCCAGTGTGGGCCTCTTTGTCCCTCTGGCAGGGGCACAAGTCCATCAAAAGTCCATTTGCTTTGCTTTTCCTATCCAGATTTTCCAGCTGTGCATTGGAAACCACGACCTATTTATGAGGAGGAGAAAAGTGGACTCCATAGAGATCCAGCAAATGAAAGCACAAGCTAGGGAAGAAAAAGCTAGAAAAAAGGTAGATTCTTCCTGCTTCTCTGTTGTTGAAGACAGTGATTGTTATTCCAGCTCTGCCCTTGCTGCTGCTGTATTCCATCAATGTGTGTGTGGGAGGTGAGGAAGTGCAGCAGGATTGAATGTGGGAACAGCTCTGTGGCATGTGAGGAGGTCAGAGGTGTTTGTGTGCAGAGGTGATCCCAAAGATTTGGGGCACAAACCAGATCAATCCAAGGGCTCTCCCAGCAGTCTGAAATAATCAGGAGTGCCTGCCTGAGGAGTTCAGTGCTGCAAAGTTCAGGCAGCTTCAGCATCTCTGGTGAGCATCCCAGCTGGAGAACAGCCCCTTCTTCATTTGATGCATTTCACTCAGGCCCAGGTGAGATTCTGCTGCAATCCCACCAACTATTGCTCATCCTACTTCCAGATGGAGAACCAGAGGCTGGCCAGGGAGAAGCAGCTCAGAGAAGAAGCTGAGAGAGCCAAAGAAGAGTTGGAAAGGCGCCTTTTCCAGCTGGAAGATGAAGCCAGGCAGGCCAATGAGGCCCTGGTGAGTTAGACTGAATATTCCTGTGTTTGATGAGCTTTCTTGGTTTGGAAACAGGATTTTTTTGACACCAGGAATTGTAACTCAGACAAGGCTGGAGAGTTTCTGATCGCTGGTGGAAAGGGCAAGCAGGAATCCCTGGGAAAACCCTGATCTGCCATAATCTGTGAGCCATTCCCTCCCTGTATTTGGCTCACAGTGCTCTCTTCAGGCTGAGAGGGAGGGAAAGGAAACAGTCTTGGAGCTGAAATTGGGAGAAAGAGGCAACTGAAGGGGCTGACTTCAGCTTTGTCCAGCTCTAAGGTTTTTCTCCTTGCTTTGAAGAGGTGAGACGCAGGAAATTCTGGAGCAGAGGAGGAACATTAGACCCTGAAATTTGGTCTGTTTTTTATTTAAGAAATAATATTTTATCTCTTGGTAAGAGAGGTCTTCTGCCTGCCTGCCTGCCTGCAGGGGTGATTTTGGAGGTTCTAGACAAGGAACTAAGAAAAATTCTTTCTCCTCAGCTCCGATCCCAGGAAGCAGCAGAGCTGCTGGCTGAGAAAGCCCAGATTGCAGAAGAAGAGGCCAAGCTGCTGGCCCAGAATGCTGCAGAGGCTGAGCAGGAACGCCAGAGGCTGGAGATCACAGCTCTGAAAAGCAAGGAGGAGAAGCGGCTGATGGAGCAGAAGATGCGGGAGGCGGAGCTGATCGCCGTGAAGCTGGTGAAGGAATCTGACAGGAGGTGGGGTTTGCTTCCCCGGCGCTCTGTGCTCTCAGCTGGGCTGCAGGGAGTGCTGCTTTCCTCGGAGCCAAGCCCAGGAGGGGGCAGTTATTCCTGAAGTGACACTTCAGAGGGACCAAGCCTCCCTGTGCCTTGTTTGTTCCACCTGGATGCTGTTGTTGTATTGCAGGTCAAGTTTACAGAGGATCAGATGCAAAGCTTGTTTAGCAAGAAAGAGAGTGTTTAGCAAGAAAGACCCAGAATGCAAAAGCATCTTCTATTTAGTGCTTTCAAATGAGCCCTGGCTACCAATCTAAATTTACTCTTTATACCCTGTGAGATATGAGGCTGTTTTCACTCCTTTGTATCAAGTAAATGGTGTCTTGTTTCCCTTTCAGATCTTTAAGAAGTGTAAAACCAGGTAAACTCATTTGGAATATAAACAACGCTGAGTGTTTGCATGTTCCCTGAACAGGCAGAGCAGGCCAGTGTTGACAGAGGATTTTTAACCCTGTTATTAAGAAATCCTTCTACTTATTTTAGGATACTGCCAAGAAGCTTGCCAAAATAAAGAGCAAACTCTCCCCACCTCAGGGAGGATCTCTGATGGCCTGGAGAGAATCTGTATCAGCAGGTTGTAACTGAGCCCATGGAAATTAGGAGTAGGAAAATCATGGTAATTCATCCACTTTGTGCAGGAGTGTGTCTGTCCTGCTGTGCCCAGTCAGTTCTCCATGTGAGCATCCTCCCACGAGTACCTTGGTGAAAAGATAACACAGTAGTGGACTTGTCTCTGGAAGTTAGTGAGCTCTGAAATCCATGTTGGTTGGAAACCATCAGCCATTCCCCTCAGGATATTTCTCTTCCAGAGCCAAGGAAGCAGAGCACCTGAAACAAGACCTGCACGAAGCCCGGGAGGCCGAACGCAAAGCGAAGCAGAAGCTCTTAGACATAACCAGGATTAATTATCCTGTAAGTTCTGCTCCTCTGGGCACCTCTTCATCTTCGGGGATAGTCAGGTGTTGATGCCATTTTTATAGCCCCCATCGAGCTGAGTAGTGGCATGGCTGCATCAGCTGGGGGACAGACTGGTGTGGAAAAGCAGTGTAGAGAGGGTGGAAGCTGGGTTTGTTCAGGGTGGTAAGAAAGGTAATGCAAGAGTTAAAACCAGAACTTGTGATGGACTTAGGGAGCAGAGGCTGTCTTGCCTTCATGCCTAACCATGGTGCCATTTCAGCCAGGCAGTTTTTTGTGGACATGGTTGTGCTGAGCCAGCTGTGTCATCCTGGCACATCCATCTGTCTTTGGGCAAAGCAGGTGAAGTTGTCCCCAGCAAGAAAGCACTGCTGAAGGTCTGTGCCCCAGCTCTCTTCTGCTCCAGCCCTGCTGAGGCTGGGTCTCTATTCTCTGCTGAAATAGAAACACTGCAGCCAGGATAAATCTCTGCTCTTGTGGGTTGTGGACTTCAGCTGGGTGCAGGGGAAGGGCTGCAGGAGAATCTATCTCAGCAACTTAGGAAATAGCTGAACATGGCACTCTTGCAGAACTGAGGAGATAAATCCCAAATCAGTCCATCAGATTTGGCTGACAGCGCTTGTGTTGCCTCTTCCAGCACATGGCCAAGTACCCCCAGTACTCCCCAGGTGAGAGCAGAGATGCCAACTTTGACAAAGGATCCATCAAGCTGGATTTGAAGGACATCGACCTCAAGAGACTTTCCTTTGAGATAGAGAGAGAGAGGTATCAGCATGCTTGTGGTGCAAATGAATGAGAAAGGCAATGAAATCTTTGGGAATCACAGTTCATCTTCAAATAATTTGGGATGTGCATATGGCTGGAGGCCTTTTACTGAGCTGGTGTGGGTGATGTCTGTGTCAGACTGGCTTTTCACACAGGGGAAGGATTTTTGGTGGCATCAAGCCATGATAGATCCAGAACCTTCTGTCTTGGGGAGGGACAAAGCACCTTACTGAACTAACAGCATGTGAGAGGACAGAAGTTTCCCTCTAGTGCTAAAGTGTGGAATTGCTGGGAGCTCATCCATCAGACATCCCTTTGGAAGGAAATGCTTGGTGAAAAGTTAGGAAGCAAAAAGGAAAGAAGTGAACCCCCTTGTCACTGGGTCAGGGGACTGGCATTGCCAGAGTTCATTTTACTTATAAAACGTAAAAGGAAACAAAAAAACAACTCCCCTCCTTCCACAAACACCTGTTCTTGAGTTAAGTTGTGCCACCCTAAACTTTTTGCCTCCAATGTGTGGGCCCAGGCTGGATTACTTAGAAAACAGCAGGAAATTTGAAGATCGACTGAAAGAACTGAAGTCTGAAATTCATGCTCTGAAACTGGAGGAAAAACAGGCTGGGCTTTACAGTCACTGGAGTGAAGTCCTGGGCTCCTTGGATCGCTCCTTAGGAAGTGTAAGAACCCCAAATCCCTGCCCCTTTCTCCAGCATCAACCCTAAAATGGAACAGTGTGTGTGTGTGTGTGTGCCAGAGGGAGCTGCTGTGTTCCAGACCAAGCCTTCACTACCCTTGATGATAAAATATTAGAAGCATGAACAATTTTAGAGGAAAATTAATGTCAAAACAAAATTAGGGCCTTTTTTCCTGTGCTGAATACCAGGAGCATCAGCAAAAAATAATCATCTCATTTTATGATTATGAAATCACAATCAGGGTTTAAGGTCTTGGAGCAAATGAAATTGTTGTGACTAACACATTCAAATGTGGTTTCTTACAGTTTGCTTCACATTCTCATTCATGTGCTTTGTGGTTGCTGAAAGTCATAAAAGCCTTGGTGTAATTTTTTTTTTGAAGGCAATGAGGAACTAGACCCAGATTTTTGTCATAAGTTGCTTGTTATTTGAATAAACTCTTTGGCCTCTTCCTGCAGCAGGGCAGGAATAGGGCTGGCTTTGTCTGCAGGTCGTTCCTCATGTAGCAAAAATGGCTCTGAGTCAATGGTTTTCTAGAGACAGAAGGGAGGCTTGAAAAATTATGAGGAAAGATGGCCTTTATTTTCTGACTACTCATCTGATGTTCTTTTTGGCTTAATGAGTGTTGATATAGAGAGGGCATTAAATTTCCATGTGCTCTATTCTTTTAAAGGCCCCATCATGGATGAAAACCTTCGAAACTGGAGATGCAGTGGATGTAAATCTTCCAAGACCTTTCCCTGCTTACTTGTTAAACGCTGCAAGCAGCTGGCCCTGCACCAACAAAATTCAGCACATGGTGCCAGTGGAAAAGTCATCTTCCCAAGCCAATTCCTTGGCTGCCAACAGTGTGGGCACAGGAACCAGAAAACAGATTATAAAGGTAATCAGATTTGTCAGTAAATTCCTAAATGTTGGCTAAAAGTTGAGAGTTCAGAGAGGGTGGCTACCTGTAGGGACCTGGTTTGTCCTGCTCTGTCCCAGCCTCACAGCTGACAAGGCTTTTGCAGGATTTTGGAGCCCCTGGTGCTGGCACATCATTTGGGAATGTTTATAACTCGAGGCTGCCTGTTTTTTCTCACTTCTGATCTAAGCTGGAGTGCAAAGCTGTAAGCCTTGGTAAATGAAGCAGAGATGTCTGTACACAGTAGGAGGATCTGTGTTAAATTTTATTTGTACCAGCCAGACTTGGAAATGAGAAATGTGCTCCCAGGTATAGAGAGCTTAAAACATACTGTGCCTGTCTTCTTCTTTTAAAAGGCAGGGAGGAAGAGACCAATAAATCCCCAGGCTCCCAACAGCTCAGTTCTCTCCCATGTGCTCCCTGTCAAAGAGGCTTGAAGAGCAATGAGCTGAGTGTCAGGAGAAAACAACCTGCTTTGAAATGTCACTGGGCTGGAGAATGAGGAAGAGCTGTAAGGAAATGTGGTCTGGAAGAGTGGGAAGGAAATCAGCTGTCTGTGGGCAGTGCTAATTGGGCAGGGGATTGGGAATGGGGAAAGCCTGATGGAGTCACTGTGGTTTATCTGAACAGAACTGGAGGGGTTTAGGATCAATTAAAAGCTCCTGAATATAACATTCAATACCTCCTTCAGTGTTGCTGTGCTTAGAACCAGAGGACACAGCTGAGTGCAGCAGCAGCTGAGGGAGCAGCTCTTTCTGAGGCAACAGAAGCAACTTTTAAGACTAAACTCAGGGGCGAGGCAAATTTGTTTAAAGAAGGAAGAAAAAGTGATTGCAGAGCATCTTGCAAAAGGCTCCAGAGTTGGAGGAAAGGAAGACCCAGACCAAAGGGAGTTACTTTAAGCCAGTATTAATTCTCCCTCTTTCATTTGCCTGCAGGTTCAGCAGCATGACTCAGATGTGATCTACATTTGATTCCTTTCCAGCCTGGTGGGACTGGTGGCCTTTTTGCCTCTGTGGGGACACTTGGGCAGCTCTGGCTGCTGCCAGGTGTGAGAGACAAGGCACTGTGGATGCAGAGCTGCCATCCAGCTCCCAGGCAGGTGACATCAGCTGGGAATGCCACAAGTGCCCCCAGTGTGGCTGGGAGCAGTGCAAACCCAGAGGAAATGTTTACTGCCTGTGCACTTTGGAAGGAACACTTCACACTTTGCTAAAACACTTCCTCCCCCAGGTGTTTCACACACTTAGAGCTCTGCTGCTGGAGGAAGGATGTGAGGCAGCAAGTGCCCAGGAGGTGTTTGGGATGAGAAAACAGAGCACAAGCTTTGTGTTTATCTCCACAACAGACTAATTATGTTTTTGGTCCAGTCCCTGGGACACGACTCCCACAGAGCTGCTCGACATTTTAGCATTTGCCTGCCAAATATTTTCCTTCTCCTCCCCAAACATTTCTTGGTTCACTTAATTGATTTGCATTTCTCTGTGAGAAATCTCAGCTTTTAATTCCAGATGCAGAAGTGGACATCTTCAAGTACCTCCCATTCCTGGGGGAATCCTTTGTTTGGAATGAAAAAGCTTCTGTTCTTCCAGTCCCTGACCAGATCAAGCATTTTCTGCTCGAGCAACCTTTGCATACATTAACTGCCTTCCCACTTCTGTGCAACACAGCTCCCAAATTAGACAAAGACAAAAGATGCTGTTGGTGTCTGCTAAAGTGGGACTTGTTTCTGGTGGAGAGGTGCATGCAGCAAAGTGCCTGCCTCATTAGTAAAACCCACTTGCATTTTCTGGTTTTGTGTGTGTTTAAGTGTCTGCTTCTCCATAAATCTTCACTCTGAGGACTTCTGGGGAAGCAGACAACATTCAGCTGCAGCTAAAGCAGGAGTCCAGCTGAACTTGTGACATGTGGTGTATAAATGAATGGAAATGTTGTTAAATGTCTTGTTCTAAAAGCTAAGATTAAAGAAAAAAACAGGTTCAACAAAAAGCTTCAGTTTCCACTTGCTTCGAAGGGAGCATTGTGTCAATATTCCTCCAGCATTAACAAGGCAGGTTTGGAGAACAAACACCCAAATCTCCTCTGTACACATCTGCAGCAGGCTGAGCTCAGAGGGGGATGGCAGCTGCCCCTGGAGAGGGACAGGAGTGCTCTGCAGGGCTGCCCCGACTGCTCCCAGCCCTGTGAGCACTTGCTGCCTTGGCTGGGTGGCTTGGGCTGTGTTAATTCTCTCCCAGCTCAATCTGGCACGAGATGTTTGCAGAATATTGGCTGTTACACACAAATTTCTGAGCTGTCTGCAGCAGCCTGGTGTGTGAGAGGGAGAAGCTGTCAGAAATGCCAGAATGATGAGGCAGATGCTGTCATGGTCCCAAGGCTGGGGAGGGGGCATGGGCCAGGATTTGGGGCAGTGAACCATCTCCTGTATTAGCCAGGAAATGCTGCAGCAAATTTGAATGTGGCATTCTCGGATTTGAGGGTGAGGAGAAATACTGGGAATCCCCTGGTTCTTCTTTTCCTGTTCCCTCTTTTTTCTGGCATGTGCCTTACCACAGCCAACTGAGCTTGTGCCCTCATCCTTCACACGTGCTGGGCCTTCCTTCTGCTCTTGTGTCTGAGCTGTCCCGTGGAGCAGGGCCCAGAGGAGGAGACCTGCTCCATGTGCACCTTTGATTTATTTCTTTGGACTTAGTCCTGTGAATCCCAGTGAAGAAAAGGACAAGGTCACACTCCTGCCAGCTCAAATACAAAACCTGCATTTACGTGCTGCTCTCAGCCTGCTGTGTCCTTGCTGGGCATTGCTCCTGTGCAGCACCACATTCCTGCAGGCTGGGATGGGTGTTTGAGCTCTGAGGTGGGCCAGGAGGAGCTGGGATCTGCTGTGTGCTTTTTAGCTGGATAAAGAGGAGCTGAGATCTGCTGTGAACCTTTTAGGTGGAAAAAGAGGAGCTGGGATCTGCTGTGTGCTTTTTAGCTGGATAAAGAGGAGCTGGGATCTGCTGTGAACCTTTCAGATGTGTCAGAAGGAGCTGGAATCTCCTGTGAACCTTTTAGATGTGTCAGAAGGAGCTGGAATCTCCTGTGAACCTTTTAGATGTGTCAGAAGGAGCTGGAATCTCCTGTGAACCTTTTAGATGGATAAAGAGGAGTTGAGATCTGCTGTGAGCCTTTCAGATGTGTCAGAAGGAGCTGGAATCTCCTGTGAACCTTTTAGATGTGTCAGAAGGAGCTGGGATCAGCTTGAGAAATGCACAGCCACACAGGGAGTCAGGTGTGCTGTGCCCTTGCAGGGAGGCTGCTGCAAGGAGAAGTGCCAGCAGGGTGTTAATTTGCTTAAACCCTGAGTAAATATTTGCAGCAATTAAACTCTGTAAGTTGGTGCTTCTGCTGCTCACACTCACCTGCAGTATTGACCACAGGATCTGAGAATGTGCTTCAGCTGAGGGAAGTCTCAGGAGCCTGAGCCCTGATTTCCCCCAAGAAGAGAAGACAAATCCACTTTCTAATCAGTGACTGCAGGATTTGTCAGCCTGAGGAGTGAGTGAGGTATTTCTCAGCTGCCTGCTGAGGAGCTGGGGAGCAGCAGGCAGCAGATGGTGCTGCAATGCTGCTCTGTAACAGCTCGGGAAGACCTGGCTGGGAAATCCTTGGGAATCTCTGCCCAGCCCTGTGTTCCCACACCAGCAGGCACTCGCTCCTGTTCTTCTCCTGGAGTTCAACCTGACGTCATTTTTGACAGGGATTCAAGATCTGTGAGTGCTGTGCTCTGGGAAGGGATTATTGCATGAGCAGCTCGGTCCTGTGGGGCTCCCCAAATTGCAAAAAAATCCCCTAATGCTTCTGACACCTCATTGTCGCTGTCAGCCTGTGGAAATGGCCTGGGTGGATTTCATCCCTGACTGCCAGGAGTGTGTGGGACCCCACAGCTCTGGTGCTATGTGATATTTTTATTAATGCTGCTTGAAACAAGCATGGATTTGTTAAATTTGCAGAGCGTGGAAGAATTGTGGTGTGCAGTGCAAAGAGGGTGAGAGAGGCCTGAGAATGGGCCACAGGGGTCACTGAACAATTTCATCCTTTGTTTTCCTGCTGGAAAGGACATGATGTTCTGATCTCAAACGAAGAAAAAATGGGAGAAAAAATCCTGCAGCAGTGAGGAGGTGCTGGGAGATCACCTGGGGAGAGGGGAAGTCTGTTCCTAGAGTGACACAGTGAGTGGAAGTTGTGTCTCCCCAGCCCTGCTTGCTCTGTGTCTCTGAAAAACCACATGCTCTAAGGCCAAGGGCCTCTCCCTTCCCTCAGAAGCCCTTGGATGGGGAACTGTGCAGATGAGAAGATCCTCAGGGTGCTCCTGAGCCGTGGAGGGCAGCAAATGTTCAATCCTTGGAGACAGCACATCCTCTGCTGGGACCTATCTCTCACAAACCAGATTATTTTCACCTCCTGGATGATCCAGGGTTGACGTGGCCCTGGAATTTGGGCACCACAACACACGTGGCTGAGCCCTGAGTCACCCTGATCCTTTCCTGCCCCTGCTGCTGCTCTGGAGCCAGTTACCAGCAGCAGGATGAGCTCACATCTTGCCTGTAGCAGAATCACACACAGAGCAAATTCCTTCCTCTTCTTCCTTGCAGACATCCCTGTGTCTGGCTTGCTCCTCTGCTTGTGCCCTCTGAGCCACCAAGGTCTGCTGGCTCTTGTGCCCAAGGTGTTTGCTGGAGGTTGTGTCCTCCCCAGAGCATCCCTGCCACTTGTGCCCCAAGCTCAGGAGTGTGCATGGAGCTCGAGGCTGGCATCTGTAATTTGTCATTGTCACCTGAGCTGCCAGCCTGCTGCTCTTGGTGATGGGGGCTCTGGTGGGGACACAGTCCTGCTGTGGGGACAGCTGTGGTGAGTCCTTGCTTGCAAAATCACTTTTTTTTTTTTCATTCAGCTCTATGGCCAAAGGCAGGCCCAGATGCAAAACCTGGCTGTGTTTTGTTATTGCTGGTTCCCTGCACTGTTTGGGCTCTTTCCCACCTTCCTGCAGGGCATTTTTGGGGGTAGCAGGGTCAGCTCTCTGGAGGCACACAGGGGAGCCCACCCTGGGGCTGCACTGAGGCATTTAGGGTCAAAAGCAGTTTTCACACCAAAAAGCACTTTGAATCAGGAGTGATGCCTCTCCTGGGAGGAGGAGGAGGCTTTGTCATGCTGAATTACACCCAGAAGGGTCCAGGCATGGAGGCTGCAGGAAAAAAGTGGCTCTGAAAAGGATGGGAAAGGGCTGATGGTTGCCATTACTCCTGGCTCGGTCCTAAAAGCAAAGCAAAGGTTTCACAGCTGTCCTGCTGGGGAATTCACAGAAGGAAAACTCAGGAGAGAGTGTCCAGAGAGATAGATTTGGGAGTGGAGGGATGCTGTGGGTGCTGGGCTTCACAGATCAGCGGGGATAGAAGTAATTCTCTCTAAAATGAGTCAGTCCCACATCCTGTGGTTGAAAAGGAAAGGGATCCAAGCAGACCCCAGGATTAGTCTTGTCCCAGTTAATTCGAAAGAGAAATTCCAGAGAAAGAGGAAGTAGATAGAAAAAGCCTGATAATTTGAAATAGTACTATAAAAATCTTTCAGCTCAGCAGTGAGGTGGCCCAGGAAGCTCTGAGGGACTTGGTCAGAGATGAGGATGTGGTGGAGACCGAAAGGAAAGAAATAAAGAAATAGAAACCCCTGATGATCCCAGAGGACATTTGATGTCCTGAAGTACTGCAGTGATGGTGACACATCCCAAGACCAGGGAGATGGGATGGGCACACGCAGGGAATGTGGGGAGTGAAAGTTGGAACCACAAAATTAATCCAGCCCTGGGGAGCAGCAAGGGGTCAGCTTAGGAAATGGGGGTGTCTGCACCAGCAGAGGCTGCCTCAGCACTGCTCCTTCAGGGCACAGAACGAGGGGTGTTAGAGGAGGGAGTGTCCAAAAAGGATATTCTGGAGGAAATGGGGCAGAAGTGCTGTAATGCTGCTGTTCCAGACTGAAGGGATGAGCTGAGCCAGTTTCAGAGTGAGGCAGCTCACACCAAAACCACCTCCAGGCCTGCAGGGGAACGAGTGAAGCTTTTCCTGGGAAGGAGAAGTTTCCTGGTTTGCTGGTGGTTGGACAGCCTTGAAGAACACTGGATTCCACAGCAATGCTGCTTTGAGGGACACCTTGGGCTCTAAAAGGCTCTGGGAATTGGCCCTTGTGAAGACAGGGCAGCTCACCCTGGGAAGGAATCGCAGCTGCAGGCGGGATGGCCTGTGGAACGTGCTGGTGGTGATGCCTTGGAGAGGCTGCCCTGGAACAGAGGCTGGACAGAGCTAAAGAATAAAGCAGGGATTGATTCAAAGGATCTCCTCCATGGATCCACCTTGGGCAGCACCAGAGCCCAGCCAGGGCTGCAGCCAAGGTGAACCAAAATGGTCCCAAAATGCACAACTGGTCACAGGGTCTCTCACTTTGATCAGTTCTGCTCCATTTGCACCTTGCAGTTCATTGTCCCATTCCAGCTCCAGCCCATGCAGTCCCATCCTGCTTGTTTTTCTCTCTCCAGCCCATGCTGTTTGTGCTCTTGGGCCTGAGCTTTGGATCATTTGTCCTTGGTGCCCAGCTGGAGCAGGAATTGTTTTGTCTCCCTGTTCTGTGAAGAGAGCTCACCATCCCCTGATATGAAGCCCAGACCCAGACACTAAAGCAGCACAGAATGTGAAAAATAGAAAAGCTCAAACCTGAGGCATCAGTGGGGCTGGTGTCTATGGGGGCAGTGCTTGTTTTTATCTTGGGTCAGAAACCTGCGTGAGATCCTTACAATGTCCCTGTGCAAACCTGATTTCCTCTCTGTTGGTTTGCAGCCTGTCCTCACACCAGCAGTGCCCCCCGCACCTCCTTCCAACCTCTGGTGCCCTCACATGGATCAGTCTCTCATTTTTCAACCCAAACCTTTTCATTTAACTCTTTTCATGATGACATCAATCCTATGATGTGTGCCATGGGCTTTTCCCTGCCCCAGCCATTCCCAGCTCCCAAACTGGAGTGGCTGTTCCTGTTATCCCTGTCCCCACCAGCAGGATCCTACTCTGCACTGCTGCCTTGGATCCCTCCTCCACCCCTCAAGGTCATTTGAATCCTTTTGTGTGATGTCCTGGCCTGCTCCAGATTGATGATCCCATCTCGTTTTGCCTCATCAGCACATTTCCTCTGTCTTCTCCTGCTTTGTGTGCCAAGGTCTTTAATGCAAATGTCAAGCAGGATATTTTTTGAGGCAGAAACTCAAGGAACTGTGTGGGTAAGCCCCTGTGAGTGTGACACAGCCCCTTTCAGCTGAAGCAATTACCATACCCCTTTCAGGCAGCTCTTGACCAAATTTACTTTTCATATGCCAGTCACATCTTCCCTGCCTTTGCTCTTGATTTACTATCTGGCCTTAATTCAAGTGTCTTCCTGAAGCCCAGATGAGTGAAATCTACTGCATTTCCTTCTGCACAAATATCTCTGAACTTACAAAAGGCAGCTCTTAGGTGTGGTATTTCAAATATGTCAGGATAATAAGTTCAAACAAAAGTAGTTTCCATTATATCAATGTGCCTGTAGATGAAGAGTTGGGTGGCACCGAAATTTGGGTCTGCTGTCCCCATGTCCTGTGTCCTGGGTGGGTGCCCTGTTTGCTGGGTGACAAATTGGCTGCTGGTGTCACCAGTGGTGTGGGACAACGGAGCTGAGGAAGGATCTGCAGCTCAATTTTGTTATTTTTTTTAGCTCTTTGCTGATGGATTCAGCATGAGAATAATGTTGATGTTTTAGCTGTTCCTAAGCGGTGTTTTCCTTCATCAAGGACTCAGGAGCTGCTGTGAGGGGGCAGAGTCAGGGCAGGTGATCCAAGCTGACCAAAGGATATTCCATCCCATAGAAAATCATACCCCAGCTCTCCTGTGGCACCACAGGTACTTCCAGGACATTCCCCAAACAAGAGACACCACTGGCAGCCCCAGCTGAGACACAGGTGTCACCTGTGGGGACAAACTGGGTGGCACCAGAGCTGGACCCAGGCTGGGGAACAGCAAACCCAGGGGTCCCCGTGGTCCCTTCTCCCACCTTGGTGCAAGGAGGCATCAAAACTGACCCTTCATTAACAGACACGTAGATATGATTGAAATTATCTTTATTTTAGTGTATTATTCTGACATAGTTTAAATAATTTTTATCCTTAGAAAAACAACATTTAATTTAACTTAAATAAGTTAAATAAAATAATTTTCCCCATTGAAGATGGCATGGGGTCAAATCCTCTCTGTTGTGCCCGAGGCTGGAAGCTGTGCAGGAGTGGGATTGTGGCTGTCAGCAGGGAAGGCTCAGTTTTCCAGGCTCTGGAAGTGCTTCTGGAGCTCCTGCACCCACGCTGCCCGTGGATCTGCACACAGCTGCTTCTTCTTCTGGGTGACCACGCTGCCGGGACAAAACCTGCCTTGAGCTGCTGGGCTGGGGCAGCAGGACCTGAGTCCCACCAGCAGCACCCCGAGTGTCCCACGTGTGTCCCCAGGTCCCCCCTGGCACCCTGGGCTGGCACTGCTGGGTACTCACATCACGCCTGGGTTGGTGCAGGAGCTGCTGGTGACGAAGACGGAGCTGACGCGGCGCACAGGGATGGGGTGCTTCTGGTAGCTGAAGCAGCAGATGCTGGGGACACCATCTGTGAGGGCAGGGGACACACACATGGCCCTGGTGAGAGCCCAGCACAGCCTCTGCCCCCTCCAGGGATTTCCACATCCCCTGGTAGAGCCCCCTCCATGCAACCCCCAGCTCCAAACCTGCGTCCCCCAGTGTGACACAGACCCCCCCCAACCCTCCCCACAGCCACCTCGACATGGCTGGGACTCCCCAGGGGTGACAAAGCAATGCTGGACTCACCGAGGTGACCTTCAGCTGGGGAGTGGGTGGCCAGGAGGAGCAGAGTGACCAGGGTGGCTGCCAGGACCTTCATGGTGCTGTGGGTGAGAGCTCTGTGAGAGGAGCAGGAGCTGGAGCTGGAGCTGGGGAGGCTGCAGGACTCTCTCTGTGGCCCTGGGGCCGTGCTCCCCTTTTATCCCCGTCCGAGGGGCGGGTGCAGGGTTTCAGAGAAGGAAAGCGTGAGCATTACTTAAGAAACTGACAGATCACCAGTTTTGCTGAGCTGGAAAAGGCGAGGGAACTGCGGAAGGGGAAGCACCGGCCACGAGGCTGCAGCCTCCGAGATGCTCCTTGGGTGCCTGGTGCTCCCAAACTGTGTCAGGGCTCTGCAGCAGCTCTGGGGGTGCCCTGGCATGGACATCCCCAGCCACTGCTGCTGGCAGAAAAGCCCTGCCAGGAGACAGATGCCAACTTCTCCTTGGGTTTGCCACAAATGCCACTTCTCAGCCTGCTCCACCACGGGGATCTGGAGTGAGGTCCACAACTCTGCACACACGTTCATCCTCACTGATAACACCAGCTCCTGCTTGGACAGGGAAAATCATGAAGGAATGAGGTTGTGTTGAGCTAGAAGTCACTGTGGGTCTCACATTTGTCCCTTTTTGCTGGTGGTTGGTCAAAAGAGCAATTTCCTTACTGGAAAGGGTGCAGAGACACCGAGTCCCTGCAGGTGCAGGTGCAGGGCCTGGACTCGGGTGCCCTGACCCAGGCCAGCAGCCTGCCCTGCCACCCTCCCTGTCCCCTGGCTGAATTTACACCTCTCTAAGGGTTTCATTTTGCCTGCAGCCTCTCAACGCTCAAGTTGTGCAATAACTGCTTGCCCACTTCTTCCCAAGCAGGATCATTTAATCTGATTTAATCTCTCTTGGTTTAGCCCCAAAAAGCAGAGGCTCCCGTGGCAGGACACAGCGTTAAGGGTTGGAGGCAGAGGGAAGAGAGGATCCTTCTGGTACCCACTGGGATCAGCTCACTGCAGATAAAATCTCCAGGAAACTGGAGAGTGACTGAAAAAGGGCAGCATTTGCAATTCCAGAGGGCAATTCCCAAACTCTGCTGCACACCCAGACAGAGTGAGCTGCCAAAATCACTCCTTCCTCCATTTTTTTTTCGCTTTTTCCAGCCTTTTCCTGATGCTGCCACAGAGGGTTTGCAGTTACCATGCAAACCCCAGCTTCCCCTGGCCTTGCTGCTGACCCTGCCTCGGGTGTGAGTAATTCCTGACTGATTCAAGGGAAAAGTCCAACTGCCCAAAATGCTGAGCCATGGCACTGCCTGTGCTCCCACCTCCACTTCTTGTCCAGCAAAGCTTCCCCAGCCACCAGGTCCTGCCTGGTGTGAGCAGCACAGGGAATGGGTGCAAATCATCTCCTGGAGCTGCTCAGGAGGAGCTGGGCAGGGCTGATCTAGCCTTGGGGTGGTGGAAGGACAGGTCCAGCTGTTCCAGCTCTTTCTCCAACCCCCAATTTTCAGCTCTTTCTGTTTCAGCCACTCTGTGCATGGAGCACAAAGTGTGAAAAGCGTCAATCATTTGTTTTAAAACTTTTTTACGTTTAATAGTATAAAAACAGTAATAAAAATTAGAGCAGTAAGAATTTAGACAATCAGAGTTAGGACCATAAAGGACAACAAAACAAAGAATTACGGACATCTGGATGCTCTCAGGCACTAAGCCACGAAAGGCATGCCTTGTGGACAAAAAATTAACCCTTAAAAGCAATTGTTTGTTGCATATTCATATATCTCATACATGATGCATAAATTCTGTCTGATCAGTGTCAATGTCTTCTTCTTAATCCTGTGGCGTCTTCAGGGCTGAGCGAGGCAGGAAGAAGTTAATTTTTTTTGATAAGGGAGTCATAAATTCTTTTTCTCTGGAAGATTTAGGTGTCTTGCGGCTGCTGTCTTGATGCAAGTACCTCATTCCTTTCTTCCCATGTACATAGTTTCTATCTGAACTACAAAAGCTCCATTGTAACTACAAAACTACATTTACCATACTCTTAAAATGTTAATACAGCACTTCTAATCAATATAACATAATACATATAGTAAATACCTGCGTAGAGCCATATAATAATCACTTTTCACAAAAGGAATAAATAAATTAATAAATCCTTTGGATTTACCAATAACCAGGGTCTCCATCTGTGATGGTTCAGGAAGACTTGGAAAATTCACCTGCTGTAAAGGCTCCTGCTTGTCACATGTCCCTGGAAACACAAAGGCAGAAGGCAGGGACTCAATTCCCCAGAGTAATGCAGACCTGCGTGAGTTTATTCTGTTTTTCTGCCCTGCTGATTGCAGAGACACTGAGAGGTTTCTCTAGAGCTCAAAGCACCCTCTGTGTGCAGAGGAATCCCAAGTTCAGGGCCAGCCAGTGGAAGAGTTTTTTGTGTTTTCATGACCCTCTCTGCCTGTAAACCCCACATGTCCCACTGAGATTTCCCCACACCTCTGCCCTCAGCCACCCCTGGAATTCTGGCACCTCTCCTGCCTCACCAGGGCCAGCTTGGTTTGTGCATGGGGGAGAAGTGGGAGTGGGACAGACAGGATGAAGGAAACCAGGAATTGCTCTCTGGGTCAACCACAGGAGCAAGATCCTGAGCTATCCAAAGCCTGGCTGGGATTTTTTCTGGAGAGAGCAGCCCTGAGCCAGGGATGAGCTGAGCTCGGCTTGGTGGTTGCACAAACAGAGGGAAAAGAGGCAGCATGGGCAAGAGAGCAGCACTGGGGGACAACAAACACCAGGAGCGTGGTGAGGAATATCCCACAGCCAGAAAAGCTGGAAACTGAGATCAGGGCACTGTGGCACTGCAGTTTCCAGAGGATGACTTGTCATCCGGCAGGAACCCCAGAAAATCTCACAATTAATAGATTATTTCTGACGGAAAAAGCAAAACTATTTCCTCTTTGCTGCAGAAGTGACTGGCCAAGCTTTCAGTTCTCCATTCAGCTGAGGGCCGGATGGGACTTCTTACTGGATGCTGATGAAATACTTTCCATTGTGACTGGAATCGAGGATATTACAGAGAATTGCACAAAAGTGCAGCTCTGCAAGAGCAGGCCGTTTGTGATTAATTCTGTTCAAGGAATTAGATATAAGGAACTGATATAAAGGGAGAGTAAAGAAATGACTTGTGGTTTTATTTCTCCTGCCATGGAAGATCTCATGGAAGATCATGGAAGAACAGGTGATGCTTGAATCCAGCAGAGGAACACGAATTTGGCGGGGATGAAAGCAGGGAAAGAGAAACTTCAGCTTTACAAATGCAAACTTGAAAAAACTAAAGAAAGAAAAAGCCCATTAATTAGAGAGGGGAGTAAAGAGCCAAAGATGCTACTTCTTTTTTGGCTTGTCTGGTTGTGGCTGAGTACTCAATACCACCAAAATTTTGTGCACTCAGGAGAGAAAAGAGAACAAATAATAAATAAGGAATAATAAATAAGGAATAAATAAGGAAGAAAGAGGCAGTTGAGGCAGCTGCAGCCAAAACAAAAAGGCTGCAAAGATTTCCATAAATTCCTCCTGAGCCAGCCTGTGGCCACCTCACCACCAGACAAACTCACATGGGGTGGGAGAGCAAACATGGCCCTGGTGTCACAAAATCTGATGATTTTGGCACTGCCTTGCATGAGTATCCCAAAGAAAAGGAGGGGATTGGGTCTGAAACCCCCTCACCCCCCGGGGCTGTGCGGAGGGACCATCCCTGACTGAGGGCACGACAAGGGGGAGCAGCCAGGAGCAGCAGGGACAGTGTGGGGCCAGAGCAGACCCCAAATTTGTTCTGTCCTGGGGTGAGGAACCTCTCCCTTAGGGCTCTTCTCCCAGAAATAAGGCCTAAGAGGAGAATCACAGAATGTTCCTGAGCTGGAAGGGATCCACAAGGATAATCAAGTCCAGCTGCTGACCTGAGGCAGAGGGATGCTCTGGGCACTCCTTTCAGGAGAGCACCAAAGGAATCAAAGCAACTTCTGCCTTCCCCAAGGCAGGAACCCGCAGCAGGAAGAAATGAAAGTCACTGCCAGCGCCTGGATCCCGTGCGAGTGCAGAGGAAGCCTCTGGGGTTATGCAACATCCCCCTGGGAAGTGACACTCATTGATAAAAATGCTGCAAAGGGCTCGGGGTTCTGAGAAGAGCACGGGGCAGCCTCATGGGCTGGCCCTGACCCTCCTGTGTGTGGTTTTGTGGGAATAATTCTGCTTTCAAAGCAGAGTTCCTACAGCAGGCCCCGCCGGTGGATTTGTAATCCGAATTTCCAAATGTTCCTTCCCTCCCTGAGCATCCTGAGGACCCCCAGCCCAGGACAGGTTTTCTGTGGTCCTGCATCAAAGTGGCTTTAGCAGCAGACTGAGAGGAAGAATGGTAATGAAAAGAACAACCACTCCCAGGCAGGAGGCTGCAGCATTCCAGAAAATCCCCCTTAAATTAATTCTTAAATTAATTAAAGAATTAATAAGCATTTCTGTGCTGACAAGCACTGACCCCCAAGAGAACACTGCATTTAACCTGAGGCCCTACAGAAGGCTTCCAGAATTGAATTCTAGAACTCAGATTATGAGTGTGGAGTTTGAATAGAAGTGTGTAATAAGAGTTTAAAGTTTTAGAATATAGTAATATATATAAAACAAAATAGAAGTTCTAAGGCAAAAGTTAGTCGTTCTTCTTCATAGGTTTGAGTGGTATTGTATAATTAAATTTAAAAATCTGCACTGTGGGCCATGAGTAATTAATTATTAAGTTAAAAGTAAAAATAATTTAAGTGTCATTTCTTAATTAGACAGTTTATCCTTAAAAAGCCTTGTAGAGAGAGAGATACAGCTCCATTTTTAGTTTAACTCTCCATATACTTTAATTTTAGTGCTGTGGAACTCACAGCTTGTAAGACTGTAATATAAATAATAAACATCTAAATCCAAACAAAAAATACCATCTCACACATTTAATCCCAGTCTTTACTGGGAGCAGTGGGGGATGATGTCCAGCACAGGGGGTGATTTGGCACTGCAGCCACAGGGGCCTGCTGCCTTGTGCAGGCTGCCCTAGAGCAGAGCTGGGCAGAGCTAAAGAATAAAGCAGGGATTGATTCAAAGGATCTCCTCCATGGATCCACCTTGGGCAGCACCAGAGCCCAGCCAGGGCTGCACCCAAGGTGAACCAAAATGGTCCCAAAATGCACAACTGGTCACAGGGTCTCTCACTTTGATCAGTTCTGCTCCATTTGCACCTTGCAGTTCATTGTCCCATTCCAGCTTTAGGTTATGAAATCCCTTTCTTGTTTTTCTCTCTCCAGCCCACGCTGTTTGTGCTCTTGGGCCTGAGATTTGGCTCATTTGTCCTTGGTGCCCAGCTGGAGCAGGAATTGTTTTGTCTCCCTGCTCTGTGCAGAGAGCTCACCATCCCCTGATGTGAAGCCCAGACCCAGACACTAAAGCAGCACAGAATGTGAAAAATAGAAAAGCCAAAACCTGAGGCATCATGCCTGTCACCCTCCTGCCACCAGAGCCACCAGAGCCACAGGGACATGAGCTGGTGGCCCTCAGCCCCACCCTTGGCAATCTTTCATCTCCAAGAAGTTCAGTGCTTCATCATCTGGCACCTCTGCGTGGGCCCCATGAGCAGAGGGCAGTCTCTGAGTCACAATGGGAAGGTGGCATGTGGGTGGGATCCCCACCCCTGGAGGTGTTCCAAAGATGTGTCACTTGGGGCTGTGGTCTGGTGCTGGGTTAATGGTTGGACTTGACCTTAAAGGTCTTTTCCTTAATGCTTCTGTGGTTTAGAGAACCAGTTCCTGCCCTATCCTTCACACATCCCAAATATTCTGCTGGATCCTGGGATTTCCAGCACCAAGGAGCAACTAGAAAAGTCTGGTTAACTCTCATTTTCTCTGCAAAAATGATTGAGAATTGCAGTTCCACAATCCTAGGCAAGAATATTCCTTCTAATTCCAGACCAGTTCCAGGTGATGTAGTCCTGTGGTCATTGTGGCAGAATAATTGTCCATTGGTCATTGATTGTACAAAATTGGTCATCAATTTGTACAAAAAATGCCCTAAATGGGGGCAGATAAATGGCAACAAATCTGGCAATGTGTATAAAGGTATCTTTAAGAGCGAGGCATGCCCTAGCACATCAAAAAGATGATTCAAGTGAGTCACAAACTAACAGGGAAGTGGATAATGCAGCGTTTTTCTGGAGAAGCTGCCTGCCCATGGCTTGGACGGGTGCCCTGTTGGGGTGACAAACTGCCTGGTGGCCCAGGGGTGGTGGGTCAGGCAGGGACACCCAGCTGGGGCTGTCACCAGTGCTGCTCCCCAGGGACTGAGCCAGCCCAACCCCTAAACACCCTCCAACACCCCAGAGGGAATCCTTCTCCCATTTCTCCCCATCCCATGGGCAGCTGCCCGGGGCATCCTTAAACCCCACACCTGGGCAGGGCTGCTCCAGCTTGGAGGGAGCTGGGCCCTTTGGGTTTCCTGGACTATTCCTGGCAAGGCTGAGCCTGGATGTGAGCTGTTTTCTGCCCGGGACTGACATCTCACTCCAGCTACAGGTGACCACAAGAGGGTTTATTGAGCCCACGGGGCATGTGCAGTGCAGGGGGAGGGGACAGAGCCAGCTCGGTAAATAAATAATAATGACACGAAAACACACAGAGAATTATGGGGTACCATTAAATAGAGATTTGGGGAAGGCAGCTTCACGTGGAGGTGCTGTTTGACTTCTTCTGCTTCCTCAGGTACTCCTGGAACCATTTCTTCTCTGGGTCCACACAGACCAGCCCCTTCTGCAGCTTCACACTTGGGGAAAAAGAATATCCCGAGTCAGCCTGGGAGTGGAGGATGTCCCCAGGGATTCCTGCAGCATCCTGCCCCCCTTTCCCTGCCAGTGCTGACTCCTGGCCTGCTGGCAGCAGGAATGGCCCCAGCTGGGGCTGCGTGGGTTAAGCAGGGAGGGAGGTGAGTGTGAAGAGCCAGGTGAGGACAGCCCCACCCGCAGCACCCTGTGCAGGGAGCCTCGTTTTTGGGGAGTCCCCAAAAGCAGAGCAGCTGGTGGGGAAGGAGGGTGAGCGAGGTGAGGATGGGGTGGAGGGGAGGAAGGCTGGCTGGGAGCTGGGGTTACTCACAGAACAGCCCTGTAGGTGCAGGTGGAAGGCGTTTCCAGGTAGCCCTGGATCTTGAACTCAGGGATTTTCCGACGGGAGAACTTTTCCTTGGAGCAGCATTCAGCTTTGTCGCTGCGTACTGAGAGCAGGAGGGAGGGTTCAGTGCTCTCCCACCCCTGGCATGAGGGGTGTGGGTTCTGCTCCTGCTCCCTCATCCCACAAAGGGAACATCTTGCAGCCCAAGGGGTGATGCTCTGCCCCAAGGTAGGAGTTCCCTGCCCATAGAGCTCCCCAGCTGGGACCCTGGGGCTGAACCAACCCCATTTTTACTCATTTGGAACAAATCCAGGACAGCCCCATGCTCAGGCAGCTGGTGATGCCCCACAACCCCATCAGGAGCTGAACTCTCCTCCTCTTCCCCAGCCCCAAATCCCATCAGAGGAGGAGCTGGGAGAGCTCAGAAGGGAACATCTCCCTGTTGGTACTTACAGGACATCCCCTGGCTTCCAGTCCAGGCAGCTGCCAGCAGCAGGATGAGCAGGGCCAAGGAGATCTTCATGTCCAGCCCGAGGCTCTGTCGGCACCAGCAGCTCTGATTCTCCTCAGGCCACCAGGAGCTGCCTGCCCTCCTGCCTGCAGCCCCGTGTGATTTATAACAACCCCTGCCAGGCTCTCCATGACAGCTCCGGACCCTCCCCGTGGAAAGAATCACTTGGATCTCTCCATGAGGGGCGAGTGTGAGGGGAAATTCCTCCTGCCAGCCACGTTGGGCCACCGTGACGCCCGGGGGCTGCTGAGAGGTGTGGGAGTGGCGGTGATGCTGGGCTGGGAGTCTATTTTGGGTTGGGTTGTGGCCACCAGCAAACAGCACAGGATGATGCTCACACTTGTGAGTTCCTGTGCAAAAACCACCCTTTGCCAATGGCTCTGAGGCCTCTGCTTGCTCTGGGGTGGGTGGCTTGGTGGTGGCCGGGTTTGTTTCTCCATCACCCATTGCTTGTTGCTCATCATGGTGGCTCTGCCACTGTCACGGCGCCCATCACATTTCCTGGTGGCATCCTGGGATTTTGGGCTGGCTCGGGCATCCCTGAGATCCCCCTCTGCTGGAATTTGGGCTGTTAATTAGGATGGTGGATGAGTAGCACAGGAAGCCCTCTCCTCCCGGGCATGTTGTCCCTCTGGTTCTTCCCCAAAGCCCTCATGGGTTTGGTTTGGCCCCATTCACCCCTGGACATCCTCACGGAGACCTGGCTGAGGCTCCAGCTCCTCCTGGCTCCTTGCTGATCCCAACACCTGGGCAGGAAAGCCGGCAGCAGGATCTGCCCAGGCCCGAGAGACTCGCACAGACAGATGTTTGCGTGTGGGAATCACATTTAATTCTGTTCAGAGTCGACAAAAACCAGCTGTGGAGCTGCTCCCCCTTCACCCCCGCCTGCTGCAGCCTCTCCATGGACCACAGAGGGTCTGGACACTCCATCCTGGTGGGCTGGCAAAGGCCCTTTGCCTTCAGGGAAGTGGTGAGGGTCATCGTGATGGGGAGGATGTCCCTTGTGAGCTGCTCCATCCAGAAGTGTCCCCTCTGCCTCGGTGGTGTCCCCCACAGGGAGGAGTCCCCGCTGTCCCCAGCCACCCCGCTAGCTGGGGATGGAGAAGGAGCTGACTTGGAAGCTCTGCTGGTACCTCTTGACCCATGCCCTGCCGGCCTGGGTGCAGATCTCCTTCCCATTCCTCACCCTGAAGCTGGGGCACAGAGAAACTGGGGTCAGTGGGGACCCCAAAACTGAGTTTCTGAGGGGCTCAGGGGGTCAGGACTGGACCCACCAAAGCAAGGCAAGGGGTGTGGCAGGATCCAGGGGTGGATTTGGGGTACTCACATCACAGCCTTGTGCGGGCACTCGGGGCTGGTGGGGTAACAGGCCACCACGTTGTCCCTCCTGATCCTTCTGGTCTGGAAGTTGAAGCAGCACTTGTCCGGCACGGCTGGAGCTCCTGGGGAACAGCACAAACCTGGCTCAACCTGGAGACCCCCAGTCCCTCCTCAGCCCTCCTGCCATGGCAATGGCAGCTCTTTGGGGGGATCCCCGTGCACCCCGTGCATGAAGCAAACCCAACCCCACAGCCCTGGGTTCTGTCCCTGTCCCCATCCCTGGTTTCTGCCCCTGTCCCCATCCCTGGTTTCTGTCCCATCCCCCAGCCCGGGGTTCTGTCCCTGTCTCCAGCCCTGGGTTCTGTCCCCATCCCCCAGCCCCTGGGGTCAGGGCAATGCTCACTCTGAGCCAGGCTGTGCCAGCACAGCGTGGAGAGGATGAGGAGGGTGCAGACCACGCTGGTGGCTGTCCCCATGCTGGGCTGTGGCAGTGGCTGAGCTGCCTGTGCTGCGCCCAGCCTGCCTCAGCTGCTTTTATGGGGGAACTTCCCCCAGGGCCAGGGGGAGGGCCTGGCCCCTGCCATGTCCCAAAGCACAGAGGGTAAGTGATACTCATCCCCTCATCCCCTCCCCAGCCCTGGGAAAGAAAAAATGCGCTCCCAGGCCGTGCTTCTGGCACCGATGGGCTTGGGATTTTTCCGGAGCTCCGGCCTCCAGCGTTGGGGCTGATGGACAGGCTGTTCCCAAAGTTTGGCTCTGCACCCTGAGTCCCTGGGCAGGCTGTGTCCAAGCCTCGTGGAAAGAGCCCCAGGGGAGGTGAGAGCATTTGAAGATATCCTTTGGTTGGGTCAAGGGACAGGCACAGCATCCTGCAGGGTCTCCCATGGTCCCTGTCCTCCCCCTGCCCTGCAATTTTGCCCTGCAATCCTGGCCCTGGGGACCATCTGCCAAAAACTCCTTTACCCCTCCCCCTCCCAAAAAAAGCCAGCCATAGAGAAAAGAAAGCTATAGAGAAAAGCCCCAAAACATAGAGAAACAGCTTCTGCCTGGTTGCATGAGGCACACGAACTCCTCTGTGTGGGTTTTGGGGGTGTTTTGGGGCCCAGGGGGGCTGGGGGAGAATGGGCAGGTGGCTCCACTTCCCTGCTCTCGGTGCCAAAGCAGCAGCTCATGTTCTTGGCCGTGCTGGGCTGGGAAAGGCAGAGGCCAGCGAGGGAATCCCTGGTGGATTTTGCCTGGCTGCAGCTGTTAAAAAAAGCCCTTTCTCCCCCCAGCCCCTGCAGATCCCAGGGCGCTCCCAGCTGCCGGCAGCTGGCGGGGGATGGGAGAGGCAGAGGCTGCGCTGGAGCCGCGCGGGGCTGGGAACGCCGAGGGATCCTGGGGCGTTTGGGACACAGCCCTGCACAGAATCACAGAATCACCGGGTTGGAAGAGACCTTCAAGACCATGGAGTCCAACCCAGCCCTGACACCTTGTCACCCTGGTTATCAAGAGTTTTCTAAAGCCTTCTGAGTTTACATTCTTGTAGAGAACTTTCTCACACAACTTTCTGTAAACAACCTATTGTTTTACATTCTTTCATAGAGGTGGAGAAATTTGATGTACAGGTAGTTTGTCCAGTGTCGTTGGAGAGGTGGCACGTTCACCCCCCAATCCACTGGCACCTTTTGAGAACTATAAAAGATTGGAGTCAGAAAAAATAAATTAGTCTCTTCATCGTGACCAAGGCTGTGGTGCGTCGTTTTTGCTTGTGTCATCTGGTGACAGACACCTCAACTAAACCCTGGCACCCAGTGCCACATCCAGGCTTTGTTAAACACACCCAAGGATGGTGACTCCACCACCTCCCCAGGCAGAACATTCTGGAACTTTATCACCCTTTCTGTAAAAAATTTTCCCTAATATCCAGCCTGTATTTCCCTTGGTGCAGCTTGAGACTGTGTCCTGGACTGCCTTGAGGTGCTGCTCCTGGAAGGGGAATGGGAATGGAGAGCGCCTCCATTTGCTCTTCTCCAAAGCCACTTCCCAGAAATCAGCCTCTGTTTGGGATGCTGTGTGGGATGACAGGGAGGTGCCAGGTGATGCCCCAAGGGTGGTGGGAGCAGATAATTGGGGTTTGTGTTTGTCTGGCACAGCTGAGAGCCTTTTGTCATCACCCAAATTCCCGATTCATCCCTCCTGGGGGAGCAGAGATGTCTCTGGCTCAGCCCTTGGCTCGCTTTTCCCTGACTGGATCCATCTTTTCCCTCATCCCTTTTCCTACCCCCACGCACCGCAGAGCTCCTGCTGCAGCCGGGGCAAACATGGTCCTCTAAGAGTAGAAAATGTTCCCTGGAAAACAAAAGGAGGGAAAACAAAACAGGGTTCATCAGCCTGGGAAAACCCCTTTTAAAGACTGCGAGGTAAAATTCTGGGATGCAGCAGGCAAAGAAGGCCGGGAATGACTCCCAGCTCATCAGTGTTTGATGCAGAGAAGGGTACGGGACATGGGCAGAGTCTCTGCTCTGGGATGGCCCCACAAGTCTACTGATCCCACAAATCATCTGGGCTGGAAAACACCTTTTTTCTCCCCTTCTTCCCCTGTTTCTTGAGGGCTCCGTGCCTGCACTCCCAGCTCTGGCTGCGGGACAGCCAGGGACAGCCAGGGAGAGCCCGGGACAGCCCGTGGGTGCCGCTCGCCCCCGGGGCAGCGCTGCTTTTCCAGCCGATGCTTTATCGATGCTGCATTTCCCTCTCAGCCGATCAATAGCCCCGGGGCGGCTGCTGCGGCTGCGGCAGCCAAAGTCAGCCCGGGAGCGGAGCTGCTTTGCCAGGTCAGGGCTGTTTCTAACAAGGATTTGTTTGACGACTTCTCCCTCCGTTTGATTTCTTCTTCGCCCTTTTCGAGCGTGGTCGGGTCAGCTTTTCCATCTGACGCTGAGGTAACCACTGAATTCACACCCCGTTTGTGCCATTTCCTTTTTTAAAGTCTTTGTCCGGCCCCAGCCACCCAGGACTTCCCCAGCTGCTGCAGAGATGGTTTCTATCAGATTGGGTCACCAAAAAAAAGGTCCTCAAAAAAAGGTGTCCCCTTTGCCACCCACATCCCTGCAGAGCCCAGCTGGATTCTGCTCCCAAAAAGCAGCAGAGATGTTTTGGGGTTTTTTTGTCCAAGGCATTGCCTGGCACACAGCTGGCTTGAGACTCCTTCCTCCTATGGAATTAAGATGGAATGAGTGCTGCCATCCTTTTCCAGGGGAGATTTCACCAGGAAAATCACAGCTAAATCCAATTTCAGACATGTCAATCCCGTGGGAGGAATGTTGAGCATGCCACAGGTGTTGCTGGAAGAAGCTCGTCCAGGCTTGGACCAGCCCACGCTGCCCTCACCTCCCTAATTCAGGCTCAGGGAAAGGTTGGGAGCGATGTTCCCACCTGTGGGAATGGAAATGCTGTGAAAAACATGGCATTGTGTGGCTTTGGTGTCAATCTCTGGGGGCTTGGGCTCCTCTCTTGATTTTGGAGCTGCATCCCCACATCTGGCAGCCCCAGAGGGAGAGCATCCCCAAATGGAAGGGGTTTGAGCCCAGAGCAGTGGTGGGGACCTCAGAGAGGTGAAAAGTTCCCATTTGGGATGACAATCCCTGTCCCCATCTCCTGAGGGCAGGGGTTTTGTGTTTTCCCCTTGTCCCTGGGCACAGGGGTTTTGTGGTTGTCTCGTTGTCCCTGGGCATTTCATCCTCTCTCAGCTGTCCCGAGCTGAACTCTCCCCCTTCCCCGCGCATCTCCGGCTGCTCACTGACTCATTTCCCGTGTCCTTTGGCCCCCGCAGGGGACAGCCCAGCTCAAAGGCTGATTTCACACCAAACTCCTCTGCCTGAGATTGCGATCAGGGCTGGGCTGCCCGAGCTGAGCGAGCTCTTCCCAACCCTGGTCTTTGAAAACCCCGAGTTTAGAACTCAAATAAACCCAAATCCTCCTCTGACTCCTGATCTGCACCCCCATTCCTGATCTGCACCCCCATTCCTGCAGTTTCCACTCTCCTCATGATTTCCCAGCAACCTGAAAGGCACGAAACAAGAAACAGAAGGGTAAATCCCCAAACACCAAGGAAGATGCTCGTAAAATCCTCTGCACCCAGGTGCTGGGATCAAAACAAATCCAAACAATCCACACTGGGGACTCGCTGGGCTCTCTGGGTTTTCTCCAGGCTCCAGCCCCAAGGCTGGACAGCGCCCATGGGATGCAGGGAGGTGGTGATGGGTAACGGGGATCAGCATCACCACGATTTGGGGGATTCTGTTTCACCCCACCTGAATCCCCCTCCCCGAGCTGGCCCCGGGTTCCCGCGGTGTTTTCTCGGCTATCAGCAGCTCCGATCTGCCTTTGTGGCCTCGGCGACCTTTTTCACACGTATTTTCTGCCACCGCCTGACCAGGGAGGAAAAGACACCCCAGGGGAGATGAATTCATTTCCTCCAGGCTCACCCCAGGGTATTTTCCTTGAGAACCTTCCCCTGGCATCACTCCGAGCAGGTGGGATGGGTGGAGCCCAGACAACAGCCCCAGTGTGGATTCCCCTTCCCCCATTTTGGAAATTCCCCTAAAATCCTTCCACAAATATTTCCTGGGCTGGGTGTGGGGAAGGACCTTCCTGACGTCCCGAGGAGTTTGCTGCAGGGAAAATCCCAGGTGGGAAGAGTTGGAATGGGACACCTCGAAGGGGATGAGGGGAGATGATGGGGATGAAGATGGGGATGAAGATGGGGATGATGGAGATGAAGATGAGGATGATGAAAGGGATGAAGATGGGAAAGATGACGGGGATGATGGGGACGAAGATGATGGTGATGAAGGGGATGATGGGGGTGAAGATGGGGATAAAGATGGGGATGAAAATGGGGGTGATGAAGGGGATGAAGATGAGGGTGAAGATGGAGGTGATGAAGAGGATAATGTGGGGATGAAGATGGGGCTGATGAAGGGGATAATGTGGGGATGAAGGTGGAGATGATGATGGGGATGAGCACCAGCTGTGCAGGGCTGGGATGAGGCCTGGGTCCCTCTGTCATTTTTGGCACCTCAGGGCTTGCTCGGCGTTCACGGCAGTGGCCGAGCCCTGAGCTGGGTGAGGTGCCAGCGCAGGGTGGGCCCGAGCAGGGTTTGGGGTGCGGCAGCAGCGCAGGAGTTCCTGCATCCCATCGATCCCTGGATGTTGTTTTCCCGGCGTTTGGCACAAGATGTCAGTGCTGCCCCACGAACAGCTCTCGGTGCCGTTCCTCCGCACGGCCTGGCCGGGTCACGGTGCTCCTTGGGGGTCCCCAAACCGGGGTGCAGCACCCCGGGGTCCGGACGTGCCCCCCTGTACCCGCGGGGACCCACCGGGGCCTCTCCTCTCTGATGGAGACGTGCCCAGAGCAGTGGGTGATGCTCAACCTCCCCTTCGGAGGCTCCCAGACACCTCCAGAACCACGGGAATCATCTGGGGAGAGATCCAGGAGGAAAGAGGATACAGAGGAACCCAAACCCTCTCCCAGCAACACGTGGCAAAAAGAGGGGGGAAAAATTCCCTCAAAAGAGTGTTGACAAGTCTGGAGGCTTCTGGGACCTTGGGTGACCAGGAAAATAACACATCAAAGACCCCACGTCCGCCTGAAGACAGATAAAAACTGTGAGCCAAGTGTTCTATGAATATTTAACTACCATCAATATTTAATTAGCAGATAGAGGGAGATTAAGAGCAGAGGGATCCATTCTCCCTGTTTGCTCCAACCCTCAGGGTGCTGGGGGGCTCTTGGTGCTGTGGGGGGCCTGGAGCCACACTCTGTGCCAAAATCGGGGTGCAGGGACCCCAAAGGAAGGGAAGATCCCTAAAAGAGAAGGTTTGTGTTCCAAGCCTCACTGTGGGAGAGGGCAGAGAGAACTCTTGCATGACCTGGGTGTTGTAAATCCAAACCAGCCATCCAAGGAAAAAGCTAAAATCTTTTTGGAGATTCAGGATGCTCCAAAAAAGCAGCTTTCCCCATCAATGGATTGGCTGCTGAGGGCAGCAAATGCAGCTGGAGAGTGCACAGGGTGGGTCAGGATCCAAGCTCCAGCACTTCCAGGGGCCAGGGAAAGCTTTGTGGGATCGTGGTGCTGCTGAAAGTGCTCAGTTTGGGATGCTCTGTGGGGCTGACCTCGGTGGGGGTGAGCTGGAGGTGACTTCTCCTCTTGCTCTGGATCCATCCAGGTCCATAGATCCATCCTGCTCTGGATCCATCCTGGTCCATCATGGATCCATCCAGGTCCATGGGTCCATCCATGCTCTGGATCCATCCTGGTCCTTGGATCCATCCATGCTCTGGATCCATCCAGGTCCATGGATCCATCCAGGCCCATGGATCCATCCAGGCCCATGGATCCATCCCTGCTCTGGATCCATCCAGGTCCATGTTTGTCCCTTTTTGGGCTTCAAATCCCCCTCCTGCCCCAGTGCCTGGGAACCCCTCCAGCTCTCGGCCACAGCCGTGGGCACAGGGAGGTGCCTGCCTGTCCCCAGGTGTCCCCCAGCTGCCCCCAGCCCGGCCCTCCCTGGAGCTTCCTGCTGATGCTTTGCCCGCGGTGTTTGAGCCATGTGGGAGTGTCTAATCCACCATGAATCCCTAATGATGAATCCTTTTAGGTGACAGCAGCGGCTGCGGGGTGGCGCCAGGGGAGGGGATGGACACTCCGTGTGCCCCTGGGGGCCCTCCTGGGCCGTGTGTCCTCATTGTCCCCTGTGGCGAGGGGACACCTCTGCAGCCCCCAGCCCTCTGTGCTGAGAGGGGTAGAGGATCGAGGATGGAGGGATTTCTCCTCTCCCTCATCTCTCACCCGCTCAGCCCGGATTTAGAGCCCACATTTTTAGGGGATTTCCCTCTTTGAGAGCTGCCTTGGCTGGAGGGGGGCTGGAGAGGGCAGTGAGAGCCGAGCTGGGATGGGTTTCCCTGTGCTGGGGCCAGGACATGAGGGGTGAGGGCCAGGAATGTCACAGCACACCTGCAGTTCCCTCAAAATGCCTCAAAAGCTCTTCCCAAACCCCTTCCCGGCCAAGCCATCGCTCGTGGAAGAGAAACATTTTGTGGGTGTGACCATGAGGGTGCCTGGCCCGGGTTTGGGGATGAGGATGTGGGGTTGGGATGGTCCTGGGGATCCCCTGCCCTGTCCCCTCTGCTGAGCCACGCTGCCACCTCCTCCTGCACCTGGGGACGTCCCGGTGGCTTTCCCCTCCTGAGCTGCTCTCCAGCATCTCTCGAGCTGTGGATGCAGCCCAAAAGGGATGATCCAAGGGATGTTCCAAGGGATATTCCAAGGGATGATCCAAGGGATGATCCAAGGGATATTCCAAGGGATGTTCCAAGGGATATTCCAAGGGATGTTCCAAGGGATGTTCCAAGGGATATTGCAAGGGATGTTCCAAGGGATGTTCCAAGGGATATTCCAAGGGATGTTCCAAGGGATATTCCAAGGGATGTTCATCTGGCTGCTGAAACCACTGAGCTGGCTGCTTTGCCACCAGCCCAGCCTGGGCTTTATTTCCCCCTCTTGCTTTCCATGGATTTCATTTTGATTTTGATGGAAATGGATATTTTTTTTTTCCCCACCACAGCACCCAGAGCAGAACCAGACCTGGGTGAGCAGTGGGAACGATCCCGGGGGACCCTCACCCTTCACAGGGAATCAAACCAGCCCCAAATCTCCTCGAACCATCAGAGCCAGCCCAGCCCCCGCAGCGCCCCGGGGGGACGGGCATTTCTCGGGATCACTGGGGTATAAAATCGCTCCTGGGTCGGGGAGGGGAGCCAGGCTGGGACCTGCCGAGCCCTGCCCGGCTCCCGGATCTGGGCCATTCACCACCACTCGAGACTTTTAGCGCCCCGAGCAACGGCGTGTTCTGCTGATGAGTTCTTTCTGCTCCAGTAATTACAGTGAGGAATTTGTCAGAACGAGCTTTCGAAAGCCTTCTCCGTCTTGTTCTGATTTTACCTGGAGTGTAAAAAGTCATTAGTACAGTAAAACAGAAGCTGGGCTCGGGCAGAGAGCGCGGCACACTCAATATGCACAAAAAAAAAAACATTAAAAAAATTAAATTATTGGTTTTCTCTTCTCCCCAGACGGAGTTTTCCTTGATTGGAGTTAGCAGGATGAGGAGGCGAGGCTGGAAGTGGGCTGGGCACGGCGGGATGCGCTTTGTCTTTCCCGGTGTCTGCTGGTCCCCTCTGTCCCCGCTTTGGGGACAATCCGGGTTTTTCATCCTCTCCCAGCAGCTTCTCCGCCTTCTCTGGAGCCTGTGAGGTCCATGGAGAACAAACCCAGTGGAAAACTCAGCGGGTTGATGTCCTGGATCGCCCGGGGCTGCCAGCGAGCCCAGGGTGGGGAAAACCCCTCCTGATCCTGGCACGGCCTGAAAATAGCAGCAGTCGTGGTTTCAAACCCTTGGGGCTCGGGTTTCAGGACATTAACAGATGTCAGCCAGAGTCTGGGGAGCTCAGGCTTGAAATGAGCCAGGAGGAAAAAAATCATATCAATAAAACAAAAAAAACACATGGAACTGAGGACGGGAGGAGTTGTGGAGTGGGTGTCAGCAGCCTCCCTATTTTCGGCAGGGAGATGCAGCCCTCTTGGAAGGTGTCAAAAACAGGGTTTTTAAAACTTTCTAGCTGAAAAATAATCAAAATTTAGCAAAATATAGGTGGGGTAAAGAGGATTTCTCATCCAGAGCTCTCCTCCATCTGCCTCCGTGGCACCACATCAATTCCTGGTGCTGCTTGGTCCCTGTTCTGCCTCAAAACTGATGGGAACTTCCACCCCCATGGCTTTCGGGGCTTTTATTTTTTGTTAATAGTTTGAAAAAAGAGACATATCAGTCTCGGGCCCTAATCAAAGCATTTTGGGTTGTATTTAATTAAATGATAACTTTGAGGGCTGAAAGGAAGAGATTTGAGGGGGGCTGCTTGGATTTCAGGGTATTTCCAGCATCCCTGAAGGCAACTTGGAAGTGGAGAAGGGATTTCAGGACAAAGCCTCTTCCTCTGCCAGTGTGAAACCCAAACTGTCAGATTTCCTCTCTCCATATTTCATGAGCAACTTGGCCAAGTTCAATCAAGCTTGCAAATGGTTTTGGTGTCCCCAAATCTGATTTTAGGGCCCAGAAATCCTGGGGATTGGGAGAATATCCCCTGGAGACTCCCAGTGCCAGGCTGGAGTTCTGGGTGCTTGGGGAATGATTTTAATTTTTAAATTAAAATAACTCGGGAATTATTTTGATTTTTTTATTAATATGATTAATCCACACGCACAATAAACCTCAATTTCTGCTTTTCCATTTCTTTTCTTGAGGAATTTTGGAGTGCCAGGACCCATTTTTTCCCTTTGCTGCACCCCAGCTCCACACACCTGGAATTGCCCTGCTCTGCAACTTCCACCACCCCTGGTAAATATTGATTATTCCCTCTTATAAGCAATGCGATCCCCTTGGTAAATATTGATCATTCCCTCTAATTAGCAACGTGATCCCCCATATCTGTGCATCCTGGGAAGGCAGGGCTGCCTCGTGCTCTGCTCCCGGGGTAAATGGCAGGTGAATGAGATTAGGAGCTGGGAGTGAGCCCTGCCTAAGAGCCTTAACTGGCAGTTCCCAGAAAAAGGCAGGGAAATAATTCAATATCCTCCATGTGATGCCGCCGTGTCGGAGTCAGGCTCGGCCCGGGGCTCCCTGTGGGGCAAGGAGCCTCCAGAGGATTCCATCAGCACTGTGATTAGGCTGCAGATAGGGAATGAGGAGCATTAATTGGGAGATTTGGGAGATGTGGGGATGGGGAGGGGCTGTTTGCTTCCCCTTCTTCCCCAGGCTCCCCTTTCACTGCTGCTGGGAGTCCCCAAAATCCACCTGCAAATCCCCCCCTGGAGCCTGGCTGTCAGCCTGAGGTCATTTGGGACATTTGGGGTCCAGCCAAGCTCCCTGGACCCAGGGCTGGGCAGGAACAGCTCTCACCCAGCTCCTGATTTCATTTTGCTGGAAACCCAGCAGTTCAGGGCTGGCAGGAGGGAACCAGACACTGGTTCAAGGTCAAGCTCCAGCAGCTTTGGCCAAAAAGCAGGAAAATAACCCCATTTGGGTGATCCACAGCATCCGAGCCCGCAGTCCCAGAGGGGGATTTTCTTTCCTGTCTTTGGCCAAAGCCATGGCCAGAATTCAGCTGCAGTCACGGAGGAGCTGCACCCCTCACTCTTTGCTTTCCTCAGCCCTCTCCTGGATTTTCCAACCCTTTCTTCCAGCATTTTGGCCATTTCCCTGCTCTCGATGCTCCTGTTCCTCCCTCCATCACCAGGATGAGGAGGGGCTGAGGATCCCTCGGGAATTTCCCATATTTTACCCCTGAAAAGAGAGACAATTATCCCCTGTCAGGCACAGAACCGGGAATTCTGTTCAGAGGAAAGGGAATTCAGGGGTTTTTCTCAGGGTAATCCCTGGTGCTTGCAGCAGCTGCCCCAGTGGGATGAACCCATCCCAATCCCATCCCAAAACTGTGCCCAGAAATCCTCACCAGTGCATCCCATTTGCCTGCCCACTGGTTTTACTGGGATTCTCCACCTTCCCAGCCCTTTCCCAGATCATTCAGCATCCCTGGATGAAGCAGCAGCGATGGGAGAAGGGAGAAGTGACTGGAAAATGCTTTTAAGGACCCTAAAAGCCACTTGGAATCCTCACATTTTTCCCAGCAATAAAGCTGGGATATTACAAAAATCTGTTGCCATCAAAAGCTGCAGGTGAAACTCCAATCCATCAGTTATGAAGTTTAATATTCCTCCCAGGAAATTCTCCCTGTGTGGATCCAGGCTCTTCTCTGCCATCCCCCACCTGTGCAGACGCTCTGGGAGCAGATGGTTTGGCCATTCCAGGGGGTTTGGCTTCGAATTTCTGGGATTTTGGTCAAAAATTTC
Organism: Vidua macroura; assembly: GCF_024509145.1. NCBI lineage: Eukaryota > Metazoa > Chordata > Aves > Passeriformes > Viduidae > Vidua > Vidua macroura. Next base: position 6,029,267 of record NC_071590.1, on the reverse strand, counting down.
AGGGTGTTTGGCTTCAATTTTTTTTTTTTTTACACTGAAGGGAAGTGACAAAGGACACCCTGGACAGGTGACAGCACCTCAGTCCTTTTGCAGAGCCCTCAAGGGCTGCTGGATTTTACAAATCCTGATCTCAGACTGGAGAAATGCAGATATGGGGACCCTCTGCACTCCCAGCTCCTGGGGAGGAAGATGAGGCTGAGGAAGGATGGGATAAGCCAGCAGATGCTCCCCTCGCTCCCAGAGGGTCTGAAAGGGTTGAAGACTTCAGAAAATCCCTCGCCACAGCCAGCCCCATTAGCAGGTCGATGTAAAGGATCGATCAGACACTCCCCAGAGGCACTGGGGGCTTTAATTGAGCTGTGCCCACCTGTAGCCAGACCCTGAACCATTTTTGGCTAGACACCACCAAGGGCAGGGGAGTTTTGTTGAGAGAAATCGTTGCTAGAAACCTTCAACTGCAGAGCTGGCCAGAAAACCCTGATTCTTTCCCCAAGACAGCCCAGCCATTATCCCACTGGAGAATCCTCCCTCTCTCCTGGCTGTTCTCCACCCTTCCCTTGCGTGGACTTTCTGGGGGCTTTTTTATTTTATTTTCAGCAGCTGCTGCCTATTGAGCAGGGAAACGATGTTACAGGAGGCTCTTTTGACCCCGTTGCTATAATTATTCCAGACTCCAGCACTGGCTGTGCTTCAAATGCAATTTTCCCCGACGCCTCCCAGTCCTGCTGGTGGCTCCTTCCCGTCGGATCCGGGCTTGCCTCTGATCCCAGAGGCTCCGAGCAGCTGATGGGGGATGCAGGCAAAGCCCTCTGCGTGGATTTCCCGGCAGGTTTTGCCTCCCCGGGTGCACCCTGAGGGGTTTTCCTGCGTGTTTCAGGGATATTTCGGGAGACACCCAATTGCCGCTGCCGTTCCCTGGTCCTGGAGAGGAAAGCAAGGAGCCAAACCCATCCCCTGCTCCTAATTCTGCTTTTTCCACCCCCAAATCCCAGCAGCCCCATTCACACCAGGGATCTGCCCCCTCCATCCCCACCCCAAGGGGTTAATCCTCTTTGCCCAGAGCCAGCTGGGAAGATGTTCGCTGCTAAACGAGCTCCTGAAAAATTCATGCTCCTAAATGCTCTTTCCAGGGGGGTTCTGCCCGTCCAGGAGGGATGGGAGCAGCCCAAATCCCAGCTGGGATTGCTAATGGCAGGAAGGGAAGGATTTTCCTGGATCTTGTTCCTGTTCCAGCTGGGATCCCGCAGCCCCAGGACCCCCTGGCCATTATGGGATGCCCATTAGGCTGACCCAGCTGGTTTAGCAGCTGCTCCATCGTTGTCCCGCTGGACACGGCAGCCGGGCGGGCGCTGGGAGGGAGCTCCGAGCTCCGGGATCAAAGCCAGGCTCCGCTTTCGGGAGGGTTCCGGGGTGGGCAGTGCCCCCTGTGCCCGCAGCGGAGCTCCGGGGGGAATTTGGGATGGGTTTGACCCCTCCTTGCTCGGGGAGATTCCCTCGGGAAGTGTCGGTGATAAAATCCCCTGGGAGGAGGCACGGAGGGAGAGTGGGAACCCCGCTCTTGCTGCTGGGTTTGGGGTTTGGGGTTTTGGAGGTGCTTGGGTGGGTGTGGGGTGCAGCAGAGTGCCCAGCTGGGGCCACTCTGCCATAGGTGACACTCACGGGGGTGGCGTGACCCCAAAGCTGCCACCACCCCATAGCCAGGCAAAAACTGATCCCAAGGCACCCCAAAACCAAATCAGGCTGTGGGATGGAACAAACTGATCCCAAGGCACCCCAAAACCAAATCAGGCTGTGGGATGGAACAAACTGATCCCAAGGCACCCCAAAACCAAATCAGGCTGTGGGATGGAACAAACTGATCCCAAGGCACCCCAAAACCAAATCAGGCTGTGGGATGGAACAAACTGATCCCAAGGCACCCCAAAACCAAATCAAGCTGTGGGATGCTCAGCTGTCTCTGCCCCAGATGGAAAGGCCCTGTTGGGACAGGTCCAGGGAAGGGGAGGAGGAGGCTCTTGGGGATGGACTCAGGCCTGGCCAGGAGGTGCCAGGGAAAGGGGAAAAGGGGCTCTGGAAGCTCTGGAATGGGGGTCCCCAGCTGGAAAGGTAATGGGGAGAGAGGGACAGGAGAGGAGGGGGGATGGATGGATGGATGGATGGATGGATGGGTTGGGAGGGATGGATGAGGGATGATGGAAGGATGGATTGGGAGGGATGGATGAGGGATGGATGGATGGATGGATGGATGGATGGATGGATGGATGGATGGATGGATGATGGATGGATTGGAATGGATGAATGGATGAGGGATGGATGGATGGATGGATTGGAATGGATGAATGGATTATGGTGTAAATCCCCCCTCAACCCCTCCAAAGTGAGGGTAAAATGCTGTTCTGGTCCTCACCCCACTGCTCCCAACCCCAAATGCCCACGGCCAGCCCAGCCCTGATTTCAGAGGAGCTGCTTTTGAACTCATCCGGTGCTTAAAGCCAACTCCAAACCTCCATATTTTAATTTAAAAAAACCCAAAAAAACCAAAACAAACAGCAAGCCAAGGAAAGAAACTCTCTTGTTGGCCTCTCTGGCTGCCAAGATAACCAACCCTCCTAACGAGCTGCTGTAATTAGGTGCTTTGATTCCCTGGTGCTGGAGGAAGGGGGTGCTCATCAATTCCCCGGATTTGGAGGATGTTGGGATGCTCTGTTTTCATCAGGGAGTTCTGGCTGCACACAAAACAGCGATTTAAACATTGGGGAACCCATCCTTGGCATTTTTTCCCTCTCAAAAGTAGAGGTAAAAGAGGAAATGGAGAAATTTCCCCACGGGATAAACATTTTTGGAAGGAAAAGGGAAATAATGTCACTGCTGGTCTATTGAGATGTTCTCCTCTGAGACCCCCCTCAACCCCCAACTTTGATAATATTGACTCTTTAAATCAGCTGAAATATTAAATTCCTACGTTCTACCCCTGAAATTAATATTTTAATAGAATATAAAAGTCGAGGCAGGGATGAAGCTGAGCAGTAAAACTGAAATGAAACATTTTTATCTCGCAGGAAGGAGCGGCTTTGGCGCCACTGCTTTGCTTCTTCCTTCCGCTCCTTTTATGGGGCTATTAAAATATTCATTTTAATATTATAAATATTGCATTCAATACCTAATGTGCCTTTGCACTCTTTGGGGCACCCAAAAGTCCGACCAATCTGTGGGATGTGCTCAGGACCTGCAGCAGCTCGGGAGGGAAATTTTTCAGCCCTTTTTTTTGCTCTTCCCACCCATTTTTCTGGGAGGATGGGGAACCTTGGGATGGCCTCTGGGACCACTGACAGAGCCATGGATTCACAGAATAAACCATGAATCCAGCTGGACAATTAATTCCAATAAAAGGATTTTTTTTTTTCCCCTTCTCCCATCTCCTTAGAAATAATGACATAAAATGAATTTATGGCAATTACGGGATTTCTCTATTTCTGTCATTATCAGAACTATAGAAGGAAGGGCTGAGGATACAAATGGATTTCTGGAAGGGAGGGAATTGAGATGTATTTTTAATCACGTTTCAGGATCAGCCACTCAGCTCCCACCCAGGATTAGCTCTGGGGCAGGGCTGGGATGCTCCTGCCACTACCAAGGAACTTCCCTGCGTGCATTATTGGAAAATAATGGGAAAAACAGAGCCTTGGAGTGAGGCTTTCACTCTCCTGATGTGTCCCCAGGGCTGGTTTGGATTAATTCTTTCTGGTTTATGGGGGATTTATCTTCTTTGGAGCATCCTGGGGGTGAAAAATAACAACTCCAGGTGCGAAGCTCAGCACTGGCTCTTGGCTTTTTGGTAAAGCCCCCAAAAATGGGCTTTGGGATGTGTTTTCATGCATCCAGAGGAGGGCTTTGCGCGCCAGGAGCTCTCCCTTCTCTTCATGGATCCATCTGATCATCCCAGCAAAGCCTTGGAAACAGCAGAGCTGGAGAGAGGGCGTGCGTGCCTCAGTTTCTCCAGGAAAAGGGGAAGTGGCTCCCTCCCGGTGCCACCTCCGGGGGTGCCCTGGCAGCAGCGACACCTCCAGAGCGGCTCCCACAGGGATTAGGGCTGGCTGGGCTGATTAGCGCCCTGTTATCCCACGATTAGTGCTGCCCGGGATTAGGGCAGGTGAAACGCCGGCCAGGGATTACCGGCGGTGCTCTCTGCCCGACCTGGCACCGAATCTGCGGGATCGGCTCCCACGGCCGGGATTTATCCACGTGGGAGGTGCCGCCAGCCCCTCCAGTCCTGCTCTGTGCGGGGCCTGTGGCTATGGGGTGTTTGTGGCGTTTTTTGGGAGTGGAGCCCATGGGGTGAGTGGGAGCTGCTGTGGGAGCCCAGTGGTGATTTGGGAATTTGTCCACACCCTGGACATCCCTCAGTGGTTTGTTTATTTTTGGGGGGGGATAACTCCTTGGAAAATCCATCCAGGAGTTGCTCGGGTGGGTCCCCACACGGACAGGTGGGAAATTGTTCTGGGGTTCAGTTTTGCCCTTCCCTGCCTCAGCTCCTGGTGAAATAAAGGGATTTATCTGCGGCATCTCCCCCTGGCTTTGCTCCTCACTCGGGAGAGATCCCAGCCCACTCCAGCCCCCTCCGCCCACCAGCACCAGAGTCATAAATAAAATCCAGCTGGGGTAAAAATACTCCTTTCTGGAACGGCTGAAAAATCTCCCAGCGGTGCTGCCAAGAACCTGCCAGAGGCACCGCGGGAAGGCGGGAGGGATCGCACCCAAACATCCTTCTTTAAAAGCCCTCATCCATCAGTGGGAAAAGGATCCCGAGGCCGGGAAGGACGGGGCGTGGTGGTGCCATCATCCCCAGTTTCCCAATGCCAGGGCTCCTTCTGGAGTGGGGAAACTGAGGCTTTGCCCCACCTGGGCAGGCTGGGAGGAGGAGATCAGGGGCTGGGCACTGCCTCGCTCCGTCTGAGGCGGTGCCATCGCTGGGGGTTCAGCCCGGCAGTCAGCCCTCCCCTCCCCAAGCAATTGGGAGATTGGTTTATAAATCATGGGATTTTTATGGAAACAAGCAGCGAGCGCCTGGGAGGTGCCGGGGCCGCTCCAAAACAACGCTCGGCCATTCCTGCGCTATTCCAGGTGGCGGGGTTTGAGGCACATCCCATCTCTCTCCTCCTCCTCCTCACCCAGGGTGTTGTTCCAAAGCCCTCCCAGCAGCACCCAGAGGTGCTGGGGACCCTCGGGGGGATCCATCCTCCTCCTCAGCTGCCTCTTCCCGGGGGCATCTTCAGCTCCTGTCACTGCTCAAGGTCAATCCCATTAATTGCCGTGAATTATTTTGGCGTTAATGGAGATGTCTTGTGCACTTCCACGGTGAATGAGGCTGCCAGGAGGAACGTGCTGGCCGAGGTTTCCTGGGGAAGGGAGATGGGGGAATGGATGGAAGCAGAGCAGGGAGAGGGGAGGCACTCGGGCTTGGTGTGGGCAGGAAAACGCAGCCAGCCGTGGTGGGAATGGCTGGGAATGGGGTCTCAGCCCCCAAGTGCTCTCACATTCCCGTTGGGCAGTTGAGGGGAGTGTGGCATTCCCAAAGAGCCAATTCTCCCATGACTCCAGCCAGCCGGGATAGGGAATCCCTCCCCAGCCGCGCTGGGAGCATCTCCAGGCCCTGTAGGGGACGATCCCGGGATGTGCCGAGGTGTGTAGGGCACCAGGGAGGGAAGGGGTGACGGATCCCCCACCCCAGGGGGGCACAGGGGGTCCCCAATAGCCGCAGCCTGTGCGCACAGCCCGCAGGGAGGGGGTGACAAGGCTGATCCGCCCGGGTGGCACCGAGGGGACGCGCTGCAGGTGTGGCACAGGGACCGCCAGGGGGGCCACAAGTGACCAAAGCCGGCTGCTCCTCTCCGCGCTCAGCCTTGCCCAGGAGGGCTCGGAACCCCCCAGTTTTCATCAGCCCAGGGCAGGGCCGGGCACCCCCGGGGGTGTTCGGGGTGGGGGCGGCTGGGGGGGGCTCGGGGAGCGGGAGGTGGGGGCTGCGAGGAGGAGGAGGAGGAGGAAGAGGAGGAGGAGGAGGAGGAAGGCGCCTCCCCCTGCCGCCCTCCCCTCGCTGGCACCCAGCGGAGCCCGATGCGGCTCGGGCCGGGCGAGCGGGCAGCGGAGCGCCCAGCCCGGCCCGGCACAGGCGGGGGGGCCGCGGCAGAGCCCCCCTCAACTGCCCGAGCCCCCGGCACCCCCTGTCTGCACCCATCTGCGGGCAGCAGGGGGGGCACCCCGTCTTTAACGCGGGGGAGGCGGGGACCCCTCCTTGGAGCGCTCCTGGCGGGGTCCCCCCGCTGCCAGCGCTGAGCCCCGGGGTGTCCCCCCCCCACCCCCCCAAACTTTGCCTTCGCATGCGGGGACTCCGCCGCCGAGCTGCTCCTGCCGCCGATTAATCGCATCTGCCTGGGATTAATTATTCACCCGGCTCTGGGTTGTGGTTTTTGTGTTACGGTCTTCTTGTTTTCTTGCTTTTTTGATTTTTTTTTTTTTTTTTGCCTGTTTATCTTTTTCCTCGGGGGGAGCGCGTTAATTCCGCTTTTTTTTTTTTTTTTTTTTTGCTTCTTCTCCCCCCCCCCCAAATTTTTTTCCTCTTTGGAAAAACAGCGCTTGGAATTCTGATTTTTTCTTCTCGTGCAGGGGGGGCTGGCGACCCGCACCCTGCAGCATCATCCTCCATCGGCACATCGGGGCTGCTTTTGCCTCCGGGAGGGGGTTCCACGTGCTCTGCTCCCCCCGCTCGCGGCTCCTGAGGAGGAAGAGGAGGAGGAGGAAGAGGAGGGGGACCCTCCCCCGCCGGCTGGGCGCTCCCCCGGCCGCCCTGCAGGCACTGGGGGGGGGTTGCGGCAGCTTTGGGGTGCGGGCTGGGGAGGGGTGGGGGACCGGAGATGGGGTGCTCTGCTCGCTGAGCTGAGGGGGGGCAAAGCCGAGCCCCCCCTAACCTGACCCGGTTCCCCCCCCTCCCCAAATTCCGCCGTTGGCTGCTGCTCCCGGCTCGCACGTGGTTGGATTTAGGGGGATTTCTGCGGGTTTTTTTGGTGCTTGGTTTGGATTCCTGTTTTTTTTTTTTTTTAAATTTTTTTTTTCGCCGCTGGGGTGCCTCGGGTTTTTTTCTCCCCCTCCGCTTTTTCTGGCTGTCCCCCACCTTGCAATGGCCTCTCCGGAGAGGATGCTGCCCGGACCGGCCGCGCTGCTCTGCTGCCTCTGCTCCCTGCTGCTCCCCGGTAAGTGCTGGCACCGGGGGAGATGGGGGGGGCAATATTTATAAATATATCTCTGTATTATATATGCCTGCAGTACGGGGCTCTGCACCATCTGCCCCCCCCCCGGGGCACCCCCTGCCCCTCCGTGCCCGCCTGGCTCCCCCCTCCCACGGCCATCCCCTCCCTGGCTCTCTCCGTGCCCCCCCAAAGCCGAATGGGTGCAGATTAGAGTTTATTCCTGGCTTAATAAAATGACAGCTTGTGCTTGTGAGCGCTGGCAGCGGGCTGGGCTGAGCCTGGGCTGCCTGCAGGGTGGCAGGGGGACGCACGAGGCGAGGGGGTGTCCCCCGGCCCCCCCCGACTCTTGTCTCCCTAATGCAGAGCTGCTTTCACGGCAGGATCAGGGGTTTATCTGCTATTATCCACTCGCTGATCCCCCAGACCCGCAGCCAGACACTTCCCCGGTCTGCGCCGGGTTGCTGGGCAAGCTCTGCCCAGGTGGCAGCATTTTGGGGTGGGGGTGCAGCCCCTGGCATCCCCCTCCCTGTTCCTCCCACCCGTGGGGTTTGGGGGCCCTGCACCCCCTTTGCCCCGAGTCGCATCCCGACCGCCGCCGTGCCCCCACCGGGCTGCGGTGACATCCCGGCCTGCCCCGGTGACAGCACCTGCTGCTGGGGCTGTCATGGGCCAGCGGGGCCAGCGCGGGGTCACGGACCCTGAGGAACACGGGGCTGGTTTCCACGAATGATTTTTGTGGATGCTTTCCATTTAAAATCGAGCCCCGGCCAAAGCTGCTTTCCCCGGCCCGGCCAAGCGGAAAACGGGGGCTGTTTGCAGTCTGGGGGGGCACCTGGCTCTGGCCTCGGGCTCGGGGTGTCCTGGGGACACTGCCCGGCTCAGGTGATGCCCCCAGGAGCTGCAGGGATCCCTGGACCGGCTCTGTGTCACACCAACAGCCCACGGCCAAGGCACTTGGGGCACTCAGGCAGGGCTCTCTCGGCATCTGCAGCACCCGAGGATCTTGGAGCAGCTTGAGGAGGGGTGAAAAAAGGAGAAGGGGGGATATTGCGAGCATCGATGGGGGCTGGAAGGGGTTTTCCACCCTGGAAATTCAGAGCCAGTGGAGGAGCAGGGATGCTCCAGGCTGTGGAGCCACAACTTTCCGTAGCATCCTTAGGGGTGGCAGAGCTCCCTGCTCCCACCCCAGACTGTTCCTGGGGTGCTCCCCGGGCAGCCTTTGCTGGCAGAGCTCGTTGGGAGCACCAGCTCAGGGCTCTGGCAGCCTGGAGGGAAGCAGGGTCTCCCCCTGCCCCATTTCCCTGGATCAGATCCAGCTGTCTGGCTGGGCTGTGGGAAGCATCCCTGTGGGAATGTGATCCGTGGGGAACGGCCTCTGCTGCAGGGGCTGGACGTGCCCCCTGCTCCCCATCCCCTCCTGGGGGTTTCTGATCCCCCGCTGCTGCTGGGACCCCACAAACCCGGCGGGTCAGGCCTGGGTCTGTCCCCTGGGCTGGGGGATGCCATGTCCCCGTCACTGGGGGGTCCCCGGTGCCATCGTGAGGTGGGCGAGGGTGGCCTGAGCCAGGGCTGGCCGTGCTGCCCGTGCCCACAGAAAGGGAAACCTCTGCCAGGAGTTTTTATTCCCCTTCCAGGACGTGCAGCTGCCCTCGCTGGCCTTTCGTGGACAAATAAAGGTCTCAGAGGGAGCCGGAAAAAGCCGCGGAGAGCTCCTGGTTCTCCAGCGCTCGGGCTGGCGGCGGGGCCAGCCCCTGGGGAAGCAGTGCCCTGCTCTCCTGCTTGCAGGACTTCATCCCCTTTCCCCTTTCCCCTTTCCCCTTTCCCCTTTCCCCTTGTTTTTTATTTAAGAGCAGCCCTCTGTGCCAGCCTCGCTCCTGCTGCGCTCCCTGGGAGCTGCTTGGCCGAGGCCCCAGATCAGCTGTTCCAGAAATGGGATTTTTTTTTTTTTTTTTTTTTTTTTTTTTTTTTGGCATCTCCGGGGTGGGATGCCCCCAGGGTGGCACTGAGGGCTCGCAGGATGGACAGATGGACAGATGGACATGTGGAGCGGGGGATGCTGGTGGTGTCTGCTCGGTGCAGTGGTGTTGGGACCTGTTGGGATGCAGCACAGGGGATTTATGGGTTTATGGGATGATTTCAGCTGTCTGTAGGGTTGAACCTGGACTCTGTATATTCCCTCAGCTCCCTGCAGCGTGCCTCAGTTTCCCTGCTCCCAAAGGAGCCTGGAGGCTCTGCTGGGGTTATCCTGTCCCAGCATTCCGGGCAGGTTTGGGGTCCTGTGCTGGATCCCACATCCCATCCCACTGCTGCCCTCCCCGTGTACCTCATTCCTGGCTCCCAGCACAGCCCAGGCCAATGGGACTGGGGGAGGAGGACGATGCTCCAGGGCTCCATCCCTGCCGGGGTCTGCAGCCCGGACACCCCAAACCCAGCGGGGGGACACACCCCGAGCCCCATGCCCGTCCCTCTCGGCGGCTCCCAGCTCCGGGGTTTCAGACCAGCAGGTGGAGATGTGCCATAACTTGCCGGGAACCGGGAACCGGAGCCGGGAGCCGGGAACCTGCACCCGCCTTTGCTCACGGAAGAGCAGCAGTGTGCCCCGGGAACACCCTCCGGTGTTTGCGGGGTTAGCAGCCCCCAGGCTGCTTTTGGGATGGGCTGGGAGCAGCTGAGCATTCCCAGAGCAGGGAAGGGGCAACAGGATTTTTGGCAGGCAGGTGAGGGGAGAGGACCCGGCCTCTGAGCTGGGCTAAACCTGGCACAAGTTTTACCTTTGGTGCCACAGAAAAGGGGGATGTGCAGGGATATTCCGTTTGGATTTTGGCTCTGGAGCATCCATGTGCAGCCCCAAGGCCTGCTTCAGCTCCCCCAAACCCCAATACCTGAAATCCCAGCCTGATGCTGGGATTTAGGGGTGTGAAGTTGAGCACCCCCCTGGGAAATTAATTTCTTCTCCCCCTTTTGCCCTCTTGGTGTTTTTGAGGGAAGGGAAAAGGCTGAGAGATCCTGTGAACGATGATTCTGGGGAGCACCAGCCTCAGGGTTTGGTCCTCATCCAGACCTGTCCATTTGGGGGAAACTGAGGCAGGGGATGGGGCGGCAGCACCCTTTGGCTGAGGATTGCTCAGGAAATTTTGGAAACCCGGCTATTTCCTTGAGAATTATTTTTTTTTAAAGTTCTACTATTTAAACCACTCCAGCTGCTGAGGTCTCTCTCCCAGCTCCTCTGCATCCTAAAAAAAGCAAAATAAAGGAAGAACTGAGGATCCCTGCAGAGCATCCCCAACGTTCCATCAGCACATCCCAGCTCCAGACCCTCTTGTGGAGGGAGTCAGGGGGATGTGGCATCACTCTGGGGGGGATGGGTGAGGGCAGGGCTGCTCAGACAGCACAACCTGATTTTTTTTTGGCTCCTGCATTGCCTGGCCAAGCCAGTGTTGGGTGTGTGGGAGCTGCTGGGTGTCCCCTCCCGCGTGGCGCCTGTCACTGCCACCACAGGAGCGTCCCATCCATCTGGAAAAGGTCACTCTTGCTGATCTAATCAGAATATTTATTGTTAAATACATGGCTCTGCTAACGAGCAGCCCCCTGGGCAGGCAGGCAGGGAGGCGGCTGCTCCTGGGGTGGGGCTGGGGACGCCAGGGGTGGCTCTGGGGATGAGGTCTCCCCTGGAAGTTGTGGTGGCAGAAGGAGAAATGGTTCAGTGGGGTGGAGTGAGGCAGTCCTGCTGCCCATTTCCCAGGGAGAAGGAGGCTGGAGCTCCTCTAACTGGAATTTGGGAGCTCTGGGCTCCTCCAGCCACGTTTGGGGGTAGCCCAGCCATCCCCACCCTGGGGAGGCACCAGCTGGGCTGGGGGATTTCTGGGCTGTCACCTGTGCCACCAGCACCCCAGGGCTGCCACGCAGAGGTTCTTCCTCAGGATGTTCAGGTCCTTCCTTTTCCTTGAGCTGTTCCCTGACCTGTTGCTGCTCCTGGCCTGTCCCATGTCCCTCGTCCCCCCTCACCTCTGCTCTGGCCTTGGGGAGGACACCACCAGCAAGGCCAATTCAATCTTCTGATGAAGGCACTGTCACCTTCTGGTGAGCATTTTCCCACCATCTGGATAATATTTGTCATCCTGGATTTTCCCTAAAAGCCCAAGCAGGTGCTGCTGGGGTGGCTTTGCCACCTCACGTGCTGCTGTCACCTCCCGTCCCCTGCAGGAGTTTGGGTTTGCTCTGAGCTCTTCCCCGGGACTGGCAAAACTTGAGAATGAATTCATTTTTCATTTATTTTCCTTTAAGGAAAAGCTGTGGTTTTGCTCTGGAAGATAAATCAGGTTGGAAATGCAATCCCTGCTGCTGCCAGCTCGGTGCGGCTGCGGGATCAGCTCCTCTCCTGGAGCAAGGGAAGGGGAAGAATTCCAGCCCTGTTTGAGCTGGTACCAGTTCCCAGCCCTGCTTTTGGGAGTCTGGGGCTGGTGTTGGACCCCAGACCTGAGATCTGGGGCTGGATTTCCCGTGGCTGCCTCTGGAATCCGGCTCCACCACGCGCCACCAGAGGGAAAGGAATGAGCTGGCATGGAATCATTCTGGAAGGAGTTGCTGGGCACAGCCTGGAGTGCTGGGGGGGCAGCCTGGGGGGCACATTCCGTGTTCAGAGGCTGCTGGGGGGATGTTCCTGCTCCTGGCCCTGCTGGGAAGGGATGGAGAGGGGATGGGGTGATCTGAGCAGGACACGTGGCCTTGGGGGTGTCCCTGGGGTGCTGGGGGCTTGTCCTTTGAGAGCTGCTGTCCCTGTCCCTGATTCCCATTTCTGGCTCCCCGGGGGGGATTTTTGGAGGAGCCACCTGGGCTGCTCCCAGCGTGGGGCTCCCCCAGCCCAGCAGCCCCACAGAACATTCTGGGGCTGCCCCGTTCATCCCAGGGTATCTCCCCTCCCATTGCTTTTTGGGCATTCATAATCAGCCACTTCCCTGTCCTTTTTTTACCCTCCTCTTTTTAATTAATTTCTTCTTTTTTTCTCCCTCCTCTGGAAAGGCCTTTTCCTCCCTGTCCCCCAGCCTGTCCCTTGCGTGATTTGTGGAAATTGCTCTAAAGTAGCTGCCGTGTAAAAGCCTTGCTGGCTCCAGGAATTTATGGCAGGCTGTGCCTCTGCACGGCACATCCCATTTAGCCATATTTATTTATTCCTTTAGGTCTCTGGTTTGGTTTGGGTTTTTTTGTTTTTGTTTGTTTGTTTGTTTGTTTATTTCCCCCCCTGTTTTGTTTATTCCCTCTTAATAATTTCCTGGGGGAAGCACAGTCCTTGGCACTGCTGGAATGGTTCCCTTTTGCTCCATGCTGCTTCTCCCCCCAAAAAAAATCCCAGGATATGTCCCACCACTGTTATTGGATTTTATTGCTCCTGCTGATGGAAAAGCCAGGCTGGACTTTAGGGAGAGGGAGAAATCTTAGGGATCTACAAGAAATGAGCCCACCAGGCACAACCCTGTGTTAGGGAATCCACTCTTGCTGCTCCCAGGACTCCAACCCCAGGACTCCAATCCCATCCAGCTCCCACTCAATTCCTACCCCAGGCTGATTTTTGGAAGCAGTTTAGCTTCAGTGCCATGGGAATTCCCAGCTCATCCCTGCTGTGGCTCCTGGACAGATCCAGGAGCATCCCTGCATCCTGCTCTTCCCACGCTCTCCCCGCCGCGCGCCAGGGGAAGGTGATTCCACATTTGTAACAATTATTCACTTAATTGAGTTCCAATTAGCTGGGACTGGAGATGGAGGCTCTGGATGCATCAGAGGGAAGGGGGAGCTTGTTGTCATTTATGTCACCAAAAGCAATTTCCAAGGCTCTGCCTGCAGGGAATGTTTTGGAGGTTTCCATGAGGGGTCTCTCTGTATTTTCTGGTTTTGGTTTGTATTTAATTCCTGGCTTTGTTTGTTTGTTTGTTTTTACCCTGGGCATGTGGAGTAGAGAGGGGCACATGTTGGGGCTGGCTGAGTTTTGAGTGGAGGCCTGGAGGATTCTTTTGTCCCTTTTTGTTGATTTTTAGGGTGTTTGGAGGTGCTGACCCCACTGGGGTGGCAGTGTAGGGTGGCTGGGGTCAGTGCTGCGGGATGAGGAGGGAAGGGATTCCCAGGAGAAGCAGGGAGGTGTCCGAGCCTGACCCTTCCCTGGGACCACCTCCAGCTGTGGGAACATCCAGATGTGGGAGCTCCAGGTGTGGGGCATCTCTAGAAGCTCCAGATGTGGCATATCCCAGCTATTTGGGGCTGCTGCCACCCCTGTTTCCCCTGGATGGGGTGGCAAAGGCTGAAGCAGCAGATTTTGGGGCTTGGCCTGGGATCCACAGAATGCTCAGGGGTGGAAGCAAAGGGAAGTGAGAGGTCCATGCTGGTGTCCCATGGGGAATAGCCAGGCTGGATGTCCCCTTTGGGGGCTCCTGGGTCTCTGGGGGGATCCATCACCCCATTGTCTCTGCTGTCATCATCCTACTGAAGGCTAAAACCATCCCCTTGTCACCCTGGAATGGCACTGGAGCTGGGGATAAGGGGCATTGGAGGTCCTGGGGACTGGTGGGCACCAAAACCCCTCCACAGGAGCCCCGAGCAGGGCTGGGAGCCGGGGTGGAGCCCCCTGGCAGGGACAGTGACACCCAGTGACACCCAATCCATCCCTCCCTGGGCATTGGGGGTGGCTTTATCGCTATGGCAGCTCAAGTCACTGCTTTAGGGACAGCTCTCCTGCCTTGTTCCAAGCTGGGACTGCCACGGGAGCCTGGCAGGGGCTGAGAGCTGCGGCTGGAGTCCCACATTCCTTGGAGCTGCGTTCATCCATCGATCCTCCGAGCCCCCAGTGCCACCCACTAACATCCAGAGAGCTTTGAACCCTCCTGGGCTGACCTCTGACTTCCCCTCCCTCCTCTCCAGGGCTTTCCCTGTGTGCTTTCCCCCCATAAGTGGGGATATAGCCCCGGGAGCCCCCGCTGTGTCCCACGGGATAAGCCAGGATCAAATTCCCCCCTGGAGTGTGGCTGCAGTGATCCCGAGGGCCGACAGCTGGGGCTGGGCTAAGCTGGAGCTCAGCTCTGCTGCTGGTTCTGGAGCAGGACAACAGGAGGAGGAGGAGGAGGAGGAGGAGGAGGGTCTCCAGCCTGGGGAGAGCAGGTGGGAGCAGGGATGGAGGCAGCAGGATGGAGAGGCTCTGCCTGTGCCCCATTTTCTGGGGATTCAGGGCAGGAGGGGAAGGTGTTTGAGCTGGTGGCTCCATCCAGCCTGTCCATCAGCCTCCTCCTCACCAGGCTGGCCGAGCCCCGCATCCCCTGCACCAGGAGTGGGGATGGTGATGATGAAGAAGATGATGATGATGACCTAAACCCGATGTTGGGAGGATGTGCAAGGCCTTTTGGTGCTGTTTTTTTCCAGGTCTGGGATTTAAGGCAGGGCTGGAGGGCGCTGCCACTGTCCCCACGTGCCCTCCGGGGTGGGCAGAGCAGCTCGGCCCATCTGGCCCCGTGCATGGAGCACATCTGGTGGGGCAGGTGTGGGGCTCCACAAAGGGGTCACCAGCTGTGTGTTTACATCTGGGCAGGTCACCCCGGCTTCCCGAGGGGACACCCCCAATCCCGCTGTGGGGCTGGGGGTGGCTCCTCGGCCCAGGGGGCTCGGGAAGCCCCCGGGCCAGGGGGATGTGGCCAGGCACGGGGAGCTGGCGGTGCTGAGCTGCCGGGGTGGAAGGGCCATATGGGCCCCTCAGTGCCGGCCCAATAAACCCGGAATGCAGGTCAGGTGCTGCAAATCCCGCTCACCACAGCGGCAGCAGGGCTGCAGAGCAGAGCCAGCCAGCAGGGCTTAACCCTTCTGTCCCCCAGACCCGGCCAGAGGGGGACGTGAGGCCACCTCCCCTCCCGGGGGTGACAAGGAAGCAGGGCAGGGACTGGGGACAGTGGTGTGGGGACTGCAGGCTCCTGAGCTGTGGTGTCTGTCCATCCTTCCTGTCTCCTTCCAGGCACCCTTCTTCCACCTCTTGAACTGTTGGGACTTCCTTCCTTCTTCCTTTTCCTTTTCCTTTTTCCATTTCCTTTTTCCTTTTTCCTTTTTCCTTTTCCTTTTCCTTTTCCTTTTCCTTTTCCTTTTCCTTTTCCTTTTCCTTTTCCTTTTCCTTTTCCTTTTCCTTTTCCTTTCCTACCTTTTCCCTCATCCTGGAGCTGTTCTCTTGCTGTCCAGCCATTTTTGACCTCCATCCATCCATCCATCCATCCATCCATCCATCCATCCATCCATCCATCCATCCATCCATCCATCCTTTATTCCCCCTCCTGTTTTCTTTATCCTTTCCCCCCTTTTCCTCACCCACAGCTCCACGCACCTCCTGCCTCCCTTCTCCTTCCCTCCCGTCCCTGTGGCTGTGATTCCGGGCTGGGTTAGACCCTGTCCTGGCAGGATGAGTTTCGGGCCAGGGAAGGGAGGCGCCGCTCCCGTCCCCTCCCGGCTACAGATTAGAGCATCATTTAAATGCATTTTGTCTGGGAAGGAAATCGCTTCCCCGGGTGCCGCCAATCCGCCGGCGCTCAACTAATCATGGCCATCCCATTAATCTCCAGCCCAGGCTGGCCCTGTCCCCGCCCCAGCTGGCACGGCCGGGGTGCAGGGCTCGGTGACAGGGCCACCCTGCGTGTCCCCATTGCAGCACCAAGACGAGTTTGGGAGGGGCTTTCCTCGTCCTGCTACACCCAGCCCTCATTATCCATCAGAGAATCC
The DNA here is from genome assembly GCF_024509145.1 of Vidua macroura. Lineage (NCBI taxonomy): Eukaryota > Metazoa > Chordata > Aves > Passeriformes > Viduidae > Vidua > Vidua macroura. Next base: position 6,013,290 of record NC_071590.1, on the reverse strand, counting down.
CCACGGAAGGAGGGAGGAGCTGGGTGCTGGAGGGGCCAAATCGCCCCCAAACCCTGTGAGAGAGGGTGGGTGACAGAGGGTGCCCCTCACTGCGGGCACTGGGTGCTCGCCGGGCTGGCACAGAGCTTCTCCTGTCCCCCACCCAAGGGTGATGCCAGAAAGTCTGCAGCACCTCAAGGATGGATTTTGCTTGGGGCTGTGCTGGGCATTCAGTGGGGTGGGATTTGGGTGGGTTTTCCCTGTGAAATGTCCTGATCCTGCTGCGAACCCCGGAGATTTTGAAGGGCTGAAGTCTGATGCTGTTTCAGTGTGAGTTAAGCAAAGCCCTTTTCCCTGTAACCAAGTGGGTCCAACTCATGTCACTCCAGCTGCTGGATCCCTTTCCTCAAATAATCTCATGCCTTGGAAAAAAATCCCCTTTTCCACTTGTTGGGGATGGCAGGAGGATGCAAACCTTCATCTTTCACAGCAGAGAGCAACTTCCATGAATCACGAGGGCAGAAAATCCCTCAGCGCTGGCATCACTGAGCAGAGGGGCACCCGCGGGTGCTTCCCAGGGTTTGGCACCTCTCCTGCAGCTCCTGGCTCTCTGGGAGATGGGAAAACAGGCAGAGCAAGCGGGATGGGGTGGCAGGTGCTGGAGCTGTGGCAGAGCGTCCCCAGCATTCCCACAGCTCCGGGGAATTTTCTGCCAGGCTCCGGGACAGCTTCCATCCCGGGATGTGGATTCTGCCTGTCCCGTACCCAGTGCTAATCCTTTTATGAGCCCTCTAAGCTGCTTAACTCCCCTGTGCCCCGCAGCAGAGACCTCCCCGGCTGGGCCGGGGGTTCCTGCATCCCTTGAGCCCCGAGGAAAGCGGCTGGGGCCGCTTCCAGGGATAGAAAAATTCTCCGGGTCCTGGCACGCTGCAAAGGCCCCGTGGGGAGGGGGGCTGAGTCATTCCCGGGAGCGGAGCCGTCACATCCACACCTTTCCTCGCCGTTTGACACCGGTAATTTGGGCTCTGCTGCTCGGGGGCCGCTTGGGAGCGGCTGCAATCAGAGCCGGCAACGGGGGATGCGGGGGGCTGGCGGGGAGCCGAGGGGAGCGGGGGGGATCCAGCCCTCCTGGGAATTCCTGGCAGCCGCTGGAGAAGGCAAAGACCTTGAGATGTCTTCCAGGCTCCCGCAGCTGCCAGCACAACGCGTGCCGGGCGCCGGCCGCCTTTCCCGGGAAGATTTCCGTGGGTTTTCCCTCTGCTTGCAGTGCGGTAACCGGATCCTTCCGAGGGGCTCGGGCAGCTCTGCCCCTCGGCTGGCAGGAGCTCCCTGCTCTGCCAGGCCTGGAGTTATTTTTTTAAGGAAAAGATGATCAGAATGAAGGACAAAAGGGGATTTTTGAAGGGTTTGAAGCGCTGCTGGGGTTTGCACAAAGTGGCACCAACATCATCTGAGTCACCTTTCCACCGGGTCTGGAAAAATTTGGTCTGGGCTGGGCCAACTTTATCACATGGGGATAAAGCAGAGTGTAGGTGACACCCCTGGGTGGGTGACAGGTGACAGACTGGCTGTGACACCACCCTTAAGGCAGGTGTTGGGACAGAGCAGGTCTGGGGGCTGGTTTAGCCACCTTCCCTGGATGATCTGGGAGCTGGAAGCAGAAGGAAAGCCTTCAAGATAGTAATAAATATGTGGTGGGATCTGCCAGCCAAAAATTAACGTGGCTTTGGTAACTTTTGGTCATGAGGCTCTGGAGAAACTCAGCATCCGTGCCTTGGGAAGCAGGGATGGAGCTGGGATGAAGCCAGCCCTGTTTCTGTAGAAGGGTTTGTGCTGGTTCAGGCAGTGCTGGGGTTGGTGATCGGTGCTTCGGGCTCCCCAGGGACAACACGAGGCTGGATGTGGCTTCAGCACACCCTGGACACCCCATCCCATGGGGGTGGCTTTGGTGAGGCCGCTGCCACCCGTCAGGAGGCACAGTCCTGCTCGAGGTCCTGGGATCTTCTGCATTTTTGGTTTGTGGGACAGAAACCCAGCCAGGCTCTTGCTGCCCTTCTCAGAGGTTTGGGGGCTGAAACTCCAGCTCCTCCTTGCTCCGCTTGTGCCTGGCTCAGCGTTCCCTGCTCAGGAGCTGTTCCAGAGGGGATGCCCCACGCTAACCTGCGCTCTCCCTCCCCTCTGCAGCCCACGCCAAGGGCCCAGCCCCCAGCCCCGAGCCCGCCGAGCCCGCTGGTGCCATCCTGCTGCCCGTGAGCTACCGCCTGTCCAACACCCGCCTGGCCTTCTTCCTCAAGGAGCTGGGAGCCAGCCCGGCGGGCAACGGCAGCGCCCCTCTGCAGCGCTCCGAGCCCTTCGTCGTCTTCCAGACCAAGGAGCTGCCCGTCCTCAACGTCACCCTGGGGCCCTTCAGCACGGGGCTGGTGCTGCCCAAGGAGCACCTGCAGCCCTCCAGCACCCTGGAGGTGCCCGACCGCCTCACCGTCAACTGGAAGGTGCGCGCCTTCATCGTCCAGCCCCGGCTGGTGGCCAGCCAGCCCGTGGTCCAAGTGCTCTTCTACGTGGCCGGCCGGGACTGGGACGACTTCGACGTGACGGACCGGCTGCCCTGCGTGCGGCTCCACGCCTTCCGCGACGCCCGCGAGCTCAAGAGCTCGTGCCGGCTGCGGGGCAGCCTGGCCATGTGCCTGGTGCAGGCCGAGCTGCCCCACGCCTGGTTCGGCCCCTCGGCCGCGCCGCTGGGCAGGAGGAAAAACCCCGAGAGCCTGGAGGTGGTGCCGGGGGAGAGCCAGCAGGCCGAGCTGTACTACACCCTGCACGCGCCCGACGGCGCCGGACAGTGCCTCGGGGACGCGGCCGCTCGCCACGGCGCTCGGACCGAGGGTCCCACGCAGCACCCGCTGCTGCGCATCGGCAGCGTCAGCCTCCTGCAGCCCCCGCCCGGGCCCGCCCTGCAGGAGCATCACCTGGATGGAAACGTCTTCATCCGCCTGCCCGACAAGCCCCTGAAGCCAGGGGAGGTGCTGAGCATCCTCCTCTACCTGATGTCCAACTCCACGGTGGAGCACTTCACCCTCAGGTGAGGCCCTGGGGCTGTTCCTGCTCCTTTCTTCCAAGGGGTGGCTGTGGGAAAGCAGCTGTGGGAAGGAGGGATTGGGAGGGGAGGCTGTGGTGTTTGTAGGATCTGCTGGAGGCTGGAATATCTGGAATATGGGTTTGCAGTGGGAGCTCCCTGCAGGAAAGGGAAGGGCTGTCCACGCAGGACATCTCTGCCCTGGCACTGTGCACTGCTGCCTTTGCTCTCCCAGTGTTCCCAGTTGCACTGGGATCCTGCCAGCAGCTGTGGGTTAATTCCCAGCTGCTTTGGGGACAAGGTGTGGTATGGCCTTGGGGTTGCTGTGGAGTGAGGGGGGTCCCCCATATCCCCTCCTCCTGCCCCAGAACCAGGTGGGAGCAGGGGCAGGAGGTGCTGAGAAGCCCAATGTGGTCAGGTGTGCAGAGGGGACCCCCATTGCTGTGTGTCCCTAAAGATGGGGACACAAGCCCTGGCCACACCTCTTCAAAGGGCACTTGCAAGTGTCCCTGTGGCCTCTGGACTGGCAGGGAGCCCCTGGAATGGGAAATGTGGTGCTCCAGGCTCCCCTGTCCTTCACCCCAGGGGTGCCCAATGCCACAGGGGTGTTACTGCCCTGGGGTCAGTACTCGGGTTGGGGTGGGTACAAAACGCTGCTGGAGCAGTGAGGAGGGACAAAATGCCATGAAAGAGGAGCTGGAATGGGCTGTTGCTGCCAGCCTGGGTGATGCTTCCCACAGCCTGAAGGGGAAAAACTCCTCCTGTGCCATGGCAGGGTATCCCAGGGGATCCAGGAGTGCCTGAGGGTGAGGATCCACCCCTGACTGTCGCTCTCTGCAGGGTGAAGGCCAAGAAAGGTGTGAACCTGCTCAGCACCAAGTCCAGGAGCGGGCAGTGGCTGGTGAGCTCGGAGCTGCTGACGGGTGGCAAACACTCCACTGCCACCGTGGACGTGTCCAGGGTGGACGGGGCTGGGCCCAGGTAAGGGCTGCACCTCTGGGAATGCCAGGGCAGTGCTGGGATTTGGCCTGGAGCAGTTCTCCCTGGGTGGCTGCAGTGCCACCTGGGTGCTGGTAGGGGAAACGGAGGATTTTAGGGCTGAGTTGTGAGGCTATAGAGGATTCCTTAGTCTGGGGTGGAAGATTTTAAATTTTTCTATTAAGTTTCAATGCTGTGAGAAGCAGCAGCTCTTTGCTGTCTATCCTGGTGTCTCCTCTGGGAAGGAAGGGGAGCAAAGCAAGGTCCCATCTGAGCCCTAAAGTGATGGATGAGTGTTGGATGGGGAGCAGGATCAAAGCCAGCACCTGAGACAGGCAGTTCTGCCCTGCTCACACATTCCTGGGACTTTGGAAAGGCTCAGAGCAGCTGAGGAGAGCCCTGAGATGGAATTGAGAATGAGCTGAAGGACCCACAAAGCCAAGCTGAGACCTCAGAGGGTTCTCAGCATGAAGAAGGGGAGATGTGAGACTGGCGGGACACGGGGATGGGCACGGGGTCAGAAACAGCAGCAGGAAAGATTCTGAAGTGCTGGAACACAACAGCGATGTCTCTGTCACTGTGCCTTGGGAAAAGGGACACAAGTGTCTCCAGGAGCTGGGTTAAAGCAACTGGATGTGCTCAAGCCATTCCTGTCCTCTGTGGTGGAAATCTCCCCACATCTCTGTCCCCCACCCCAAAACTGAGCACAGCTGGGGCCAGACTCTTGGAAAAAAGAGCCCCTCAGGCAGAGCTGAACAGAGCTCTGCAGAACCCCTTTCTTCCCAGGAGAGCAGATTTTCCTTCACCCCATCCCGCTGCTTCCAAAATGCACCCACAGCATCCCAACCCATGGCACCATGGCTGATCCAGGAGTGTCCCCAGGGCCACCAACCTCCTGTCCCCTGCACGCCCACCCCCCAGCACAGAGAGCAGAGCTGCCAGCAGCAGGATCCTCTCCCCCTTCCCCCTCTCCCGCTGCCAGCACCGCTTCCAATCAGCCTGCAAAGGTTAGAGACGGGGGAGGAATTTAAAGTGATTACAATCACCTTTTAGACAAACAACTCCATCAAATATTAACGGAATGGAGAGGATGAATGACTCCAAGCCGTGTTGCCCTCCGGGCTGTGCAAACAGAGGAGTTGCTGTGCTGGGGCTCTGGGGGCTTTTGGCAGCGCTGGCTGTGCAGGAAGGGGCTGTGAGCCCTGAGCTTTGGGGTCAGAATGGCCAATTTGGGGTGTTTTACACCCCAGCAGCTGTATCCTAAATTGTTCCCCCAAAGTAGGCAGCCTGGCTCTTGTCTGTTCTGAGCAGGTGATGCTGGGGGAGGGCAGAGGATGGTGGCTGGGCCTGGCAGCGTTCCTGGGACACCTCGGGGCAGCCCACGGCGAGGAGTCCCATTGCCACACCACCTCTGGCTCTGCTTTGCCTTTGGACCTGCCTCTTCCCAGCTGGATTTGATACTCCTGGCACTGGAAGAGCAGCCAAATCTGCTTTTCAGACCCTGTGGCCTTTGGTGATTCAGCCCTTGAACCCCAGAGCTGCCTTGGAGCAGAGGAAGACCCCACGAGTCCCTGCGGATCAGCTCCACTGCAAAGCCCATCACGGCTGCTGTGGGATCAGGGAGAAGGGAGCAGGGATCAGGGCTTGCCGTGGCCTGGAGCAGCTCCAGCTTCTTGCTCTCCTCTCTCCCTGCTCCCTGTCACTCATTAGATATTGATTAGAGAGAAACCCAGCTGTGCCCTGCATCCCCAGATCGATGGGACCTTCTCAATTGCTGCTGCTCTGCGATGAAACTGGAGCCAGTCCTGGCTTCCTTTCCACTGGAATTTCACTTCTCCTCACTGGCTCTGGGGGGCTTTTACCAGTGCTGTGGTTTGTGGGGGCTCTGGGGTTTCCTCCAGGGGTGTTCAACTTTTGGGGGAGCAGTGAAGTTTGACTTGGGGCAGGGTTGAGCCCTGAGTCACTCCAAGGATTTGCAGGGCAGAGGCAGAGCTGGGAGGGCAGGATCAGGTCTGGGGAGGTTTGACTGTAGGGATGGGGTGTAGGAATAATTTCTGCTGCTGCCGTGGGTTTGTGTCCAAGCCATGATCCAGATGGACACCAACCTGTCCCCTTAGTCTGGCACCACGTGCTGGGTTTGGCATCCTCTCCACCCTGCCTTGGGGACACCCCAGAGGTCACTCCCTGTCCTTTAGCTCCATGTCCTGCTGTCCTCAGCCCTGGCATTAATTTGTGTGTGTTTGCTGAGCTGATGGTCCCGGGCTGTTCTCCCCTGCTGGTTCTGTCCTCTCCCCTGTCCCCTGTCCATCCTCCCTCACAGGCTGGGGACAGCCCTGTCCCATATCCTAGCTCAGTGCTGTGCCACCTGCCGTGTGGGCTTGAAACTTTCTCCTGTGACTCAGTTTCCCTATGGGATCCCCTTGGAAAAGCCTGTAAAGTCAACAGCTTGGGCTGAGCTCATGTGTTGACACTTGTTTGTCATTCCTGAGTGCTCTGGGTGTGGGACACTCGGGATCTGACCTGTGGGACATGAGTGTCCAGGCAGGAGCAGTAAATCCACCCACACTTCTGGGAAGATGGAATCAGGGAGACAAGGCCAGCACCTGCAGCCACCCACTGTCCCCCGAGGCCGTGGCCACACGCCCTCCCTGTGATGTCACCCAGCAGCCCTGGCAGAGCTGAAGAGGTTTTTTTGTCCTGCTGGTGGAGGTGGAGAAAAACATTTCTTTCTCCCACTGGGGAGATTCCCATGGGAATCTGCAGGATCCCATCAGAGCAGCCTCTGCAGAGGTGGGGCCAGGGTTGCTGGGTTTGGGTGGCACCCACTGCCAGTCCCCCTTGGCAGCCTGGGGACACCGAGGAGATATGCTGGGGACTCTGATGGCCTCGTGCTTATCCCAGGGCGTCTGTGGGACCTGGGACAGCCACCTCACTGTGTCCCCTCCTCCTGTCCCCCTGCCCAGGGACGGGGACTCCTCCTCTGAGATCATGCAGCTGGATTTTGAGATGGAGAACTTCACGAGCCAGTCGGTGACGCGTCGCATCATGTGGCACATCGACTACCGGGGCCGCAACCCCCCGCCCGACCTGGAGAAGGTGGTCACGGAGCTGACGGTCATCCAGAGGGACATCAGGGCCATCGTGCCCCTGGCCATGGTGAGCAGGTTCCTGCCCTCAGTTGTGACCTGCTTTGAGGGGTTGGCACCCCCTGAGGGATTGAGCACCTGCCCTATTGCACCTCTCCATCCATCCATCCATCCATCCATCCATCCATCCATCCATCCCTTGTCCGTCCATCCATCCATCCATCCATCCATCCATCCATCCATCCATCCATCCCTTGTCCGTCCATCCATCCGTCCATCCATCCATCCCTTGTCCGTCCATCCATCCATCCATCCATCCATCCATCCATCCATCCCTTGTCCGTCCATCCATCCATCCATCCATCCATCCATCCATCCATCCCTTGTCCGTCCATCCATCCATCCATCCATCCCTTGTCCATCCATCCATCCATCCATCCATCCATCCATCCATCCCTTGTCTGTCCATCCATCCATCCATCCATCCATCCATCCATCCATCCCTTGTCCATCCATCCATCCATCCATCCATCCATCCATCCATCCATCCCTTGTCCGTCCATCCATCCATCCATCCATCCATCCATCCATCCATCCATCCATCCCACCCACACCCAGGTCCTTCTCTGCCCTCTAACACGATGGTGCCCTTTCCACGCCACCCCCAGGACACAGAGATCATCAACACAGCCATCCTGACGGGGCGCACGGTGGCCATTCCCGTCAAGGTCATTGCCATCGAGCTGAGCGGCGTCATCGTGGATGTCTCGGCCATGGTGGAGTGCAAGTCCAACAACGAGGACATCATCAAGGTGGGTGTGGGGTGGAGGTCTTGTGACCCTCACAGGTGGCTGGGCTTCTTCCAGGAGTGCTGGCCCCAACAGCACCCTGGGCTGGGGCTGGTGACTGAGCTGATGTGGCTCACAACCCCACCCAAACCAAGCGTCAACCCCGCGGTGGCTCCAGTCTGCGCAAGCTTCTCCCTGGGGTCTGCTGGGAGAAGGGCAAGGCACTTTGTCACTGTCCCCGGAGAGGCCACGGGGTGCTCCCACGCTGGCAGCAGGCAGCAGCAGTAACTGTGGGTTATCACAACACTTAGTGCTGATAAGGGGAAATATTGTCACTGGGGGCTGAGCTGCACGTCCCCATCGGCGCCTGCGCTCGGGCCTTGGAGTGACATTGATGTCCTGATTGGATCGGGGGACTGGTGAGACGGGAATGATGGAGGGAAAAGGGGAGCTGAGGGGGAAGATCCACGTGGGAGAGGTGCTGATGGCGCTGATGCCAAAGGTTCCCTGCCCCAGCCCCGAGGCAGCCCCTGATCCTCGAACCCTCCAATTTTCCACCACCAGCCCTGTTCATGCATATACTTTTTTCCATCCCTGAATAAATCCATCTGCCCACCTGCCCGTGTCACTCTGCCACCATTTCCATCCATCCATCCATCCATCCACCCCCAGACATCATTCCCTTCTCCCAGACACCTCCCACCCCTCTCCCTGCATGCACCCAGCCAGCTCTCCCTTTCCACGTTCTGCTGGCTTGGGCAGAGGCAGGGAAGGGGTCTGGATTCTCCAGGGGGCCGTAGCCCCTTGTCCTCTTTGCCACAGGGGTGATGGCACAGCTCTGTCCCTGCTGGGATTTGCTCTCCATGGGGCTGTGTCACCCACCGTGGGGGACATCCAGTGCCACAAAGTGCTTACCCAAGTTCTTGACTAAGACTCAGATCCATGGGATTTACAGGACCAGCTCTAATTTATGGAACCCAGTCCTCCCCAGTGTGATAAAACACTGGAGCAATAATACACTTCAGGATGGACTCCAAGACACTTAAACTGTTTAATGTGCTGCCTTTCTGCTCATAAATCTATTGACACTCTGTCCCCAGACCTGGGGGGGAGCAGGCATATGCCCAGGAGCTGGGATGAATAATGCAGGGAGCAGCCCTCCGGCCCCGGCTCTCATCCCGCTCGGAGCCCTGCGCAATTTCTTTCTGAGTTATTTGGTGTTTGTGTTGGAGCTTCATTTCCGAGAGAGCTCTCAGTTACCTGCTGAGATCGGGGAGTATGATTGCGGTGTCAGGGCTCTAAACCTGCTCCATAAATCACAGCTTACGGAGTGGGATGTGCTATCTGTTACTGTAAATAATTTAACGTGAGGGCGGGCTGGGGAGCTGCCTCTCCCCGCTCTGGGGTGGCTCCCTGGTGGTTGCTCTCTTGTGTAACGTGGAATTTGTCCTGGGCTTGGTGTGGATGTGGCTCTGAAGGATGTGGTGGGAAAGCATGAGTGGGAGTTGTCATGCTCATCCCCTTCTGTGGTGACACAGAGTGACAAAGGAGTACAGGAGGACATCACCACTCAGAGGAGTGTGGAAATCGCTCCCTATTTTTAAAATGGGTGGTGATCTTGTGGGCTGTGGAGGGTCACACAGGGAGTGGGAGATGCTCAACCTCACCTGTGCATGACCCTTCTGAGAACCCCACACTCCACATCCCCTGGAGAACCCCCCAGGAGCTCAATGGGACCAATCCTCAGGGACCCTGCTCACCCACGAGGACCATGGTGGCTCTCCTGGGGGCCTTGGAGAACATGTGTCCCCTGGATCCCACGCCTGTCCCTGTGCCAAGCTGGGAACTCCTGGCCACAGCAGCAGAGGCAGCGGTGCCTTGGCTGGGAGCCCAGGCAGTCCCCAGGCTCTCTGTTCCTGACACCTCGCCGTAAATCCGGGAAGTTTCCCCGAACAAGCTTCATTTCCCAGCTAATCTGCAGTCACTCCATCTTCGGGACAGGCCTGGTGTGCAGGGATTTTTTGTTGTCATAGTTTCAACCCCCTCCTGGCTGCAGAGCAAGTGGTGCCCAGAAGGAGGTGCCGGGGGGTTTATTAGCCAAGGTAATGCCAGCAGAGCCCATCGTGTTTATTGTGATAAATGGCACAATATCCAGAGATCCTCTGCTGCAGGATTCACCTGGGAGCTCATCTTTATTCAGGCGCTGCCTCGCCACAGATGAGATTGTCTTGTCAGACTTGCTGAGCTGGTACCTCTGATAGTAAGACAAGGAACAAAGCTTCCTGCATCATCCTTCCCTCCTGGGCTCAGGGATGTCCCCAGGAGCCCAGATCCAGGGCTCTGCCTCCTCCACCAGCCCCAGGGGACCACGGACACCGTGCATCGGACTCCCGGAGCTGTTGTAGAAGTCAAACCCTGCTGTGGGCTCAGAAATGCAAAGTTCCTGCATCTGCTTGCCCAGAGGTGCTCAAGGAAGAGGCTGTGAGAGAGACAGGGATGCTGTCAGCCACCTGCAGCCTGGCCTCAGCCCTTTAGCAGCCATCAGAGAATCCAGGGACTCCCGACTGCTGGAAATCAGCTCTTCTGTGCTGTTGAGGTGCTCAGTGCTGCCGGATGAGCAAACGGGTTCTGCTCTTCTCCAGCATCCAACAAATCAGATGCAATCCCTGACAGGGGATCAGGGTTGGGCCATGGGGCCACTGCAGATGAGAGGTTGGAGTCCCCTTCTGGTTGTCTTTTGCCACTCTGGCTGGGAAGGAGCTGTTGACTGGTGAGCTGAGCTCAAACTCCGTGAGATGCTGGCCTGGTGTTCCCTGAGCTCCTTAATTGGCTCAGGCAGGCGGTATGAGTGACCCCCCTGCAGAATGGATTTATTTTATAGTGAATTTCACAAATGGCATTTGAATAAGTGGGAATTAAAAGAGGAGGAGCAAGAAAAGGAACAGGAGGATTCATTCAGACCACAGGAATCTTGCTCTGGGGTGAGCAGGAGGGACGGGAACAAGGCACTGGTGGGGACAGGAATGAGAGGGGTCTGTGCTCGCTGCCTCCTCTGCAAGAGATTTTGAGGCAAATTTTCAGGTTGAGCAATTTGCAACCTCAGTGAAGCACCCATGGGTGCCTCTAGGTCAGGGACAATTCAGTGTGGAGGCCAAAGAGAAACTGAGGCACCAAGTGGAGGTTCTTGGTGAGGTGGGAGAGAGTGAGGGCTGGCTGGAGCACCTGGGTGAAGGGACATTTTGCATGGTGGACACGGATCTGTGGATCTGTGCCTCAGGAGGACCTGGGTCAGGGGGCACTTTGCATGGTGGACACGAGGTGTGGACCTCCCTCTGAGCAGGATCTCCAGGAGGAGGGAGCATCCCTGCTCCAAGGGCTGGATGAACTGGATTCATGCCGAGTGACATTCTGCTCTTCCAGCCTCCTGCCATGATCTCTGCTGTGCCTACAGGACCATTCCCATCCTCTCTTGCCCCACAGGTTTCCAGCAGCTGCGACTACGTCTTCGTCAGCGGGAAGGAGTCGCGGGGCTCCATGAGCGCCCGGGTCACCTTCACCTACGAGCACCTGTCGGCCCCGCTGGAGATGACGGTGTGGGTGCCCAAACTGCCCCTGCACATCGAGCTCTCGGATGCCCGGCTGAGCCAGGTCAAGGGCTGGAGGGTGCCCATCCTGCCGGACAGGAGGTGGGTGCCGAGGAGCCGCACTGGCCAGCCTGGAGAAGGCGAGGTGGAGGTGGTGGTCATGGGTTAATTGCCTTGCTCAGCTACTTCATGAAGAGGTTTCAAAGGTGGTGGAGACAGAGGCATCCCTCAGGGGTCTTGGGTGGAAAGGGGAGAGGTCATGGACACAGGTTATGGGGAAGGAATAAATTTCACAGTGATGTTGGTGGAGAATGTCCCTCCTTGGTCAAAAGTTCCCTGGATGAAACGGGGAACAGCCAAGTTTCCAAGTCCCTTTTTTGAAGTCTAGAGACCTCCAGGTGTCCATCCCAGCAGAGATACCTTGTCCTCTCATTTGCTGAGTGGGCGGAGATACTGGTGACCCTGCTGTTACCGCATCCTGCTAAATCCCCTGAATCCCTCACGGACAACGGGCATCATTTGCCAAGGAGCCACCATTTTTTTGTGACATCTTGTTTTTCCCTGACTGGCCACCTTTCCGGGGCGGGGGAGGGCAGGGCTGAGGAGCCATGGTGTGGGGAGCTTGGCAGCACTGCCCACCCACTGCCCTGTCCATCCGTCCATCCATCCATCCATCCATCCATCCATCCATCCATCCATCCGTCCATCCATCTGTCCATCCATCCATCCATCTGTCCATCCATCCAATCCATCCATCCATCCATCTGTCCATCCATCCAATCCATCCATCCATCCATCCATCCATCCATCCATCCATCCATCCATCTGTCCATCCATCCAATCCATCCATCCATCCATCCATCCGTCCATCCATCTGTCCATCCATCCATCCATCTGTCCATCCATCCAATCCATCCATCCATCCATCTGTCCATCCATCCAATCCATCCATCCATCCATCCATCCATCCATCCATCCATCCATCCATCTGTCCATCCATCCAATCCATCCATCCATCCATCCATCTGTCCATCCATCCAATCCATCCATCCATCCATCCATCTGTCCATCCATCCAATCCATCCATCCATCCATCCATCTGTCCATCCATCCGTCCATCCTGCAGGTCGGTGCGGGACAGCGAGCACGAGGAGGACGAGGATGAGCGTAAGCAGAGCCGGGGCTGTGCCCTGCAGTACCAGCACTCCACGCTGCAGGTCTTCACCCAGTTCCACACCACGGCGGCCGAGGGCACGGGCCAGGTGGTCACCATGCTGGGGCCGGACTGGCTGGTGGAGGTCACCGACCTGGTCAGTGACTTCATGCGTGTGGACGACCCACGGGTGGCCCACATGGTGGACAGCTCCACACTGGCCGGGCGGGAGCCAGGCACCACCCTCTTCAAGGTACCCCTGGCCACCTTTCCCCCCTCTGCCAGCCTGGCTGGGCTGGCAGGCGGTGACAGGAACCTTGTCCCCTGCAGGTGGTGTCCCCACTGGTGGAGGCGGTGCTGGGCGAGACGCTGGTGACGGTGGCGGAGGAGAAGGTCAGCATCACGGACCTGAAGGCCCAGGTGGTCTCCAGCCTCTCGCTGTCCCTCCACCCCAGCCCTGGCAACAGCCACACCATCATCGCCCGCACCTCTGTGCAGCAAACCCTGAGCTTCTTCAAGCAGGTGAGCCTGGGGGCATCCAGGCTTGGGGGGGCACTTGGGGTGCAACCCCTTCCTCCCAAATCCTGCCTACACTCTAGCCCTCACAGCACCCACTGCCCTCGTGTCATCCTGGTGACCCCAAAACACCCCAGAAACCTTCCCAGAGACCTGTGATCCAAGCCTGGGGACAGGACACAACCATGGGGACAGAGGGGGAGAGATGGAATCCTGTACAGCTCCTGGCCCAGCTCTGGTAGCCACATCTGGGATTTGGGTTGAGCCTGGGCAAGCACGGGCAACGTGGAGAGAAGAGTAGGCTGAGGAGGAAAACCAGGGAATGGTTGGAGCAAGATGGGTTATGGAGGGATAAAAGTGAATTGGGTGGAGAGGTGGATGGGGGACGGACAAAGGGCTGCAGGTGGGACTGGCCTCCTGCTGGGCAACCGGTGCCTGTGTTGGTCCCGCAGGAAGCGCTGCTGAGCCTGTGGATTTCCTACAGCGACGGCACCACGGCCCCCCTGTCCCTCTACGACCCCAAGGACTACAACCTGGTGGTGAGCAGCCTGGACGAGAAGGTGGTGTCGGTGACCCAGGACCGGGCGTTCCCCTTGGTGGTGGCGGAGAGCGAGGGCGCGGGGGAGCTGCTGCGGGCGGAGCTGGTCATCTGCGAGAGCTGCCAGAAGACCAAGCGCAAGAGCGTCCTCGTCACGGCCTTGGCCACCGTGCGCGTCCACTTCGGGTCCGAGGAGGACCCCACCTACGACTACGACCACGTGTCCAGCCGGCCGGGGCTGGGGGAGGCCGGGGCGAGCACCACCCTGCGGGCAGAGGTGGACAGGAAAGCGGACCCGAGCGAGGACAGCCGGATGTCCAGCGCGTCTCACCCCACCGAGGACTTCCCCACCATCCCCACCGGCTTCGTGCAGGTGACGCGGGGGCTGACGGACCTGGAGATCGGGATGTACGCCCTGCTGGGCGTCTTCTGCCTGGCCATCTTGGTCTTCCTCATCAACTGCATCGTCTTTGTGCTGAAGTACCGGCACAAGCGCATCCCGCCGGAAGGCCAGACCAACATGGACCATTCCCACCACTGGGTCTTCCTGGGCAACGGGCAGCCCTTGCGGGCTCACAATGACCTCTCCCCGCAGCCCGAGAGCCCGGGGAACCCGCTGGAAAACGTGCAGACCTGCTGCCACGGGGACCACCACAGCAGCGGGAGCTCGCAGACCAGCGTGCAGAGCCAGGTGCACGGGCGCGGGGACGGCTCCTCGGGGGGCTCCACGCGGGACCAGAGCGAGGACCCGCTCAACTCACCCACCTCCAAACGGAAGCGGGTGAAGTTCACCACGTTCGCCACCATGCCCTCGGACGAGCTGGCCTACAACTCCATCCCCATCGCCGACGAGGAGGACTTGGAATGGGTGTGCCAGGACATGGGGCTGCAGGACCCCGAGGAGCTCCACAACTACATCCGCAGGATCAAGGAGATCGCTTAACGCAGGGGCAGCGGGGACGGGGCGGGAGGGAGGGGCTGCCACGCTGTGCCACGCCACGCCACGCCGTGCCACGCCGCGCCACCACGCTTCCCCGGGGCCGGACACCCGCGTTCGGCTCCTTCTTCCGCACATCTCACGTCCTCACCCCGTCCAGAGGCACCTCCGGGGTGGCCTTTTTTCAGTTCTTGCCCTTTCCCCGCTGGGTGTCCCAGGGGAGGCAGCAGCACACGCGTGGCCCCCCAGCCGCCGGCGCACAGGGCAGAGGGGATGGGGTCACAGCTCAGGGCGTGCGTGTGGCCCTGGCAGGTGGAGGCTGTGGGTTCTGCCGGGAAGGGGCTGGGAAAAGGGAGGGACCCCGTTTGCCCCCGGAGCCCAGCGGGGAGGTGGTGGGTGAGGGCTTCCCAAGGGCCTCCCCCAGCCTTTGCTGCGCTCAGTTGCACAATTTTGGAGGTGAGTGCTGGGTCACCCCGTGGGTTTTGGGGTGTTGGCCCGCGCTGGGTGATGCTGGGGGAGGCAGGATTGGGGGGCACAATGGCCACGGGCCCATGGCACTGCTGTCCCCATCACCTGCTGTGCCCCAGCCCCAAATTCCTGCTGTGCCCCGCTCCCTGGCTGCTTGGGCAGTTTGGGGGTGACCAGTTGGGCCATTTGCTGCCCACCCTGCCTGTCCTTCTGTCCCAGCCATGGGGCCAGTGCTGGTCCCCCTCCACCCCACAGCCCTGCTGGGCCCTCCAGGGGCAGCCACTGGTTTGTGCCCCCTCTCCGGTGCTGGAATGTGGCTCTGGGATGGGAATGTGGCGTGGGAGCTTCCCAGTGCCCCAGGGACACTCTCAATGGGACCTGGCCTGTGTGTCCCAGTGCCAACCCAGCTGTCCCAGTGCCAGCCCAGCTCCCCCAGTGCCAGCCCAGCTGTCCCAGTGCCAGCCCAGCTCCCCCAGTGCCAGCCCAGCAGGGATGCCCGGGGCCAGGCTCAGCCTGTGTGGTGCCTTCTGACTGCCATAACCCGATGCCTCCCGGTCCCCCCGTGCTGGTGGCACCTCCCAGCCCCTCTGGCTCACCCAAGGGGCACCCCCAGCCCAGGGCACCCCATCTCCCAGCCCAGTGTGGAGCATCCCCAGCCTTGGGGGGACACCTGGGTACCAGGGCTGGCAGGCTGGGGATGCTGGGCTGTGCAATTGTCCCCATGGGCACCGAGCATGTGGGGACAGGGACCCCCCCAGCATCACCCGGTGGAGGTTGGCAGCGGATTATTTCTGGATCGAAAGTTACCCACCACTGTGTCTCTTTTTTTTTTTTTTTTTTTTTTTCCTTTTTTTCTTTTCTTTTTTTTTTTTTTTTCTTAAATAAAAGACCAGAAAAGGAAAAAAATGAAACAAAAAGCAAGTGGCAGCACTGTCATGGGCCCTGTCTCTGCTGTGGTGCCCGGGGAGGGGGTTCCCAGTGGGTTTGGGGGTGAGTCCTGGTGGCTGGGGGGTCTGCTGGGGGATGGCTCAGCTTTGACTTGGCATTTTGGGATCAAAGCTGTGGTTTTGAGGGTTTCCCCCTCCAAAATCCTCCCCTCTTGGGCAGCCTGGGTGGGCAGAGAGCAGCCCCACCCGTGCCTCAGTTTCCCTGCCAGGTGAGCCATGGTCTGGGGTGGTGTGTGTTATTTCAAAAACCTCTTTAAGGAGTTTATTAATTTTGGGTCTGTGAAAGTTTCTCCCCTGGGTGGCCTTAAAATTTACCTGAGAGCTCTATGCTGGTTTTCTATATACATATACATATATATATATACATATAAATATAAATACAGGGGAGTTGAGACGTGCTCAGAGTGCAGGCAGGGCATGCAGGGAGTTGGTTTTACTCTGCCCCCTTATCTGAACCAGCCACGGAGCTGATTGTGGCTCTGAGCAGGAGAATTAACACAGCTGCCTCCCTTGCCTGGAAGCACCAAACCTCCTTGCTCAATTAACATAAATGAATATTTGTGGGGAAAAAAAAAAAATTACAAAGGGAAGAAAAAAAAGAATGGTGGATTAAAATTTTGGAGTTGTAATAAGAGCTGGCAGTGCCTGACTGCGGTCCATGAGCTTGTCCTGGGGCTGTGGAGGTGGAAGATGGAGACAACAGGGACAGATCCGTGGGAATTAGGGAGCTTGGCTAAGCTTGGCACAGCGTGTCCCCTCTGCCAGGTTCTCCCACCTCTGCTGGCTGCTCTCCCAGCCGTAGCCAAGCCCAAGGTTTGACACCAAGCATCAGCAGTGGTTTTCCAGCCCATCACTTCCCATTCCAGCTGATGGATCCAGCTCAGCGTCCCAGAACCCTTGGGAATTCAGCACCCACAGCCCCACGGTGTTTGTAGGAGGCTCTCAGGGCCGTGTGCCCCCAGTTTGTGTCCTGCAGCATCCCTGCACCCCCTGGCATCTCCTCCAGGCAATTCCCAGCCTCCCAGGATCCCTGGTTCCAATCATTCCTGGGTGAGGGACCAGAGCCCTGCTCAGCGTGAAGAGAGCAAACCCTTCTGTGTAGCTGCATCTATTTATTGGTACCTTTAGATGTGGATATTTATACTTCATGCATATGGATGTATTTAGACTTCATACATATATATGCATCTCTAATGTGTATATATATATATATAAATATATTATTTATATATATATATATATATATATATGCTGTGTATATATATATATGCTGTATAATATATAAAGGTTTTGCTCAGGGGTGCACTTACAGACACCTCTAAATACACTCCCCTGAGTCTCACCCACCATCCCAGTCCCTCTGGGAATTCAGAATACCAGGAAAGCAGCTCCCCACCAAATTTTCCAAGGTCCTCATGCCCTGGAAGTCCATCAGCAAATGCAAAACACCCAGGGACAAACCCCAGGAAAATGGGAACTCTCTGAAAGCTCTGATGGTGTCTGGTCCTCTTCGCTCCTACCACTGCCAATTGATTTTTTTTCCCATAGGAATGATCCAGTTGGGACGTAATTATTTAAAAAAAGACCCCAGAGTGCTGTTGGAGATGGGGAGATGGAGGTTGCAGCTGCAAGCTGGTGGCACCCATGGGGACAAGCCCCAAACCCACCTGTGCTACCCCAAACCCAGCAGCTTCCTCCTTGATTGCCTCAGATCCTATTAAATAATCCCCAACCAAACAGCAGAGTGCCACAGAAAGAAAAAAAAAATGTGTAAAATAATGAAAAAAGCATCTCTCTCAGTGCTCCCTGTGTTTATTCCTGCTGCCTTTTCCCTGTTCAGTGGTTCACTATCTGTTCCCAGCAGGCAGGGACATATTTGCATTTTAATTTGGACTTGTGAGGCTGCAGGAGCCACCTGTGAGGAGGAGGCAGAGCTGGGGACCCGCACCCTGATGTCCCCCTCCTCCCCACGGGATGCTTGTACCCCCAGCCGTGCCTTACAAATCCTTTAAACTCTTATAAAACCCCACAAACCTCACCGAGCATCAATGTCTCCAGGCTCAGAGAGAGGAGGGATCAAAGGAGAGTGAAAACCAGGGATTAATCTGTGCTGATGTCAGCCCTTTTCCCTTTCCCTCCATCATTTCCTCAACTCCTAACCTCACTCAGGGCACTTTTTCCCCAATCCCACCCACCTTGTGCTCCCCTTGGGATGCCTCCAGCCACTCTCAGCCGTGTTCCCAGGGTGGGACTTGTCCAGGAACGGGGACCCCAAAACCTGTGGGGCAGGCGGGGCTGCATCCGGAGCTGCCCCACACCCCAGGGGATGGAGGGATATTCCCGACAGCGAGGGAGATTCATTTCCCGGCATAAGAAAAGCCATCCCTGACTGTCCAGGGGAACTTGAATCAAGGCAGGACTCGGCTCTGTCCCCTCCTCGCTGTTGACATTACCGGGGCAGGATTTGCGCGGCAGCCGCGATTTAATTACTTTGCTAATTGCGCCGCTATTTCTGGGGGCTCGAGGCTGTTTTTTTGTGCCTGGCTCAGCGAAAATCCCTCCCTAGGGAGAGAGGAGGGATGCTCCTGTCTCTGCACCAGCTGGAGCTGAGCACCGGCTTCTGAGGGGCTCCAGGGAACAGGAATAGGAAAACCCATCAGACACCGAATTTTGGGGCTCCTCCTCTGCACGAAGAAGTTGTTCCCTTCCTCCCAGCTGAGGGTCCTTCTGTGCTGCATAAATATCCTGGCTGCAGGTTCCCAAATCCCCCAGGAGCACCACGGAGGCTCCTCAAATTCTGCCCTTTTTCACTTCCCCGGCACTTTCCAAGGACAGCAGGACTGGAGCCCCTCTGAAATGCTTCTCAGGGCTTGCTGGGAGCTTTTGCTGCTCTCCAGGACTCCCTTCAGGCTTGCCAGGAATTCTGGGGCCTTTCTGGGTTTCTTTGGTGTGGGGCAAGGTGTCTCTGCTCATGTCATTGGAATTAAATGGTCCTTTAAGGTCCTTTCCAACCCGAATCATTCAGGAATTCTCTGATTTGGGACTAAAGCTGCTCCTCCAAACCTCAGGGCTTTCCTTCCAGCGTTTCAATAAAGGATCATCACCAGTGATGCCTTGTGCAGGCTGCCCTAGAGTAGAGCCTGGGCAAAGTTACAGAATAAAGCAGGGATTTATTCAAAGGATCTCCTCCATGGATCCACCTTGGGCAGCACCAGAGCCCAGCCAGGGCTGCACCCAAGATGAACCAAAATGGTCCCAAAATGCACAACTGGTCACAGGGTCTCTCACTGTGATCAGCTCTGCTCCATTTGCACCTTGCAGTTCATTGTCCCATTCCAGCTTTAGCCCAGGCACTCCCACCCTGCTTGTTTTTCTCTCTCCAGCCCACGCTGTTTGTGCTCCTGGGCCTGAGATTTGGATCATTTGTCCTTGGTGCCCAGCTGGAGCAGGAATTGTTTTGTCTCCCTGCTCTGTGCAGAGAGCTCACCATCCCCTGATGTGAAGCCCAGACCCACACACTGAAGCAGCACAGAATGTGAAAAATAGAAAAGCCAAAACCTGAGGCATCACCAGGAGAGGCAGATCTCTAACCACGGCTGCATTTTCAATGAGCTCCCACAGCTTCCCGTAAAGGAGCGGACTCGTTCCCATTCCCCCGAGTCAGCACGGCCGGGAATCATTTCCGGGAGTTCTCTCCTGCCCCTGCTGGGATCATCCCGGCACTGCCAGGGGTGACTCAGCTGTCCCCGGGGGTCCCATGCCAGGACTCCCTGTCCCCTCTCCCGGCTCTGCTCTGGGGTGGACGTGGAGGGATGGTTGGGATAAATCCATGGATAAATCCGGCTGTTCTGGCTGCACAGCCAGGCAGGGCAGGCTGCAGATGCTGTCCCGGCTGCCTGGCTGCAGAAAAGGCCCAATTTTGTGAGTTCCTGGATTTAAAGGTCAGGGAAGAGCAGCTTGTCTGACCCGCTGTGACACGGCTCCCAATTATCCAGGCTCTGCTTGGACATGATTGAAAACCAGGCTGTGAGGGCTGGGCAGGGCTGGAGCCTTTCCTTCTTCCCATGGGAGCAAACACCTCCCAAACATCTGATTTTTGAGGCACAGCTGAGCTCCTGGGCTCTCCTTGTGCTTGAAGCCAAAATTGAGTTTTTTTGTTTGTTTTTTTTTTTTTTTTTGCCAGCCCAGGTAAAGCAAAGCCTATTGGCCAGGAAAAAAAAAAAAAAAAAAAAAAAAAAAAAAAACCCAAAAAACCCCAACAACTTGGCTTGTAATTCCCTGAAAATTGGTGAGTTTACAGCTGGTTTTGTTTGTGGCCCTGTGTCTTCATTAGAAATCTAAAGAGCTGCTCTAGAGGATGGGGAGAAACCAGATTGAGGAAAAAATAGCTTAAACTGAGACACTTCTGGAAAAACCAAACTGGGGATGGAAACAGCATCTTTGTCATGGTCCAGTATGACAGGGGCAAGGTGCAGAGCCCCTCAAAGCCCCCCGGGCAACCCAGTGACAAAGCTTCACCCACCCATGCCTCAGTTTACCTTGCCACTGGTCCGTGGCAGGCTCAGGGCTGCAGTTTGGGATGAAGCCTAATTAATGTGACAGGAATTCATTGCTCAGTAATTAATCCCAGCTGGTTTTCACACCCTCTCTGACCCTGGATTTGCAGGGTCTGATTCTGTCCTTTACAAGGTACCAGTTAAAAATAAAATCCTCCCTCAACCCAAACTTTGCTCCAGCTCTGTCCTGCCTTTACCAGGGAACAACGTCCCAATATTTGATGTCCCAACACTCCAGGATGCCTTTGCCTGCCTGACCTTGCAGGTTCAGGCCTTTTTGGCTCCCTGTCCCTGCTAAAATCCCAGCCAGGCCCGTGCACAGAATACTTGGAGGAGGCATAGATCACCCTAATGACGGCAAATCCAATTAGCCGAGGGCTGAGCACTCCACTGATGAAATCCAGGGGTTCAAACTGCTGAGCCAGCAGCAGCTCTGCCCCGATCAATGCCATGGAAATGATCCTGCTGCTTCCTGGGAGCCCATCCCTTTCTGTCCTCGCAGTGAAGTGCATTTTGTCTGGCAGGACCCCACTGAGCAGATTAATGGTTTGGGGCTGGGGGGGCACAGGAAGGTACCACAGTTCCTGGCTTTACTGCTGAAAAAAAATGAGGAAAAATTGATGTTCAGATGGCTCTGGGACTACCTAGAGGAAAGGGAGGATTCTCTGAGTTGGATCCGCAGTGGAAGTGGGGAAAATGCTGTTTTGGGGTTGGTGTAACCCAATCAGGGATTTATGGAGCTGCAGAGAGGGGACATGAGCTGAGAGAAGCACTGGGAGAGGTCCATGAGCACCTCTGAGTCCACCTTTGTTCTCTAGAGGCTACGAAGTGCTGTGCTGGTGATCCTCACCCCTGGGGATCCATCCCAGCCCCTCTGGAATCAGGAGGTCCAGAGGCAGCTCCAGGGCAATCCCTGCATCCTGCCAAGCTCCCTCTCCCCACCCCACATCCCCCACAGGGCTCTGCTGGATCATGGAATGCTTTAGATTGGAAGGGACCTTAAAAACCATCTTGTTCCACCCCTCCTGGACATTTTCAAGCCCTCCCACTATCCCAGGTTGCTCCAAGCCCTTTGGATTTATCCCTGATGCTCTGTGGCTGAGAACTCCCAGAGGAAAAAGACAGAAAAAAACACATTCAGAAATAAAAATATTTCCTCTTGACATGTTTCCTTGGCTCGCAATGAGCCGCCTCAATCTTTTGATCTGGAGTTTCTTCCCCCTTGACACATCCTTTGATTGCATTTATTTATTTTTTACCTTAAAAAGCTGGAAATCAACCCAAGCTTTTTTGATTTTGACTGGAACGGAGACAGATGATGTCTCTGGAAAGTGATTTCTGTTTTTTTCCTCAGCTACTCCAGAATCAGGAAAAAGAAAAAGCCCAAATAAATCTGCTGCTGGCATAGCTGGGAAGGAGATATTGAGTTTGTGGAGGTCTCTGGCAGGAATGGCCTTGGCTCTGCTCTGCCAAGAGCTGGAGATGCCAAAATGCCTCTGGAAAAGAAGCTGTGGGGTGCACAGGGGTGGAATCCAGCACCTCCAGAAGCAGGAGGAGTCCTCCAGCATGGAAATGATCCCTTTGGGGGCACTTTTAAAAGGATTTGGTCTCAGGGTCCTGCTCTGTGGGAGAGCCTCCTGCTCCAACTCATCACGTAAAAACCTTCTCTTCCCCACAGAAAAATTGGGAATTTGGGGACCTTTATAACTTGGAAGTTTGGTGGGTTTTTTGCTGAGGTGTTTTCTTGGGTGGTTTTTGCTGGTGCCAGGGGTTGGGGTCACCTCAGGTGCTGTGTGTGGTACCCACACAAACTGGGTGTAGTGGTTTTGGTTCACCAATTTGAGATTTCCCAGGATTTTTTGTCTTTAACTTGTGTTTTTCACAGAGGCTTGTACAGCTTTTTAGTGGTTCAACTAATTGTCAATTACATGGAAGCTTTGCATCAGCTCTGTGAATGCCTCCCATGCCAAACCACCACGCTGGGCACCCTGGTGAGCATGAGAACACATGAAAAAAACCACTGAGGGTGATCTCCATCCCAGCAGAAAGCATTGGAGGGGGAAGAAGCACAAACCAGGGATTTCTGGGAGCAGCAGTGACAAATTCAGTGTCATTTTACCAAAAAAACAACATTTCTGAGGTGCTTCCCTGCCACCAAAGAGCATCACTTTGCACACTGTGAGTGCAAGCAGGGCACAGGCACCCCCTGCACATCCCTGCCCCCCAAAAAAGCAGCTCCCAAACCCTCTGGAAAGCAGCTGGATCACTTCATTAGGGTGTTTTTAAAGCTCCCGGGTAGCTGCTTTATGGCTGATTTATTTCCTCTCCACTCTAAGAAGGTTCACAATTGGTTTTAAATCACTCCAGTGCTCACATTTGCCAGATCCTTTCACACTCTCCATGAGCAGATTTTGGATTTAGGGTTTGTCTTGGAGGTTATGGCCAGGAGAGAATTCTCCACCCACCAGCAAGGAGGCAAAGCCTCTCTGGGACAGCCTCTCAGGGCTCTGTGATTTCATTCGAATGATTGAAAAGACACAGATACCCCAAACCCCCCTTAATTGTGCTTTTTGAGGCACTCTGAAGACCTGAACTCTTTTCCAGGTGGGCTCTGAAGGCATTGGAAATTTATTGTTAAAAACAACAGCGCTGGAATGTTTTATCCTTCCCCTTGATCCTGGAAATTGTTTTTTGCCTGATGGAGCTGGGGGAGGTTTTGTTTCTGAGCTCACTGATGCAGACATTTCCCTCTAATCAGGTTGGGATTGCATTTTCCTTTCCCCCTCCCACAAAAAGGTGTTTTGCCAAGGATACAGCAGAAGACACAGCCTGGAGGGAAGGTGGCAAACCTGAGCAGAGAGAGGGGAAACTTTTGAAGCCAGGCTGAAAAAGAGCTGCCAGCCCTGCTGCTGGGGCTGTGTCACACTTCCCACAAGTGCCCATGGCTGTCATTGTGCTCGTGTCCAATCTGTGGTGGAAAAATCCAGTTTATTCCCAAATTCTGACCCTCAGGGCCCTCCTTGCATCTTCCCTGTCCTGCAGGCCCTTTGTGCTGGCAAATCCAGGATAAATCCCAATAAAAGGAGCCAAGACCATCTCCCTGCTCCTGGACCACAGCACTCAAACACCCTCCAACCTTCCAGAGGTGTGGAATGGAGGGAGGGATGGATCCAGGCTGGCTGTGGGGAGCTCCAGCCGTTTCTCTTCTTTTCCCTCTCCTTTCCCCCTCTCACTGCCAGCAGCACGTGATCTACAGCGAGATAACAGCTCCAATTGCTCCAAATTGCTTATTGAGGCCTCCGTGGTAAATCAATGATTTTAAATGGGATCGCAGAACAGCAATCCCAACAACAGCGGGATAAAAAAAACAAATGGAGCTGCCTGGCAGCCGGGAGAGGGGAAGGGCTGGGCTGATTGCACCCAGCTCTGCTGCTGGGTGGGCTCCGGGGTCTCGGGATCCTCTCAATCCACTCGGGAATTTGCCTGGGTAAAGAGAGGTGAGGTTGCAAAGGGTGGAGCAGGCTCCTTTGTCAGAGCCAGTAAAATTGGGATCAGCCCTTCAGCATCAGACCTGATCCTGGACATCCAGATGTGGCACCTGGCTGTCCCTACAGACCTGAGCTTCCTCACACAGATGGGGAAACTGAGGCATGGCATCCCTCAGGCTCAAACTGGGCTGAAACTCCCCCAGGGATGCCCGTGGATCTGGGCATGCTCCAGCTCTGCAGGCAAGATCGAATTCGCAGCCATCCCCTCCAAATTCCTGCGTGGAATTCCCCCCATTCCTCCCAGAACAAAGAGCCCCCCAAGCCCAGGCGTTATCAGGTCCTTAAATCACCTTTTTTTTTTTTTTTTTTTTTTTTTGGCTTTTAAGCACTCAGGTTCTCACCGTGAGTTAGTGAGAGCAGAAAAGCTGTCACTTAGCAACCTCCCCAGCCTGGAGGATGCAAAGGGAGGTGCGGAGAAGGATTTTGGGCTTCCTCCTGCTGGAATTTCCAACTCGGCTCAGTCCTGGAATTTCTGCATCTGTGAGATGAAGATGCAGGCGAACAAAAGCCCCATTAGAGGTGGCAGGGAGTGGATGGATGAGAGCCCTTCCCTTCAGGATCTTCTCTTCCCCTTGATTAATGAATTTCATTTACCACATTAACAACTTTACCTTCATTTGCATGGTCGAGGCAGCAAACGGCCCTGGCCCAGCCTTGGCTAAATTGAGATGTGAGGGATGGAGGGATGGACAAATGGGCTTTGTCCCAGAAAACAAAATCAATTTGGGGTGCATCCCTCGTGGTGCCTTCCATGGATGAGGTGAAAGGGCAGTTACAAAACTCCAGGACAAGTTTTTGTCCCTGCCACCCAAATCTGGAGCATTTCCATCCATCCAGGCTATTTCAAAATGACTGCAGGAGGGACGTGTCAAAGGCCAAGGGCAGCTGCTGGGGAAGGTCATGGCAGTTCTGGGGCAAGGTGGGATAAAAAAATAGGGGATAAAAAACATTTACAGGGTCTTGCATGGGCACAGGGTGGCTTTAGGATGGATTTCACCGAGGGAGGAGAAACTGGATGGAGTTGAAGGCCCTGGGATCTGGGATCAGCTGTTTCAAGGGGTTCAGTGGGGATGAATGTCCCCAGGAGTCCCAACTTGGGCTGTCACTGCAGCCCCTGGTGGGGACACTTTGGTTTTGTCACATCCCTCCTGCCCGAGCACCCCGGGTGACCCTGCAGCACTGGGACGTGCGGCACCACTGGAGGTGCCACCCTGAGCAGCCCAGGAGCAGCAGAAGCGATGGAGGAGAGGGAGGACGATGGCCCTGCCAGGAGCAGGGACAGCAGGGACCCCCTGGATTGGGGGGAAGATCCAGGGAAGCAGAAATGATGCAGAAATCCCCCCCATTTTCAGGGTGCAGGAGAAGCAGGGAGCACTGCAGGCCACGGTGAGGATTCCCATCATTTCTCCTCTCCCTGCTCTGGTCCCCCGTGGGTTTTGGTAAATCCCACTGGGATTTACCTAAAACACAGCCCCGGGCTGCTCTAATAAATCCCTGTCGACACCAGCGGTGCTTCCAGCTGGATTTGCACGGCGCGCTGGAATTCTGCTCACTGGATAGAAAAAGGGATAGAAAAATGTTCCGCAGCTGCTGCAGAACCTTCCCAAGAATTCACGGGCGGCGATTTTGGAGGCGAGGGCTCGCCCAGCGCACACAATGCGCAATTAGCTCCATTTAAAGCGCTCGCCGCGGGGCTGGATTTGGGGAATTTGGCTCCACCTCGCTCGCAGAGCGCTTTAAACTCGTGCTGAACTTTAAGCAGCTCCTTTAGTCCGGCGCAGTTGGGATTGAGCGCACGCCCAAGCCTGGTGCTGGTGCTGCGCCCGATTTAAAACCGAGCTCGGCTCCGGGCTGGCGGAAAGCGTGGAGCCCTCGGCATGTGCAGCATCACCGCTTGGTTTGCAGCTGTCCTCACCTCCAGGGAGGCTTTTCCTCCCGAAAACCTGGGCGGAAAGGGTGGCAAAAATCAGAGAGCACCCTCGCCAATCCAGGAGGAGCTGCACCCACAGCTAATTCAGCTCCCAGGAGGAAAAAGCCTGGGATAGGAGGATTTAAGGACCGGTTCCTGCCTAGGCTGGGGGTTTTGCTGGTGCTCCTTGCTGGTGTCAGAGCAGGATGAATCCCTGGAAAACCCCGCTGTGCCAACCCTGGAGCTGCCACCCGTGGCGGGGACAAACCGAGCCAAGTCTCTCCTCACTTTGCTGTAAATACTCAGAGATAGCAGCCGTAAAAGCACCTCAGAGAGAAGGCAGCAGCAAAATTACATCAAGCCTAGGGGCTTAAACTGATTGAAGGATACATTTTCCAAGCTGATCCAGCTAATGCAGCAGCAGAGTCCCCTTCACTGAGCAGCTGCTGAAATTTGATCATTTTTTTGCCCTTCTAAATGGCCAGACAGCTGGAAAACCCCCCCTCTCCCCTCCACCCAAATATTTTGGGAATGTTTTCAGAAGTGCAGAGATGGGGGGCTATGTTAGCCAGAGGCTAAAGTCTCTAAGATTTTCAATGCAAATAATTGCTGGGAAAAGAGGAAAAAAAAAAAATCGGGATAGTGTTAATCCTGGTGTGGTGCTGCTGCCTTCTAGTCCTTTTGGGGGCTTCTGCATCAGGCTGTGGAAGGGGAGATTGGGACTGGAAGGGAGAGGGTGACAGCAAGGGCACGCTCCAATACCTGTGTTCTTTAAAAACCAGGTCTCTGCTCTCCTCCTCTCCCTAAATTTCCATCCTTTCAGCCTTCTTCCTGCCCTTCCTGGGCACGGAGGGGCTCAGCCCGGCAGGACCTGGGTTTGACAGCCGAGATGAGTCGGGGTTGATGGGCTCCGAGCCCTGGCACGTCTAATTAAGATTAATGACCGTGACGCTGATGTGGGTGACTCTTCCCCCGCAGCCCGGCGGGCGCTGGGGGCGAGGAGCCCTGACCTGGCCCGGGGTGACACCGGGAATCCATCACGGCCAGCAGCGAAGGGACAGCGGGGACAGGAGGGAGGGAGCAGTGGTTCGGCTCTACAGCAGGAATTTCCTCCGGGAAATATCAGTAAATGTGCCAGAAACGTCCCGAAGCCTCTTCCATTACCGCCTCTGCTTTCTCTGTGTGTGTCGGAGGGTGGGGATGGGGCAGGGGGGGGTTTGACTCCAAACCTGAGGGCCAAAACCTGGAGTGATTCCTGTAGTAACCCCCAAACCTTCTCAGCTCCCCAGCCACAGAAATCTGGGATTAAACATCCACTTCCCCCTCGTGAGAGATGAGGGAGAGGGACCTGAGACCCTCCTTCTCCCCATCCTCCACAAGGATGAAGCAGGAGGGTGTGTGAGTTCCTGTGTGCTCCAGGAGATGGCTTTGGGGAGAAAAAACCCCAAAAAACCCCACCTGTGTGCCTGTCCTGACCCATCCCCAGCGTCCCTCTTTGCTCCTGCTGGCACAAGGGAAGGGGGGGGCAAGAAGAGAGCAGGATCAAAGGGCAGAATGATCAATTTTGGCTGTAAAGGGCAATTCCAAACAGCGTCATCCTGTGGTGCCACCTTCAGGGAGGAGAAAGCGGCTGAGGAAGGAGCACCAGGACCTGACCAACCACCACAGCCACGGCAAAATGCTGATAAAAGCTGATTTCAATTCGATGGAAGGCAGGAAGAATTATCCCAGAATGTATTAATTAGCACGATTGGGCGGTGCTTGAAAAAATGAAAAGGTAAAGCAGAGGCTACAAGCAGGAAAGGTGTTCGAGGCGGGAGAGCCTTTGAAGCTCTTCCCAGAGGGATGTGCCTGGATTGCTGCGCTGAGGACGAGCCTCTCCCCTCCCCTTCCCGGAGCCAAAGCCTGGCCACTCACACACACTGATCGAGCGGGAATTGCCGGCCCAGCTCCTCTCCCGCAGGGATTTGACTCCGCTTTGCTCCCGCAATCTTTCCCTTTCCCTTTCCCTTTCCCTTTCCCTTTCCCTTTCCCTTTCCCTTTCCCTTTCCCTTTCCCTTTCCCTTTCCCTTTCCCTTTCCCTTTCCCTTTCCCTCTCCCTTTCCCTTTCCCCTTCTGCACGCACGTGTTTCCCCTGAAGGGGAATCTGTTTTCAAAGTGAATCCTAAATCAGCCCTGGCTGGTTCCCTCTGTGCTCTCTCCATTATTGATGTTATTTTCCCCCCCAACATTCCCAGCTGCTGCTGCTGCTCCCCCCCTGCAATTCCCCAAATCACACAACGGGCTTCGAGCTTGTTCTTCAAACACCAACCCCGGGCTGGGGCTGCCTCTCTGCTGCAGGAACCTTCCCCGAGGATGGAAGCCCAGGGAGGAGAAGGAGAAGGAGAAGGAGAAGGAGAAGGAGAAGGAGAAGGAGAAGGAGAAGGAGAAGGAGAAGGAGAAGGAGAAGGAGAAGGAGAAGGAGAAGGAGAAGGAGAGGAGAATGAGAAGAAGAGAAGAGGAGAAGAAGAGGAGAAGAAGAGAAGGAGAAGGAGCTGTAGCTTTGCCCTTGAGACCGTGAGCATTGCTCTGGGACAGAGCAAACCTGGGATAGGGTGTGACACCCCAGATTGTTTTGGATTAACATCCCTGAGCTCCTTTGGTGCAGATCTGAGCGAGGAAATGATGCCCAGCAGCTCTCACGTGCCCCAAAATGCCACTTTGCCTGTAGCTGAAGGTTCCATGACCATCCCAAAGTAAATCCCTCCTTTTTTGCTGCCTTTCAGCAGGGACAGTGACAGTGGGGTCATTTCCCACTGTAGGATGGGGCAATCCCAGGCTCCAGCTGAGATCCCACCTCTGCTCAGGGTTGATCTGTGCCCTGCTCACCATCTCCTGTTCCAGGGAGTGACAGATGGACTGAGGGGCTGTGTGTCTGGAGGAGGGCAGGAAGGAGCAACAGGGATGGATTGTGGTGCTTTTCCTTGTGGGAGCATTGGCACCATGGGCATGGAATTATGGGGTCATTTGGGTTGGAAAAGCCAAGGTCATTGAGTTCAATGTTAGCACTGCCAAGGCCACCCCTGTCATGTCCCCAGGTGCCACATCCAGGCTGCTTTGAAATCCCTGCAGGGATGGTGGCTCCACCACTGCTCTGTGTCAAGCCAGAACTTGTCAACCCTTTTATGAGGATATTTTCCCTCATGTCTAACCTAATCCTCCACTGGAGCAAGTTGAGGCCATTTCCTTTGTTACCTGGGAGAAAAGACTGATCCCCACCTGTCCTCCCTCAGTCCCCAGGGCTGAGGCTCAGCTGAAAACAAAAAGAGCCTCCCTGCCCTGTTTGGGGTGATAAACTCAGCACAGCCTGAGCTGTCAGGGCTCCAGACCGAAGGGGAGGGAGGAAGACCCCGAAGCCTTCCCTGGATCTGTCACAAGGCAGGAGTCTGGCTGCCAGGCAGTGATCACACAGCAGTTTGTCCCCTCACAGAGCTGAGGGTGGTGACCCCACACCCCATTTCCACCTTGCCCAAGTCTCATCCCACAGAAGTTCAAAAAGAAATGGGGAAAACCTCCCCAAACCTCACCAGCCCGTTCAGAAAGCACAGACTTCGACTGGAAGTGACTGCTCCTTTGGAAATTTCCTGCTGCTGAAGGAGAAACACAAACAAAACTGCATTTTCTTGGAGGAAAATAAAAGAAACAAGCCAGGGAACCCAAGCCCAGAGCAGAGGGAAAGCTGGAATGGGAGCAGACACCGTCCCCCGCCACGGCTGCAGTGACCGCTGACAAATCCTTTCAGGTCAGTGCAGAACAACACAAGCTCCTCTCAGGGCTGCAATGCACTGATTAATTTGGGGGTTTCTAATTAGGGCAGCACAGCCGGGCTCAGTGCTGTGGGGCTGAGCTTGGGGACAGTGGTGTGACCCCATCCCTGCCCACACGTGTGGCCCACGAGGTCCTGGCACATGGGGGCCTTGGCTGCTGCTGCTTGGGGGTTGAGGGAGTGGAGAAGCAGCTTGTGCTGCCCACGTGCTCAGGTGGGGCTGTTGTGGAGCTCGAGGACAGCCCAGATGGTGAGTGAGGAGGTGCCTTTATCCTCTGGAGCAGCAGTGACAGCAAAACCCACGTCCAGGAGGGATGGCCAGAGATGTTTTCCCCCTTTGCCAGCACAGCCAGGGGTGATGGGGAAGGAACAGAGTTTCCAACACCTCTGCGAGGAGAGCAAGACACAGCACCCGAGGTGGCATCCCAAGGGACAGGAGTGGGGGATTCCCTGCCCAGGTGGTGGCAGGGGAGGGTGATGAAGGCCTGAAGACCCCACAGGACCCCTCATCACCACCTCTTGCTGGGTTCCAGCCATCTCGGGGTGGTTCAGGTGGTGCAAAGAGAGGGAAAAGAGGCTGTCAGCACCCGGAGATGCTGGGATGATAGCCAACCTTTGGCAGCCCATCTTCTGCAGCTGAGCATGGAAACTCTGGGTTTGGCAAGCAGGAGGCTTTTCCCTCCAGGATAACTCTGGTGCAACACTGTCCCCATGCAGGGGTAGGGGCAGAGCCTGGAAACCCCACCAGGACTCAGGGACGGAGGGTGCTGTGCTCCCAAATTCACCCAGCTCCCATTGATCCCTTAGGATTTTAGCTGTTATATTTTTATATATTTGTAATCCTGCAGTTCTTTAGTGCATGACTCTAAACTCCATATTCAGTGTCAGCTGCTGATCTCCCATTTTGGTCAGACACAAAAACTCCTCTCCAGGCCTGGGAATCAAGGACACCTCACTGCCTCAGGCCCCGAGAAATGTAAACAGAAGTGAGTTGGGGGGAGCAAACCTGGGGTAAATTACTTCATTACCTGAAGCTGTAATTGGAATATTAACTCCCAATATGCAAATGAACCAAACTTATAAAAGTGTGAAAACCCATGACCCCACATCTATTTTGGGTGTAGCCCCTGAGGGACTTCAGCTGCCCAAAATGTACCTGAAGGCCCTTCAAGAAATATAAATAAACTGCTTTTTATTCCCTTAATTTTGCCTGGCCTCTGTTTTTAGGTAGCCCCACCATCCCACGGGGGATTCCCTTGAGCTCACTAAAAGCCACAGCAGGGCACTTATGGGGAGCAGGAAAAGAGGCCAGGAATGTCCATCGAGGTGAGCTGGGATGCAGGGACAGCCCATGGAAAGCTCTGGGTGAATCTCACCCAGCCCAGCACTGGAAGAGCTGCAGCCAGAGGCAGAGAACTCCATAATCCATCAGGCAGGCTCTGCAGCAAGACTTTAATAGACTTATCTTCCCCACAATAATGTGTTTTATTTTTCCAGTGCCCATTCATTATTCACACACTCATTTCCCCCTGGATTACGAGTGCAGCCAGAGCTGCAGGCTCCTGCCTCCTTCTCACCACGCCAGCTCTGGTACCGATTTATTTTTACAGCATTGACACCTGCAAAGGGGTTTCTGTTTAATCCCAGCCCAATAATAGGGCTCAGTGGAGATATCAGGGGCAGGATGCTCATCCCCTCCCAAAATCCCTTGGAAAATGACCAGATGGAGCATCCTGCATGGGATGATTTGGGATTCTCCATCCATCTCCTGCATGGGATGATTTCGGATTCTCCATCCATCTCCTGCATGGGATGATTTGGGATTCTCCATCCACCTCCTGCATGGGATGATTTGGGATCTCTCTCCATCCACCTCCTGCATGGGATGATTTGGGATCTCTCTCCATCCACCTCCTGCATGGGATGATTTGGGATCTCTCTCCATCCACCTCCTGCATGGGATGATTTGGGATCTCTCTCCATCCACCTCCTGCATGGGATGATTTGGGATTCTCCATCCACCTCCTGCATGGGATGATTTGGGATCTTTCCCCATCCACCTCTTGCATGGGATGATTTGGGATTCTCCATCCACCTCCTGCATGGGATGATTTGGGATTCTCCATCCACCTCCTGCATGGGATGATTTAGAGACTCAGCCCACCTCCACCAGGATGGGTGAATCCTGTTGCTGCAGCATCCATGGAGTTTGCTGGAGGAAAAGTGAGGGATGTATCGTGCATCAACACTTCTGCTCCATTCCAGGTTTATAAAGGAGTTTAAAATGCTCCCCAAATCCACCTCCTGGTCAATCACTGGACCAGAACTTTCCCAACGCACAGCAAAACACTCTGACTGTGCTGAGCTGCAGTGTCCAGGGATATTTTTAAATCCCTCAGACCCGGGATGACCCTGGAAGGAGGGGAAGGAGCTCATTAGTCAGGGACATCTGGGAAGCAGACGAGTGCTGGTGTAGCAGGAGGAGCAACATCTGCTCGGAAGCACGGAGCTCTGCACCTTGGCAGTCACATTGCCAACATTCCCAGCATTTCCAGCATTCCCAGCATTCCCAGCATTCCCAGCATTTCCAGCTCCTTGGGATGTTGAAGGGAAGGGAGGTGCCTTGCCGTGGGTTTGTGGCAAAGCCAGCACTCCCCAGTGGTACCACACGGGTCACACGGAGCCCCCACGCTGTGCGTGGCTGTCACACCCTGACACCGCACCCCCAAACACTCTGGGGGTGTTTTGGAGCTGGATCCTGGCTGGTTTTGGCAGTCTGGTGCCTTGTGGAGGAGGATGATTTCATTTCCTTGCTTCCCTTGCCTGGTTCCTTCCCAGCAGAGGAAGCGAGGGCTCCTTTTTGCCTTCCTGTGCTGGGGGAAGCAGCACCAACAACTTCTGTGAGCTGTGAAGTGCTGGGAAAGGGAGAGACTCTCCTGGTTTCTCCTTCTGCAGTTCTGGGAGCTGCTCAGGGCTGGATCCTCAGGCAGCAGAGGGGAGCTTGACACCTTCATCCCAACCAGATCCCTTCTCCCAAATCCCACCTTGCAGCCCAGCCAGCAAGGACGGGCTGAGGGAACAAAAGTCCCCGAGCACTCAGGCAGAGTCTTCCTCACAGCTTCTTTGTCACAAGGGTCAGAGAGCCCCTAAAAATTCTCTTCCCAGACAGGAAAGATCAATCCTGATCCTTCACCTTCCCACTGAGTGCCCTGTACCTGCAGGACACCCCAGGCCAAATCCTTGTCCCCAGCACAGCCTTGTCCCCAGCAAGGTGACACTGGCGGATCTGCCCCCGGGGTCCTGCCTTGCCCTATTCCCAACCCTCATCATCTGGATTTTCTCTTCACACCTTTTATATTCCAGCTCCTGAGCTGTGTTTTGCTCCCAGCCTGGATGTCCCCACCCAGCACAGGTCCCTGTCCCCATGTCACTCCCCCTGCAAGGAATCATTCCCACCTGGAATTCCTTTCCCCCACCTTTAGCCAGTGCTTTATTCTGCCCACATCCCTGCACTCTCCCTGCCTCCTATGAGAGTCCTAAAAAAGGCATCAGGCACACTAAAAAAAGGAGAGAAAACATTGAATTTCTGTTCTAGTTGGTTCCAGAGCTGAGATGGATCTGGATCTCAGGATCCCTCCTCCAGCCCCAGCTGGCTCCTGCTTTCCCTGGCACTCACACATATGGAAGGGTGACAGAAGATGGACACTGTTCCACCTTGAAAAGATATTTTTATTTGATTTTTTTTCCCTGCAGATGACAACTGCCAAACTGTCCACGAGCAGGGACATTGGTGCATCCCAGGGAAGGGATTAACTGGTTTTTGAACCCTCAAAATAGAGCTGCTCCCAGTCCCTGGAAGCACCAAGCTCTGCACCCCACAGAGGGAAGAAAAAAGAGCAATTATCCCCTAGCTAAAGCCCATGTGAATTCCCAGGGTGAAATCCCGAGGCAGAGGGATTTCTCCCACTGTGGTGCTCATCAGCTGCTTCCAGAGCTGGGTTTGCTGCAGGAACTTTTCCTGTGACTCCAGGACAGGTCATTCCCTGGGGGCTCTGCTGGGACAGCTTTCCAGAAGTGCTCCAAGATTCCTGGAGGGAGGGATCCCTGCATTCTGCTGAGGGCTGGAGACCAGTGCCAGCATGGATGTGCTGAGCTCCAGAGAAACAAACAAACAAAAAAAAAAAGGAGTATTTTGGTTTCTGCAAGCCTGATTTCCTGAGGAAAAGAGGTTTAAGGGGTCTCCCTCCCTGTGCCTGAGGCAGCCGGAGTGTCTGCTCTCCTCATGTTCCACTTTAGGAAGCAATTGTAACTGGATTTGACAGCAATAATGGGAATCTGAGGAGAATTATGTTCTGACAGGCTTGGTGAGGATCCCCAGCCTGCCAGAAGAGTGAAGGACATAATTAATGGCCCTGCTGAGGAAAGGGCTGTGCTGGGAATGTCATCCTTTTTTTCACCAGCCATCAGGGACTCTCCAGGCAATTAGGAGCAGTCCCTGGGGAAATTCCTGGAGCATTATCCAGCACCAGCAAGAAAACCACAGCTGGCTGTGACTTCTTGGGGGTGGTTTGTGGGACAACCCTGGCTCAGGGAGATATTTCCTGTTTGAGACCCCACTCCTGTGGACCCTCTGGTGTCTGCTCCACGCATTTGGAAAGGCTTTGTTTGCCTCCAGGATGAAAAGTTCCCTTTCCCTCCACTTGGCAGCCACCTCACCCTCCCTGTCCCTCCTGTGGCATGAGGGGAACAAGGAGCTGCAGCCAGATTTGAGGAATTCATGGATCTCCCTGGCTGGATCCTTCCCTCCATCCTCATCCTCCCTGTCCCACACTCACAGCAGGAAGCAGGAGCTTCACCAGGCCCAGGAACCCATGGACACCCCCAAACCTCACAGTCTGGATCCTTCCTTCCATCCTTCCTTCCTTATCCCACATTCACAGCAGGAAGCAGGAGCTACAGCCAGACTCCAGGAATTCATGGATCCTCCCTGTCTGGATCCCTCCCTCCATCCTCACCTTCCCTGTCCCATCCTGTCCCACACTCATGGGAGGAAGAAGGAGCATCAGCCAGATCCAGGAGCCCATGGACACCCCAATCCTCACAGTCTGGATCTTTCCCTCCACCCTCACCCTCCCTGTCCCCTCCTGTGGCACGAGAGGAAGGAGGAGCTCCAGCCAGACTTGAGGAATTCATGGATCCTCCCTGGCTGGGTCCCTCCCTCCATCCTCACCTTCCCTGTCCCCTCCTATGGCACACTCACAGCAGGAAGCAGGAGCTTCACCAGACCCAGGAGCCCATGGACACCCCAATCCTCACAGTCTGGATCCTTCCCTCCACCCTCACCCTCCACCAAGGCACCTCAGGCTGTGCTGCCCTAATTTTCCGGGCACAGACACCACCCCCATGTGCTTGTCCTGCCATTCCCACTCAGCCACAGGGATGTGCTCTACATCCCTTTCATCTTAAAATGTCACTTGTTCCCCCAGAATCCCACGGAATGTGGCCGTTGTGAGCCGAGGAAACACCAGTTTGGATCCTCAGGAGGTCTCATAGAAAGGTTTGTTTCAAACCTGGACTTGAATCTTCTTGACATCTTTTGTTTCCCTCGTAAGAAAAACGACTTAAACAGCAAAAAGCTCCTGATTCTGTCGAGCTCAGAGCAAAGTGAGTCCTGTACAAAGCAGCCAGGCTGGGATTCAGATCCTCTCCCAGAGGGATTTTTCTCTCCCCTGCCTCAGCTGGAGGGAAAGGCTTTGTTTGTCTCCAAGATTCCCTTTCCTTTCACGTCCCTTATTCCAGTATTTGGAAACAAACAACACCCTTTTGCAGCAGTTTTGTCTCCTCTCCATTTCCTTCCCTCTGAGAGGAAATAATTTGCTCGAGTGGTCCCCAGGCAGCTCCAAAAACTCCATTTAGGGACCAAATCCCTCTTTACTGTGGTGAGGGACCAAGGGCCTGTTGGGATTTCCCTTCAACAACTGGAAGCACCAGAGAAGCATTGAAGTGTGATTTTTTTTTGGCCAAGAAAAGACTGGAAAATTCAAAAACCTCAATAACTTGCTTTGTTTAGCCACTGAGTTGCCAACCACCCCCCAGCACATCACTGTAGGTGGGTGGAACTCAGCACCAGCACTTTCCCTTCTTTGATAAATGCACTGAACCCCCTCCAAAACCCAAAATGTTTGTGAGGAAAAGGGAATAAAATAAATAAACTCAAGTCTAAGCACCGGGAAAGCCCATGGAGGCTGGCCCAGCAGAGGAATGGCTGGGAATAAAATAGTGAAATAAAGGCAGGAGGAATCACTGCAAGAGGAATTGTTTAAGAGAAAGAAAAAACTGTTAAAAAAAGGGGTGGGGGGGAAATCAACCCTCTCTTGGGGGGGAATAAAAATGCTCCAGCAAAAGTAGGGCATTTGCTAAACAATAAAAGGGATGAGACAGATGATGAGGTTAAAATGGCTGAGATGCCGAACTGCTTTTAGAAATCTGCCTTTATCAGGAGAAATGTGGGAAAGTGGTTTGGACAATTAGGAAGTAACAAAAGGCCTCGTAAAAAATAGCTCCGGAGGGGGGTGGGGGGAGAGAAACACTCGGGAAATGGGAGCGTGTCGGGAGAGCATTAAGGGATTAACTTGTGGAGCAACTGGGAGGAACTGGGACAGAGCTGCATCCTCCTGCCACAGCACCAGCAGCTCCTAAAGGTGCTGCCAGCGCGGACTCGGGGCTTTGAGAAGCACGGGCTGAGAGGAAAACAAAAAAATCCCATCAGACAAATTGTGGGCTCCTCTTTTTCTCCTCCTTTTGATAACGGAGGCAAATGAAAGACAAGCAAAGCGAATTCTCCCGGATATCAGGATGTGCTATCGCTTCCCCCGGGGTGGAAGGGAGGAATGATGGAATTAAATTAAGGAAGAGGGAGTTAGAATTGAATATCTGAAAGGAAACTGCTCCTCGCAATAATTCCCTGCTCGGCTGGGGAGCGGTGGCCCCGAGGGGGGTTGCAGAGAGAGTCCGAGAGCACCTGGATCCAAGGGGAATTCCAATCCCGTGTTGGGGCTGCTCTGAGGGACAGAATTTGGGGCTGCACCCTGCCCAATGACGGCTCTGGGATGGGAGACACCAGAGAGGGGGAAAAATTAGAGCAAAACACCAGGCAGAGTGGGTTTTTCTGTTTTTTTCTTGGAATTACAGCACCAGGACTCTCTCCTTTCAGGCTGGGAGCAGGAGATAATTCGGGATGCTGGGAGAATTGATGGACAGGATCATACAGGGCAGTGCCTGCTGAATCCAATCCCCCAGGGATGATGTGGAGAAAAAGCCACCACATTCCTGCTTCTCTTTCCTGTTGCTCTGGAGAGGATGGCAAAGCAAAACCACCCTCCCAGGACAGCCCCAAATCCAGCCTTTCCCCAAAATCTGTCTGTGCCCAGCAGCAAAAAGGATAAATGGGGCACAGGAGCATCCTGCTGCTCTTAGGGGTGATATGGGATGCCCCAGCTGCCCAAATCTTGCCTCGTGGGCAGCTCCAGGCTGGAGAGCAGGATGGCTCCCATGCCACAGCCAGCAGGGAGGAGGTGGGGAGTGGGAGAGCAGGAATATTTCCCTGCTGGACCAAGAACAGCCTGGGGCTGGTGTAAATCTGGCCATTCCCAGGGGTCACATTTGCAGCTCTGACTCAGCTGGGCTCAGCTCAGCACTGTCCCTGCCAGCCCCATCCTCCTCCTCCTGCTCATGACCCATCCCAAACCCTGGTACAGCACAGGAAGCACCTGGGCAGCTCCTTTGCACATGGAAAAGCAACTAAGGAGGGGGAAAAAACCATGGAAAAACCTCGGAATTAGGCGATTTGGAATGCCAGCATCCTCGAGTTTTCCTAAGTATTTTTAGCAGCGGGTTTTGAGCTGGAGGAAACAGCTGTATGAACTCTGGAAGCAGGAGGTGGGAGCCAGCAGCCCTGGTGTTTTCATCCCGCTTTTCCTTAAAGCACCCTGAGTCATGCAATTGGCAGCTCCCCCTCCGTGGGAAACGGGAGCCAAGCAGCACCCGCAGCCCCTAAAAAAGCCTGAGCCCTCCCAGCGCCAGAAGGACGACAGAAATAGGTCCCTGCTGCTGCACTGCCAAATGGAGTCGCTGCCACCCAGCAGCCAAAAATCCCAAAGAGCTCGGATCCTGCCCCAGCCCATCCCCCGGGAGGACGCGAGTGAGGCTCGGCCCAGCCCCATACTTAAAGGATCAATTTTTCTCATGGATTCAGCGATTTAAACAGAAGGTTTTGTATTTTGCTTTAAATTAGGGTATATTCCTGGATTTAGACGGGGTTTGGGAGAGGAGAAACCCTCCTTTGCTTGGGGGGAATAAATCCCTGCTCAGAGAGGAGCCGGTGCTCTCCAGCTCCAGGCTTTGATTTCCTCCCCAAAGAGTGGGGACAGGAGGTGACAGCAGGGCAATAAATCAGGGAAAGGGTTCCTGCAGGGCTCTCCAAGCCACTGGGATGAGACAGGAATATTCCCAACTCCTGAGCAGCTGCTCCAGTTCCACCCACCTGCTCAGCCCTGAAAAGCCAGAGGAGATCATTGGTATTCTCAGATAAACCCTGCCATGTTCCAGCCTGGGTTTTAGGGAAAGAAAAGGGAGAAAAAGCTGCTGAGTGCACCCTGGGACCTTCACCCATGTCCCCTGCTGTGGGCTTCTTCCCTTTTCCCCAGGCTCCTGCAAGAAGCTGCTCCACGCCTGGAGCACCCAATTCCTGCCAGCCCCATTCCAAGGTGGGAAAAGCAAAGTCACCCCCCAAGGATGGGCATGAGAGGGAAGCACAGGAGGATTCTCAGTTCAGCCTCCAGCTGAGACCCCAGGCTGCTGCTGGGCAGGCCTGAAAATCCATCAGGGAGGTGAACTGTGGCTCATTCTTGCAAAGATTTATGAGATTGGTGGGGTTTTTGGCCAGGAAAGTGCTGATCTCCCTCTGGACCCGGCTCCCAGGGATTCGGTGATCTGCACTTGGGAAGAGATCACCTGTGCATCACATGAGGC
Source organism: Vidua macroura (assembly GCF_024509145.1). Classification (NCBI taxonomy): domain Eukaryota; kingdom Metazoa; phylum Chordata; class Aves; order Passeriformes; family Viduidae; genus Vidua; species Vidua macroura. Next base: position 5,974,398 of record NC_071590.1, on the reverse strand, counting down.
TGCAGAACTGGGACATGGGAAGATATGAAGGGTGACCCAAGAAGGGCAGTCTGGGTTGTACCAGCTCCAGAAAGGCAAAAATTTGGAGAAGGAAATTTTCTGGAGCATCTGGAATGTCTGGGCTCAGGTTAGTCCTGGCACGGAGCTGAGTCCATCCCTTCTCTGAGCTGGGCCCATCTGCAGCTCCAAGCTTGATGCAAAGAGGAAAAAAAAAACCCTTTTCATTTCCCAGAACAACTTCTGGGGGTGCTGTTCCCATTCCAGCTTGGTGCCAGCACCAGCCCCTGCTATGGGAAGCAAACAGGATCCGGAGTCTGGGGGTGAAATTCCGAAATTCCTCGGATCCTTGGCGAGGCAGGGAGCTGCTGGCCCTGAGCCAAGCAGTCAGATGAGTGTCTGGCACCAAATTCCACTGCTCCGGGAAGAAAAACTTTCTCTTCAAGTTGAACAGGACCAAATTTGGCTAAAAAAAGCAAAAATGAAGAGGCTTTGCAAGTAAAATGTTGAAATTGTGAGGACACAACAACAGGATTGGCCTGGGAGAATCTTTGTTCTGTTTTAGCTTCGCTCGGAGATGCTGAGCAGAAGGTTTTGGCATCCAGAGGAGCCAAAAGTGCTTTCTGCTTAAACCTGGCCCTGAGAGAGGCCTGGCTCCTGGGAATGTGGATAGTGGGAGCAGCTCTGAGTGAAAACTCCACAGGTTACCAGATCCAAAAATCAGAATTATCCAAATTCAACCCCCACGAGCACCCTTGGAGGGCTCAGCTCCGTGCTGCCCTTCCAACCACCCCACCTGTGCAGGGAGGATGAGCCAATTCCTGGTGTGACAGATGAGCAATGTGATGGGTGACTCTCACAATTAAAGGCAAATATCATGTATATATGTTAAGAGAAGTTTTACAGATTTATAGTTATGTTTTACCCCCCTTGTGTTGTTATCAGGGGGTGCCTTGGGTTTGGGACATTTGGGAGGGTCACTCGTTACTATGACAACACCTGACCTCCAATCAAGATTTAATGAAGTGATCTCCAGCACTGGACAGAGAAGGAGGAGATGGGCAGAACTTTGGGAGGGACTAAAGGGTTAAAAGGTGAAACCTCCATTGTGTGGATGAGCACATGGTGGGAAAAGTCCTCTGCTCCCGGCACCTTAATATTTTCTCTATTCAGTCTTCTGTTGTATTTTGATAAGGTTTTAACAAGCCTTTTAAGTATTTTGGAAGTGAGTAGCATTTCTCACACTCGTGTGGGTTTTGTTCAAGGGAAAAGGTGCCCAGCTTCATTCCAGGGAAGAACTTTGGGCATTATTTGCTGGAAGTGCCCTGGAAGTGTGAGAGGGAGAGACCAAGGGAAGTGGTGTCTGCCGGGAGGAGCCACCCGAGTGGAACAGGCTTTTAGTTCAGGAAAGCTTCCCAAAGCTTCCCAAACACGGAGCCCTGGGGTCAGAGCAATGTTGTAAATGGACCCTGGATGTTCCATCTCCCTCCCCAAGAGCTTGGGGATCAAGTGGAAAAATGAAGACTTTTCAGGAGCAATAATAAAGTGGAGATGGGAATAAAGCAGGAGGTCAGAGTGATGTGAACCTCCTGTTTTCTCTGAGCAGCATGAAAAGGATTTTTTTTTCCCTAAGAAAAGCTGTCTCTGCCATAGACTTGAGGAATAAAGTCACATTTTCTGCAGTCCTGTGGCACACAGGAGGTGTTTGGAGAGTTTGTGAGCAGCCCTTGATCCATCATCTCCCTCAGATTCTCATTTTGCTCCTCTTAATTAACTCAGTTCTTTCCCTGCTTCTCACCCCTCGCAGTTCCAAGCTGCCAGCCCTTTTCCCTCAAACATTTGGGATGCACAGGCACGGGTCTTCAACCCTTTTGCCCTCCAGGTCTGCAAAGGAAACACAGAGAAATGCTTCTGCTGGCTCAGAGCTGGCCAGGGGTGGGAAGGAGAGCGGGAATGTGATGGTGATCCACGGAGAAAGTGTCACTGCAGGGTGGGAATTGTCCCCTGCAGCGCCGTGTCCCCAGGCTGGGGGACTGGGAGCAGCTGAGAGCTTTGCTGGGAGCTCAGAGGGAACTGGGATCTGGGACCCTGCAGATGGGCTGGGGCGTTGGGATCTGGGAGCTGGATCCCTTCCCCAGACTTCAGTGATCCCAGAAATTTGGGGGGAAATGAACAAAGCCATGTCCCACGTCCATGGAGGGAGCAGCTGTGAGTCTCTGTAGGTTGCATTAATGACTGATGCACCTAATTAAGCCCTTAATTTGAACAATCCAGGGATTTCACCCCATTTCCTTGGAGCAGCAGCTCTTGGGAAGGCAGCTCCAGCCTCTTTTGAAGTCTTGCTGCCCCCTAGAAAGTCCAAGCTGCAGTGGAGGGACTCAGTGGGGTTGGATATTTGTCAGTTTTCCATCTTCCACACCTCATTTCCTGGGAGTCTCCTGTTCCTCACCACACTGAGCCCACGAAGCCATCCCAGGGCAAAACAACAAAAAATAAAACCTGGATTCTTCCACAGCAGCAATGTGAGGTTTTCATGGAGACCCGAATTTTTCTTTTCCAAAGTCAGAAAAACAGGGCTGGAAGTGGGAGGCAAGCAAAGGTCTCCAAGCACATCTTTTCCCCAAAAGAACCTCTTTAAATTCACCCATAAATGACAATTTTGTGGCTGCAGCTGGGAGGGGGGAAAAGGATCCTTGCTTTGCATTAAATTTGCTTTTGGAGTTTGTTTTTCCTGGGAGAAAATGGAGCTTTTTGGGGTCAGTTCTCCACAACCACATCTAATGCAATATTAGGATGGGGACGCTGGGAGCAGCTGTGGGAAAGGACCAAGGCATCACTTCCTCCCACCTGAATCCAAACTCAGCCCTTGCACTTTCCCCATTGTGAATGAGGACTTGAAAATTCCCTTTTAATTTGCTTTGGTGCAGTGGAGGAAAGCTGGGATGGGGGGATGTGAGATCACTCCTGCCTTTGTGGTGTTTTTTTCAAAGTGAGCTCCACTTGCCTCGTGTGAAGAGGACACAAAGAGTTGGCTTTTGCCTTGGGAAGAAAGTGTTCTTTAAAAAAAAAAATAATAAAAAAAGAGGCCTGGACAGCTTCAGAATTCAGTAGGATGGTCCAGGAGCTCTCAAAAATCAGTCAGAATAAGAGAGTGGAGTTGGTGCTAACAGACTGCAGAGAAGGGTCGAGGAAGGTCTCTCAGACCCAGCTGGAGCTTTAGCATATTTTGATTTTTCCTCTCATCCTGGCAAGCCCTGAAAAGGAATCAGAGAGGAGCTGATTCCTCACTGGGGGAAAAACTCTCTTTCCAGTCAGAGCTGGGAACTGGAGTCTGCTGGAGAGTGAGGGGATCACCACGGAGCTCAGGAGCGACCAGAAAACCCCGGATTGTTTCCCGACGAACTTCCCACGAGCCACCAGAGCGGCTACGTGTGGCAGAGCCGCGCGGCCCCAGCCCAGGGCACGGAGATTTCCAGGAGAGACACGAGGAAAGGGAGCACCTGGAGCTGCTCCTGGCACCATCCAGCCCCTGGCATGTGGCAGGAGGTGCCTCCCACGCTGGGAGATGCTGATGGAGCTCCTCCACCATCCCTCCTGCACCATCTGCCTCTGCCAGGCTGGGTCCTGGGAGGCTCTTCCCAGCTCTGCTGATGGCTCCTAATCCATAGCAGGACTTGGGAATGGTACCAGGGCTTGAAGGTGAACCTGCCAAGGTTTGGCTCTGGGTCTTCACCTCCACAACCAGCCCAGATCAGCTCCACACTGCCAGGGATGGCCTGGGAGGCTTTGTGGGGGTTGGTGGCCACTGGCTGGGTCATTCCCAAGGTTTTTTGGGTCTCCATATCCCGGATGCCAACCCCGCAAAGAGCCTAGCCTGGGGCATCCTGCAGAAGGTTGGTCTCCAAGAGGAGCAACATCTCAGCAGCTTCTTCTGGGAGATAGGGGATTACGATTCCTGGTGGTAGGTCCCAAAGGAGCTGTGTCCAGCATAGGGCAGAAGGGAACCACCACAGAGTGGCCAAAAGCCCCATTCCCAAAGCTCTGGATTGTAGCTGGCCATGGAAGATCCCAGCTGAAAAGCCCAAAGTGCTGTGCCCATGGCAGCCCCGTGAATATTGGGAAGAAGGTGTTGGAAGCCACCCTGGAGTGACCTGTTCCCATCCTGGTTCAGCCATGGAGCAGCTGAGGATAGGGAAAAACATTGCCAAGCCCTAAAGAAGCCCAGCTTTATTCCCAAGGGGTGGTTTGTGCAGCACCTCCAGCACTGGCAGTTCAGCCTGGAATTTTGGGGACACAGAGGAGGTTTTTCTGGAACATGAGTAGGAGCACATTCCCGAGGCTGGAAAAGGAAGGGATGGTGGCTGGAGAAGGAAGGAATGGTAGCTGGAGAAGGAAGGAATGGTGGCTGGAGAACAAGGGATGGTGGCTGGGGAAGGGATGGTGGCTGGAAAAGGAAGGAATGGTGGCTGGAGAAGGGAGGAATGGTGGCTGGAGAACAAGGGATGGTGGCTGGAGATGGGATGGTGGCTGGAGAAGGGATGGTGGCTACACCAACCCCAGGGACTCAGCCACCCCTCCTCAAACCCCCTCCAGAGCAGAGACCATCAGCCTTGGTCAGGTTGGACCCACAGCAGCTGGAGCATCCTTTGGAGAGCCCATCTTTCTGGCAGCTTCCCAAGTGCTGTGATCCCCTCTGGAGCTGCTTTTCCCCCTGGAATCATTTCCCAGCCAGGCTGGGCCCTCTGTGGCTGCCCAGGAGGAGCGGAGCTGTGTGGGTGTGTGCTGAAGATGTGTCTCCCTGAGAAGCACGAGCAGATGGTGACTCCATTCCTGGAGGCTCCAGAAGCCACAGCCATTCATCCCCAGGAATAATTTTAGCCACAAAACCTCCAATGGCTGCTCCCTGCTAAACACACAGGAAAAAAAAAAAAAAAAAAAAAAAAGCTTTGGAAAGCATCAGCATTCCTGAAACAGCAGGACAGTGGGAGGGATGGAGAGCAATTAAGTCAAGCAGTTAATTACTAACGAGTGGTGGTTCTCTGATGGGTGGAGGAGCGTTTGGTGGCTCTTCTGGGGGCCAATTCCACCCCTGTGAACTCACATTGAGTGGATTTTTTGTGCTCCTGAGCATGGAGCTGCAAATAATCCCCTTTAATAATAATAGGACCTAATAAGATCAGGGCACTGGGAGAGGGCTGCATCACCCAGCATTTCCAGGCTCCCCATTCCCATTTTCCCAGCTGAGAGAGGTTCTGTGCTCGAGTTCCTCATGAATTTTGCCTCCATGCACAGGTGGAGACAACAGTGCTTGTCCTGCTGCGTCCCAAATCCAGCCTGGGTGGGAAGGAGGACAAGACCTGGATCTGTTGTGGATCCTGAATTCACCCCTCCAGACATAGACAGAGGTCCCTGGGCATGGGCTGGGCTCTCAGGATGGGCACAATCCCCGCCACCATCCCCATCAAGTGGCCAATTTACCTTCCTAACCAGCCACAATGGTGTTTTCCCACTGCTGGAGCTGAGGTGGGACTTTGGAGCACTCCCTGTACTCCCAAAACTGCATAAGTCACCGTAACAAAGGGAGTATCAGAATGCTCTGGAGCCAATCCGAAACCTCTCGCAGAATCTCCAGGATCCATGGGAAGCAGCACCTTCCACACCAAAACTTGGCACCAGGAGGGACCTTGGCCCAGCCTTGACCCTGCTCTCCCCTCCAAGGGTTAAGGCAGAGGCTGCATGGGCTGATGGAGTGAGAAATTTCACTTTGCTCTTTTCTTTGTGGTTAAAAAAAGCACTAATTCATCCTAAATCTGCCTGAAAGAGACTTAAGTGGTAATACACCGATAAGAAGACTTTATTTGGCTTAGCATTTGGGAAGTTTGATGTGTATAAATGGGTGAGGAGACCAAAAAGGACTCATTTTCTCTCTCTCCTTTAACACAGGGAGCTGCCTGGCCTCCCTCCTGCTCTGCTGCTGGCAGGGTTTAGATATCCCAACCTTTTTCCCCCTTTTCCAGCAGGGGATTATGGCTCAGTGCAGGGTGGGCAGCTTGTTTGGCTGATTTCCCCACAGCCCCACAGTCCAAGGATTTTTCCATCCTGCTGTTCCTGGGTGCTGCAGCCCCAGAACCATCCCTGAGCCTCTGTGGGGGTTTTAGGATTTTGCTGGGGTGAATCAGGGCTGGATTCCAGGTCATCCAAGAGTCCTGGGGAAGAGACATCCCCATCCTGCATTCAGCATTTCCATCCTCACCTAAGCAAAGCAGGAATTTTGTTCCCCATGGTACCAGCAGCTTTTGCTCTCTGACCACTGGCGTTGGTGCCACGATTCACCTGTCCCCAAAAGTGTCACCAGCAGCTCCTTCCCAGCTCACACTTCCCTGCTTCTCCCAGCCCAGCTTTTCACAACTGATCCCCCAGCACGGCCGGCTCTGATGCAAAATATCCCATTTCCCAGGGAGATTCCTCATCCTGATCCTTCCCTTCACCTCCAGGGCCATGGGACACCTTTCCCTGTGGCTGCCAAGGCTCCCAAAATGCTCTTCCCAAAGGTTATCAGGGCTGGGAAGAGGGGGATCAGTAGGAGCAGGGAGGCAGGAGCGGGAGAACAAACAGTGCCAGGCCTTGGGAGAATCAGCCAATTCTGGAAAGGTCAGGGATGCCATAAATGAAAGGAGAAATCCCAGGAAAACACTCCTGCTCTCCTGGAAATGAGTTGAGCACGTGAATTGATGGATCTCTCACCACTGGTTGGTGTCTGGAGTTAATTTTTGCTCTCTATCCTTAGAAAAGATTTTTGCTGCTGTGAGGAATTTATTTGGGTTGAAGATGTACACGTGGGTGGAGATTTAAGTGTCACACCTGGAGCTCCTGGGCCAACACCCAGGGTGGTTTTTGTGCTCCACGTTTATCCCTGGGTGGTTTATCCTGGATGCAACAGCAGCAACGACTTGGAATTGTGGAATTAAGCAGCATCAATGGGAGAGTCCCTTGGTGCAATATCAAACCCCAGCACTGGTGACACCCAGCAAAGGGACAACCTAAGAATGTGTGTGGGAGGAGCTGGGATGTTTCATTCTGTTGCTGTCAAACCAAGAAGTTTCACTTCAGGACACCCAGCTCCCTTTGGATCGCTTTGAAGTCAGAAGTTTGACTTCCTTTTAAATAGATTTATGGGTTTTAATTGTCTGAGATTAAAAAAAAAAAGGCTGGAAGGGCCCTAAAATTATGGGGCTTGGGGAAAGTGTATAAAACCCCTCACCTTTCCCAATGATCTGGAAGGGAATGTCCTTCCCAGGTTCCCTCAATTGGTTTTTTGGGATTTCAATCTCCATGCTGAGCGTCTCCAAGGGGGGATGTGGGGGTGTCTCCCTTGGGATGAGCCCACAGATCCAGGGAGAACAGGGGAATGATAAAGGGGTGCAGAGCAGGCTGGTGAGACCCAGCCAGGGGAGTTTTGTCCTGCCTTGCCCAATCCAGGAGGAATTTGGGATGATTTCCATTATTCCTATTCCATTTAGCTGAATAAATAGAGGGTTTAAACTCATTTCATTGTGTGCAGTCAGCTCACACAGCCTAAAGCAAATCAGGATTTCTTTGGAATTGGGGTGGTTTGGGTTAGAGGAAGAATTTGCTACTAGAATTTCAGGAGGTTTCTTACCTTTTCCAACTGCTTCATGTGGGGGAATGAGGGGAAGTACCAAAAAAAAAAAAGGGGGGAAAAAAAAAAGATGAAAAAAGAGAAAATAGGATATTATTCTAGGATTTACAACAAAGTTTCTTTTTTCTGAGCTGGTTTCAGAGCCCTTTCATTGGAGATATGCTAGATCCATCTGGGATTTAATGGGATCCAGTGTCCTGTCCCTGCTCCAAACATTGGGAACACCAGGAGGAAGGAGCATTCTTTGCCTTGGACCTTTCCAGGGGTGACTGAACATCTGGATTTGTGCTCATTCCCCTGCTCCCCTTTCCCAAACGCAGGGATTTTCCAGGAAAGCTGTTCCTGAGGTTTGCCAGGGATGCAAAGGGCTGCTCTGTGGTCTGGGGGGGGGGCAAACCAAGCACTCCAGGGAGCTCTGGGATCATCCAGTGGGAGCTGACTCCTTGCCACATTCCTCATATTTGTTTAGTGCAGCAAAGGATTCATTTTTCCAGCTCATGCTGGGGATTAATTAATGGTTCTGGCTCCTGTGACCCTGTGATTAACTCATTTGCACATAATTGCTTGAAGACAAAACCATGGATTAGGAGCTTTCCTCCCTCCCCACTTCCCTGGGGATTGAACAGTCAAAAAATCTTGGATTTTTCTTCCCATTTTTTGCCTTTCCTTGGTTTTTTTTGCACATCCCCTCTACACCCAGCATAAAAAGTCAGTGGGAATTGATGTGAGAGGATATCTCAGTAGAAGACAGGGCCCAGACACCTTCACTGGGCCCTCCACGACTGATGATGAGCAAATTTTGCTGCCTGAGGGTGCCATGGCACAGGGAAAAGGGCTTGGCTTTGCACTGGGAATTCTGCAAGAACTTTGCAGCCTCCTGATGGGAGGAGCGTGGTGCCCAGCAGGGTTTGGTGGCCTGAAGGGCAGGAACAGCAAGGATGGACCTTCCTGCTTTCTGATTTTCTGATCTTGGGGCTGGGAAGTTTTGGAATGGGATGAGACAGAGACGTTGTGGGGGTGGGAGCCATCCCTCTGGAAAACCTCACCTTTAGGATACAACACTAAGGAGACTTAAAGCAGGACCTACAGAAACCCTGTGGGCCCCAGAGGAGAAGGACAGCCGTGGTCCTCATCCCTTCCAGGCACACAAAGCCCAGCTTTAGGACTTTCACTCCCCAGGGGATGTCCAGCATGGAAATAAAGGTGGAAAACATGGAGATCCCCCACAAGGTGACCTTCACCCATTCCTCTGCCACCCCAGAGCTGCCCCCACCCCACCTCAAGCTCAGAGATTGATTTCATCCCCAAACCAGAGGCTGGAATTTGCTCTTTTTGCCTAATCCAGCCTCTCCTCCCTCCACTCCCAAAGCCATTCCAATGTGAGATTCTGGAGTTAAAGCTGGCAGGAATAAGAAGCTCTGCTGGGTTCCCTCCTTCCCACACCCTTAATCTGTTTTTCAGAGAGTCCTCAAGCAATTGAAGTTGGCCTTTGGAAGCCAAGGAGCTTCAAACTCGGGAATGAGTTGTCCCTGCTTGTCCTCGGCTCTGCTCCATCCCTGGGACCAGCAGAGCTCAGGATGAGGCAGGAGGGAAGAGCTGATTCCTTGGCTGGGAATATGGGATGGCTGGGGAGAGAAAAGCAGGGCTGAGGCTGTGAGAGATGGCAAGGGAGGTGTGGAAAAGGGTGAATATTTGGATTATGGAGTTAAATCCAGGTTTTCAGAACCATGACATGCCTCAGGATCTGCTCAGAGCAGGAAAATCAGATTCCATGAGACAGAGACCTGTCTCCTTGCTCTGGGAAGAACTGGGAAGGTGCTTTCCATCCCATCCTGTGTGGGCCCAGCAGGAATGAGAATTGACTTCAAATCAAACAATTGCTTCCTTAATTTCTCTTAAGCTTCAAACATCTCTGATTGCCAGTGGGTTTTTTTGGGGGAGTTGAGTTTGTTTTGTCTCTTTTTTGTTTCTTTTTTTGTCATATCCCTCCTTCTCTGCTTTACTGAGGGTTCTAATTGTGTCATTAGTAATTAATGACTTTGGAGGGAGACATTTTCTGTTTAATTAAAGGAAGAAAAGCCTCTCTCAGCATGGACAGGATTTTCCTGGAGCATTTTTATCTCTCCTCCAGCAATCAGGGAAGGGGCTGGGAAAGGCCTGGGAACATTGTCAGTGCTGGTGTTTCTCAGGTTGGAGGTGTCACCCTCCCATCTCCCCACCCCTGGCCAGGAGCTCCTCTGTGCCTTGGAAAAAGTCAGCTGGGGAACTTTAACTCCAGGAGGGATGCTCAGAGTGGGAATTCCTATGGAAAAGCAGCCTGGATGGTGTAAAACCCCCTCCAGATGTGCCTCTTCTCCCATAGAGTCCATGGAAAAGGCTTCAGGCTCAGCTGGTGCCCTCCAAACATCTGGAAAGTTTCATAGAGGGGGAAATTTCATTTCCCACTGGCCTGGAAAAAGCAGGGAGAGCCTGGAAATTTTCATAGAGGGGGAAATTTCATTTCCCACTGGCCTGGAAAAGGCAGGGAGAGCCTGGAAGTTGAGAGAGAGCAAGACTCCTGTTTTGTCTCCACTGCTGGCTAGGGACACTTTTCCTGGCTTTAGGGACACGCAAATCATCCCTTGCTGCTCCATCTCCCCCAGGATCCCTCGTGGATGCAGTGAAGACCCTCTCCCTGCCCTGCCCTGCCCAGCAGGAAAACCTCCCTTCCCATTCCTCTGGAATAACAACTCCACGGCAGCCTGTGCTCCATTTGTCATGGTGGGAGCAGGGAAGGGACTCTCCGGAACGGGAATTGATTGCTTGGATGATCCAAATCACAAATTATTCCTTCAGTGGCTGAATGTGGGACAGGAGGGATAGCTCCAGCTACTGGGAGAACTGGTTTGATGCCAGAGAGGAGGAGGAGCATCACTGCTGTGAAAAACACCGTTTACTTTCTTGTAAAATTTTTAAAAGTTCGATAAAGGACAATAGGACACAAAGACAAAGATATACAGCTGGGTACGTCTTGGCACTCAGCCAAGAGCACCTTTGTTATTTTGAAAACATTCTTTATATACTCTTTTTATTGCATTAGCTTGTTGCATATTTAAACTATTCTTTAAACCAGTTTACATGTTCTAAGAACTGTTTAGTGTGGCTCTTTGGGTTTGGCTTTTTAGGGTACGCTTTTTGGTTGTGGTTTTAGTCCATTCTTATCACTTCTAGTTATGGGCTTTGGTCTATATTTTCTACTGATGTGATTTCTACAACATTTCTACTGAAGTGTTGATAGTTATGTCAGCAGTAGGGGTCTTTACTATATGTTTTTTGGATATTATTTCAACTAAGTACGTATTTTAATACAAGTATATCTGTATCAGCTATTTTACTACTATGCCTAAGCTTAATTAACAACAGAAATAAAAACTATCTTTTTACAGTAAAGTTAATTTAACATTATCCATACAGCATTTATTTTAATATTTGCAAAAAGCCAATATTATAAGATACAGCTATAACACTGGGATGCAGGGAATGTCTTGGGAGAGGGCGGCAGCCTCACACCTTCCCTGTAGATCTGCTGGTGCTCCTCAAATTCTTTCCAGCACTCGGTGAGAGGGATTTTGGAGGAGCCAGTGGGAGGAAAAGCAGGGAAGGAGGGGAAAGATGCGGTTCTGGGACGGATACAGCAAAACGCAGTGGGGAAAGGAGGGAAAATTTGCCCTGAATTAACAGGGAACAGCTCCCGGCACTCCTGCAAACAGCTGGGAACAGCCTGACAGGCAGGGAGTTAAGGGGGGAAATAAGCAACAGGCAGGGAATTAAGGGGGGAAATAACCAACAGGCAGGGAATTAAGGGGGAAATAACCAACTCCCCTCCCAAAGGCAGCACAAGTGCCCGGGCTGCACAAAGGAATGGGCACGGGACATTTCTGAGGCTGTTGTCTGACATTCGCTGCCCCTCTCAGGAGATGGGCTCGGCCTGCTTGGAAAAGAGCCCCAGGAAGGGAGGGTGAGGCGAAAAACCAGGGTGAAAGGGAAATCAGGGATGGTCTCGATGCCCAGCTGGGAGCCTGGAGTGGGTGAGAGCCGCTGGAATTGAGCTGGAGGCTCCCAGGATGGCGAGCTTCACCTTGAGCGTCACCTTTCCTGCTGGTCCCGGAGTGAATGGAGGGACAGGAGCGAGACACGGAGGGGTGTGAGGGAAATAATGAGGGGTATGAGGGAAAATATGAGGGGTATGAGGGAAATGATGAGAGATCTGAGGGAAATAATGAGGGGTATGAGGGAAATAATGAGGGGTGTGAGGGGAAAAATTAGGGATATGGGGAAAAAATTAGGGATATGAGGGAAAAAGAGAGATGTGAGGGAAATAACGGGATATGAGGGGAAAAATGAGGGATGTGAGGAAAAAAAGAGGGATCTGAGGGAGATAATGAGGGGTATAAGGGAGATAATGAGGGGTATGAGGGAAATAAAGAGGAATCTGAGGGAAAACATGAGGGATATGAGGGAAAAAAGAGGGATGTGAGGGAGATAATGAGGGATATGAGGGAAATAATGAGGGATGTGAGGGAAATAATGAGGGATGTGAGGGAAAAATGATGGATGGGAGCGAGATAAGGAGGGGTGTGAGTGAAATAATGAGGGGTATGAGGGAGATAATGAGGGGTATGAAGGATATGAGTGAGATATGAGAGATCTGAGGGAAATCATGAGGGGTATAAGGGTGATAATGAGGGGTATGAGGGAAAACATGAGGAATGTGAGGGAAATAGAGGGATGTGAGGGGAAAAAATGAGGGATGTGAGGGAAATAGAGGGATGTGAGGGGAAAAAATGAGGGGTGTGAGGGATCTGCCAAGGTTTGTGGGTGGAGCAGGGATGAGGATCTCAGCTGCCCCAGCAAGGAGGGAACGGGCTCAAAGGTGCTGCAGGAAGAGGGGAGGAATTTGGGAAGCTTGAAGGGAGTTTTGTGGTCCCGCAGCCTTCCCAGAATGGGATTTGTGCCGGCTCCTGTAGCATTATTACAGCAAAAACATCAGGAGAATTGAGGTTTATTATCCAAATTTCCTCCTTTCTGCACCTTGGGAGCCTTGCACTGGGGGCAGGCTGATTGTAGGGAAGAAAATCAGTAACCCTGAGGGATTTTGGCTCTTCCCAAGCTCTGCCAGAGTTTTCAGTTCCCACACTCAGCTCTGGGATGGGGTATCCCACCAAGCTCTCCCTTCTTTCCCTTCCATCACAGCAACCACATGGAAAAATCAGAAATCTGAGGCAAAATTCAAGCAAACCATGAGGAAAGCTCCCATTATTCACCCAGAGCTGTGGGAGGGATGATGGCCAGATCTTCATGGAGCTTCAAATCCAGCCCCAGCCATTCCATGAGCGCTGAGATGGGGATGGATCCCTCCAGGACACCTCCCACTCAAGGCAAATTCCTCCTCTATTTTCTCCAGGAGGCTGCATCCTACCCCTGTGCTTCCTTTTCCCTCCCCTTTTTCCCTTTTTTGCCCAGTTTTTATTTTTAAAACTCTCCGGGAGCCTCCCATTAAGTGTGGCTTGGAGAAAGTAATCAAGCTATTTCTAGGCAGAGAACTAATTTAATGCATGGATGACTTTAGCTCAAAAGAAGAAATAAGGACACTCAGGCATCCTAAGGGAGCAGAATAATAGGGTAATTTGCACAAAATGAGGAGAAAGGGGGAAAAAAAAAGGGCCACTACTTCTTTGCATAATCTTCTTTCTAAATCTCCTCTCTCCTGGTTGCTGGTCAAAACCACTGGGTGTTGGGCTGAACATCCAAAGAGGGAAAGGCTGGAGAAATTCCAGCTGTGGAGCGCAGAAAGGTGGGAAGAATCAGGCAAAGGATGAGATTTTGTGGCTTTTCTGGGGGCAAAGAAGCTGAAAATTCTCCCAGGCAAAGAGGCAGTGAAATTTTTAGTGCCTGAGAAAAACTCCACTCTTCCCAAACACCTAAAGGGAGGAAAAGCAAGGAAAAGGGAAGGTGGGAAAGGCAGGGAAATGCCACTCAAAATGTTTCCTTCTGGCGGCAAAACCCTAATATTTAGAGCTGCCTGATTACATGGAATAAAAGAAATGTCAGCGTGAAATTCACTTAGAGGTGCAAAATTGAAGCTTTCCCTTCCAGATGTGTGGAAACAGGGATGTTTTCACTTTGCCAAAAAAGCTCCGTGACAGAATTTTCCCTTCCCTTCGCCCTCCCGCACGGGATTTGATTGAAAGCACCACTTTCCTGCAGGAAGTTTTCATGATGAGAAAACCTCCTTTCCCGTCAATAAAGCTGCTCCTGCTGGGGATTCCCGAGCAGTGTGGAGATCCATGGGGGACGGGCAAGTGATGGGAATGATAAAATCGGCCTGGTGAAGGCACCACAGAAAATGTTTGGGCTTGTGAGAAATGCTACTCACTTCCAAACATTTTAAAGGATCATTAAAACCTTATCAAAAATACAACAGAAGACTGGATAGAGAAAGGTGGGAGCAGAGGATTTTTTCCCACCATGTGCTCACCCACACAATGGAGGTTTCACCTTTTAACCCTTTAACCCTCCCAAAGTTCTGCCCATCTCCTCCTTTGCTGTCCAGTGCTGGAGATCACTTCATTAAATCTTGATTGGAGGTCAGGTGTTGTCATAGTAACGAGTGACCCTTCCAAATGTCCCAAACCCAGGCACCCCCTGATAACAACACAAGGGGGATAAAACATAACTATAAATCTGTAAAACTTCTCTTTACATATATACATGATATTTGCGCTTTAATTGTGAGAGTCACCCATCACATTGCTCATCTGTCACAGGCTGGACCACAGGATTCTGTCCCCAACCCCCCAAAAAAGCAGGATCCAGGCACAGACTCCCTTCCTGCATCCCTGCCCTCCTCCCTGGCCAGCTCCAGCCACATCCCATGGACAGGGAGAAGGAATAGAAATGGGTCAGGATGGCATTTGTGGGATCTTTGGCAGCAGTGGAGTGACTGGGATGGGCAGCTCGATGATGGATTCCTGGTGAGATTGCCCTCACTAAAACAGGTCCCTGCAGGGCACAGAGGCTTGGGGGACATCCTGAGGAGATTTGATGCTGTCACCAGCCAGAAGAGGAAGAAAGAGCCTGTTCTTCTCCTCCTCCATCCTGCTTTTTCCTTCTCCATGGGGCTGCTCCTGGATATCTCCTCTCTTAGCCTTGCTGGACCTCATGAGGCCCCATTTCTTGTGCTTGTCCAGGTCTCTGTGGAAGGCATCCCACCCCTGAGGTGTGTGGAACATTCTGCTCAGCCTGATGCCACCTCCAAACTTGCTGAGGGTGCCCTCAATGCCAGTCTGTGACACTGGTGAGGACATCACACATTACTGGTCCCAGTCCAGACCCCCAGGTTGTCACCAATCTCCACCTGGACACTGAGCCATTGGCCACCATCTCCTGCATCTCATCCCAAGCTCTTCCTCAATGTGGGAAGCCCCCAAAGGTGCTGAGAAGAGGAACAGCATCCTTGGGTAGGCTTGGAAAGACCTTGTGGATGGAGAGCGGGAACACCAGGAAAGAGTTGTAGCATCTTATTAGTAAAGGGCAGCTGAGTCTCTAATTAAGATTTGCCTAATGACCTAGCTGCTTCGTCATTTTCACTATCAGCCTCAGTAATTGAACGTGACAGGTACTTAGGCAAAGATGAAATTAATTTCTCCATTATAAAAAATTAAAGTGGCAGAGCAGGATTTGGCTGTGCCCGGCTCCCTCTGTCCCAGCACGGGGTGGGCTTGGCTTTGTGGCCCCTGTGCCACAATGGGGCTCACCTTGGGCACGGTGGGAGGAGGAGGAGGAAGGAAAACACAAAGAAAGGGTTTCTTACCCTTAATCCCAGCTGGAAAAGTGCCCAGATGATGGAAAAACACTTCCACAGAGACAGAGGGCCTGCTCTGCCTTGGGTCCTGCAAAACCACACAAACACCAGGGATCAAGCCTTGGTTTTCTTCAAGGAGGGAAAAATAGATCCACAGTTCTTCCCCAAAATCCTGCTCCAATTCCTCACCTTTTTGAGGCAAATCTGATGTTCTCCAGCTGCAGCCCTGTGTCCTCAGCAGCCACCCCATCCCATCCCTGGAGCCACCCCTGTCATGTTCAACAAGCCCAACCCTTCAAACACTCAGCAAGGTCCCTTCCACTTCTCCAGGCCTCCCAAAAAGGGAAGATACCCAGAAAACCACCAGAAGTTTAGCACCCACAGGCAGCTCCTGGGTGCCCCCTGGGAACACAGATCCATCCCTGCTCCACCTGTGCCCATGTCCCCCACCTGAGCAGCCCAAGGCTCTGGAGATCCAGACCCCACAGGACAATGCCAAGCCCTTCTCTGTCCATCTCCTGGACAAGTGACAGTGGCAGAATTCCCATCCTGTCCAGACCCGAGGCTGCGGAGGTGGATGGAGAGCTGGGCTCCAGCAGCCCATCCCTCATGGTTCATGGCACATTGATTCTCAATTCCAGCCCCGCAGGTTATTTAATTGGGCAGATATCCCTTCAATTTTCTCCTCCAGCGATGTTATTGATGGCTGAAGCCTCTCTGTTCCTTCAAAGGAGCCTGGCTGTAATTAGAACAACACTCAAACACTCGGCTTTTGATTCTACTCCACACCCAAATCCCCAACAATCCACTAAGCCCATCTTGGAGGAATTCACCGTCCCAGGTTCAGCCCAGAGATCTCCTGCACTGCCCTAAGGGCTGCAGTCATTGCTCTTCTCTCCACTGCTCTCCACCAGGTGATTTTTGGAGAACACTGCTCCATGAAAATCTTCCACTGGGGTCAGAGGCTGGCCCTGGTCCCCAGCTCACCCACAACACTCTCCAAGCTGGGGCTGGTCACTGAGGCAGCTCCAGGACAGGTCTGGGGGTCACTCCAGCCCCTGGGAGCCTGCACTGACCATGGGCCAGTGCTCCCAGTAACCCCCAGTGCAGCACTGGGCATGCTGGAGGTGGGGAAGAGAAGCAGTGGCATGTTCAAGGCGTGTTCCAGGCGAGGCAGCAGAGATCCAGGGTGGCCTTTTCCTGGACATTCTGTATCCCAGAGTGCAGCCAGCCCCTGGCAAGTGGGAGAAATCTGGGCTCAAACATCCCTGGATCTGCTGCGTGGGACGGAGACCAAACCCTTCTTCTGGGACCCAGACTCTTGGGGAAACTTCTGTCACTGGAGCAACTCTGCTTCCTCCAGAAGGACCCCAAAATCCAGCCTGAGGATTTCCCAGCCTGGAGATCCTGGAATATGAGGAATTTCTCCTCCAGGCTGTTTGCAAGGGGTGTTGTTTGAAACTTGGTTTATTTTGTAAGAGTGGGGTTGGTTCTGGCTCCCCCTGCCCACAAGCTGGTCGTGCTTAAGGAAAAGGAGCTCTCCAGTGAGTTCCCATCCTCTCCTGGCACTGGGAATACCCAGGTGCTTCCCAAGGGTCCTCCCTCCCCTGTGACAAATCCCTCCTTTCACCTCTCCCCCACCCAGACTCACACAGGAGAGGAAAAACTTTATTTCAGGCTTTATCCTTTTTTTCACCCCCTTAAGTCTTGATGGATGTAGTCTCAACCTTTATGCTATCTGAAAATGAATATTTCACTAGAGTATAAAAGCAGAAATTACATGAATTAATTACACCTAAATATTCTAGTGAATGTTTGACTGCCGGGGTGGAAGAGCTGGAAGTGGAAGGGGATGTTCTGGCTGGGCTGGGCAGATCCCAGCAAACACAATCAGAAAGTGCAGCCTCTCACATTTTCCCCACATTTCCATGCAGAGGGCTGGGAAAAAAAAGCAGGTGGGAGCTCTCTGGGCCATGCCACAAGCCCTGCACACCTGTCCCCTCCACGACACAATGTCCCCAAGGCCACGCCCAGGCTCCATGGGGAGCGCTCCAATTGTCGCTGCTAATTACGCGCCGCCCGTTAATTACCCGCAGGTCACAGCAGCCGGTAATTCCGTGCTCCAGATGAACTCCGGGAGCTCCCTGCGAGTCATTCCTGCCAGGAGTTTGGGCTCTCTAATTAAATGTGGGGATGGTGTAGGAGCACCTGAGCTGGGAATGCTGCTCTGGGGGGATTCCCTTTGCTCCCGGCATTTTGGGGAAGGAGTGAGGAGTTTTTGAGGCGATGATGCCCAGAGTGATCGGCGGGGTGTCCTGGTGTAATGAATGAAATTCCTGAGCACAGGGAGGGGACAGAAAAGCCAGGGGAAGGTGGTGACACATCCACTGCACATCGGCGCCTCCTTCAGCGCCTGACCGAACTGGACAAGGTCTCACCCTCCACCTCTCCCTGCTGAGAGCTGTGCCAGGAGTCGAGGATGCGGCTGGAGAGCCAGGGAAGGTCTGGGCTGTGGAGGAGGAGGAGGATAGAGAGCCCAGGACAGCAGGGTGACTCCAGGCAGAGGTACAGAGGTGTTTGTCCAGGGAGCACAGGGTGAGAAGCTCCTGCACCATCTGCTCCTGAGCACCCTGCATCCAGAGAACCAGCACTGCTCTCTTCTCTCCGTGCTAAAAATACTCCCTTTCAAAAAAACAAACAAAAAAAAAACACCAGGAAAAAAAAACCCAAAAAACAAAAAATCCACCACACACACACAAAAAAAAAAAAAAAAAAAAAAAAAAAAAAAAAAAAAGGGAAAATAGTGAAGATAGGGAAATGAGAGAGGAGTATAAACAAAGACTCCATGGAGACCACGGGTTTCGGCTCCTCCAGCTGCATCAGATCCCTTCCCCCATTTCTCTGTCTCACATTTTAGGGCAGGAAGATGCTGTTGCTGGGTGTCTGTAGCTCTGGGAGAGGCACGTTCCTACACACACGCCCCCCCCCACACACCCCCCAAGCTCCTGTGCAGCCACCTGGCTGGCACCAGGGCTGGGCTGTGCCACTGCTCCCTCTCCTTGGTGACAAAGTGAGGGGCAGCAGGTGGCAGAGAGAGGGGCAGGGGACTCAGGGGATGGTTTAGAGGCAGAGACCCACAAGGTGGGGGTCCCCAGGAGCCCCAGCTCCACCCGTGGCCACCTCCATCTCCCTGCCAGGACCTGCCTTCCCTGGGGTCCTCACCCTCACGCCGTGATCGTTCAGCAGCAGGGCCCCAGACCTGGGGGATTTTAACTCAGCCGTGACCAACATGACCAACAGGCACTACAAACTCTTTTGGGACATCACTGATGGCCCTGGGGCTGGGCAGAGGTGAGGGTTTGAGCACTCAGGTCCTTGCCATGAACCCAACCTGGGGCAAGGTGTGTGTCCCGTCTGGGCCTTTGTGTCCTTCCCCATCCAGCTGATCCCAGTGGATTTGCATCCTGAACTCTCCAAGCAGTGCTGGCCTTCCTCAGGGCCACCTCCTCTCCCCAGCCCACCAGGCTGAGAAAATCTCATTTGCAGGAGGCCCAGAGCAGCTCTAAGTGATGGAAATCCTCCTTCCTTGAGCAGGGAGAGAGAGCAAAGGGAAAGGAAGATGAAAAAAAAAAAAAAGGCTCTTTCTGTGAGAAATTAAATTGGACTTCAAATTTACAGGGTCTTCATTTTGTTCTGGTGCTAATGAATTAAGCCCTTGCTGACAGTTATATTGCTGCAGAAATAAGTGCTGGTTAAAAGCACTTTTGGAAACTCTGACTTTCATTTTAAAGCTGCCACAATTTACATTTCATCCATTCATTAATTCATTTATTGATGCTGCTCAGGTAGGAAGCTCACAGCAGGATTCACCCAGACATGGTTTTTAACCCCAAAGCAGCCTCCATGCGGAGCTGAGGGGGCATTTCCCTGGGAGAGTTTTCCAGAGCACTCTCCAGGAGCTCTGGCTTGGAAGTGCTGGACCAAGCCTCCCTCATTTCCAGGACCAGAGGCACCTGGAGATGGAAAAGGGGCTCAGTGTTGACCACTCCCAACAGCAAAAAAAAAAAAAAAAAAAAAAAAAAAAAAAAAAAAAAAAAAAAAAAAAAAAAAAGCCTCATCCACCCAGATTCCTACCCAATCCCAAAAATTGGCTTTTCCCTTCTCACAGCACTAGGAAAACCCCAGTGATCCTGTGTTCATATTTTGGCTCCCTCTCCCTGACGGTCCCCTTGATCCTCACAGAGCACTTGGGGCAGACAGGAATTTCCAGTAACTGGAATTTCCAGGCAGCCAAAAATGCTCTCACAGCCTCTCTGTGCCAGGGGCTGCTGGAACTCCAGGGATAGCAAATCCCCCACCTCTTCCTTGGAGTGCTCCTGCTCCAAGGAGGTGGCTCCTGCTTTGATTTTGGCCCAAATCCCATTTCTGTGTGGTTTTGTGAGGCTCCTGCTCCCCCATGAGAGCCCCTGGAGCCACCAAGCTCCTGGCAGCAATCGGATCCCGAATGTTCCCATCATTTATCCAGCAGCTTTCATTACTTCCCTTCTCCAAAGACTTGTTCAATAAATTACCACTTTATGAATCCATAAGTGCTCTGCACAGCCCTGAACAAAAGAGAAGGAAAAAAAAAAAAAAAACAAAAACCCCAAACCCTACAGTCTGGACCAGCTGTAACAGCAGAGCTTTTCATGCTGGAAACAAAGGCATTCCTAAAGGAATATCCCACATGGGTAACAGAGCCTTCAGCAGCCAGAGGACAGCAACACCCTCAGTGCCACTGCAGGGCCCTGAGGGACCAGTGGTTGCAGCCCCTCATTATCCAAAATCCTGCACAGAGATCTCCTTGAAGGGCTGAGCCCCCCCACAGCACAGGAGGTGGAGGAAAGGGCTCTAAAAAAGTGTAAACAAGGAGAAAAATCCTAATTTTTAGCACTGCTCCAAGCAAACCCCTGTGGTTTTGCCCATTCCTGTGGCTGGATATCCTTTAGCATGGTTATTCTTGTTCATGACGCTGCAAGGGTGGAGGGGGTCCCTCAGGACAGACCCCACACAGCCCCAGTGTCCCCTGACAGAGGGGACAGAGGGACCTGGCAGGTCCCTTCAATCCCATCTGGGAGCTGCAAGTGGCAGAGAGGAGGAGAAGCAGGGACACAAGGGGCTGAGTCAGGGATGGGGGCTGAGATGGGTGGGGCAGGGTGGTCCTGGAGATGCTAAAAGGGGATTTTGGCCAGAGCTGAGATGTTCCCTCTTTTAACCCCATCCTACCTCTGCCTCCAGCCTCGATTTTCCCCCGAAAGCTGCTGCTGGGCTCCAAGCCAGGCCCAGATCCAGCACCTGGCTCCATGGATGGGTGCTGGGAGTGCTGCACTCCCTCCCTGCCAGGATGGAGAGGAGAGGGAAGGTGAGAAAGCTGCCAGGCAGAGAGAAACCCCACAGAGCTGTCTGAGGAACCTTTCCACTCCAGTGGGCAGCAAACGGGGGGAAGAAGAACCAATAAAAAAAAAAGAGAAGAAAAAAAAAATCAATAAGCACCACCCAGCGTGGCTCCATCTGCCATTGATTTATGGCCCTGCTGAAAAGCCTGGTTGTCCACAATTATTGGGCAGTCAGCTCCTATTTGCCATGATTTCCTCAGCCCTCCTTTTCACCTGGCACCCTCTCACATCCAAGCCTGGCTCTGGTGGCTCTGGGGGTTCAGTCCCAGCTGGAATAGTGGGTAGTGGGATAGTGGAGTGCTTGTCAGGCTCAGGTCTGATCCTCCAAGGGCCTGGAATGGCAGCTGCAGGGAGGATGTGGGTGGCTCGGCCATGGAGCAGCAAGGGGGCAAAGAGCAGTCAGGTGGAGTGCAAGGAAAGCCAACCAGAAAATTAAATGTTGCCCTGAGCTGCTGAAAATTCAGCTTTATCTCCAAAGGGCCCAAAAGCTGGGCACAAGGAGATTTCCTTCCTAGCCTTCTTGACAACCTTCCCAGCTTGATTTTGCTCTTTTGGCAGTTTCTCTCGTGTACAGGTGACCCAGGAGGTCAAATTGACCCAGGCAGCCAATGGTGAGGGGGAGCCACTGGATGAGTTCCCTGAGATATGCATTCCATTATCCCAGTCCTTCCTCAGGCTGGGGGGGGAAGCAAATCAATGTCAGGAGATCATCAAGTGTCCTCTGAGCCAGCAGAGTGGGGCCTCCACCTGCAGAGTCCAGCTGGATTAATGAGCTCTGGCAAATTCCAGGATCTCCTGCCCCTGAGAGAAGCTGCCCTGGAAGCTGAGGAATGAATATTTCCACTCTCCCTGAGGGCAGGCTCAGTTCTGGCAGCATCAGGAAGGGTGAATGGGGAGATGGGATCCAGGGGAAGGTGCCCCATGGCAGGGGGTGGAACAGGATGAGCTTTAAGGTCTCTTCCAACCCAAACCATCCTGTTTGGAGTAGCTCAGCTCAGGACAAGGCCTCAGAATGGGCCCCATTGGATGCTCAAAGTTGCTCTGGGTCTTCTCCAAACATCCACTGGACAGCCCAAAGCAGTGAGAGGAAGGAAAAAGTGGTTTGAACACACAGGTTGGGTAAATCCTCCTCACAGGAATCACTGGGAATGTAAAGACCAAGCTGGGACCTTGTTGTGCACCAAAGCTCCCCTTGGGGAGGCAAATTCTTCATTGTGAGAACCAATTCAGTGACTCTGGTCTGCAGGGAGTCTGGAAAAAGCCTTGGAGCCACAGTGAGAGCTGGCAAGCTCAATTTTACCTGAACTCAGGAGGCAATGATTATTTAGATTATTTTGGTGAGAAATGGGGATATTATGGAAGGGCTGATTGCAGAATTGAGCCCTGAATGGAAGACTTTGACCTAAATCCACAAGTGTTTAGAGGAAGGAAAAAAAGGGAATAAGGCTGCAGCTGTGGATCTTGATTTCAAGCAGAGTGGACACCAAGAAACAAAAGGAATTTTTAGTGAAATCAGCTGGAGAGAGGTCAAGGACGCAAATGTGCAGGGTACCTGGAATGGCATCAAGTGAAAGGGTGTTGGAGCTGCAAGAAATCCCAAGCAGGAGGAAGAGAAACTAAAAATAAAACCTCCCAAAGAAGAGCTTGTGAGGTAATGGGCTGAGCAGGCACCTGAAGGAAGGTGTTGGGAAGAAGCAGGGACCCTGCACGGGCTGGGAGAGAGGAGCCCTGGGGTGAGAGGTCACAGAGGCCACCAAGTTTGGAACAAATTGCATCAAGTCAGGGCTGAACCTCGCAGAAAAGGTACTGGAGCAAAAAGCTGCTGCTAGATCTCAAATAGAGCTTCAGAACCTCTGTGGCTCACAGAACAAGGGGTGTGAAGGTGAGGAGAGCAGGGAAAATGTGAAAGGATAACTTGGGGCACACCCCAACACTGCTTTTTCATGGATTTCAACCAGGGTGAAGCAGGGAAACAGGAGAGAGGAGCCAGCAATTCCCTGGAGTGGTGAGGAGCAGGCACGAGGGAGAGCATTTCTGCCTGCAATTATTTTTATTACATCAAGATAAAGTATTATTAGTTTGGAGCACGGCACACGTGGGGGCTGTGTTTAAACATGAGGCACAAACCCATTAATCTGATCTCGTAGAGGATTCCAACACGGGGCTAATTGAAAGTGAGCAAACAACATTACAAGGGCTTAGCGAGGGGAGATCACGCCAGAATAAGTGGATTTGCCTCATCCCCTTTTGTCTGTGGGATCAGCTCTTCCCATCCACCTGGAGAGGAACTGGGACAGAGGGACAGGGAGGCACTGACAGCGAGGCAGGAAAGATAGAAAACTTCCAGACCAAGATCCCCTCAGGACATCTCCAGATGGGAACCATCCCATGGCCACAGCAGCACCACTGAGCCCATGGTGGGATCCTCCTTTTATTTGATCATTAAACTAAAATTACCTTGATCTTCCTCAGGCACAGGGTGAGACCAAGGATGCTTAGGACTTTCAGTGAGGTGGTGCCATGGGAATTCCAGCCAGGTGTGAGGAGAAAATCAGGGATGTTCCTTGGCAATGCCAACACCCTCTGGATCTCCCTGGCATGGGCACCCTGAAGGGGTTTGGTGCTTGCAGTCCTGTGAAGGGCTGGAGGGAGAGAAGGGGATGGTGGGAGAGCAGTGCCAGCCCCTGGGATGGGATGGGATGGGATGGGATGGGATGGGATGGGATGGGATGGGATGGATGGGATGAGCTAAGGGGCTTCCACTGGTGCTTCCATCTCTCCAGGGATGCCCCATCCATCCTGGAGCAGCCCTGATCCCTCCCCAGGCCTGGGAGCAGCTCCTCCCGCGGGCAGAGAGGATCTGGCTGCATCAGTATGGTCAAATGATGACTTCAGTGGACCCTTGTAAGTGACCCTGCTGCTGCTTCAGGATCTGTTTGCATCACAAACAGCTCCAAACGGGATCTGCTCCAGCATTCCCCACCTCTGTCTCCCCATTCCCTGGTCCCAAAAGCACTGTCCTCCTCCCCAGGCACTGCGAAGTTTTCCATGGGAAGAGCCGGGGAAGCAGCGAGCAAAGGAGCAAAGCCATTAAACCTGATAAGGGAGGCAATTTTGTGATGCATATCCTTGAGCACACAGCCTAATCTCCAGCAGCTGGGATTTCAGGCAGGGAGATCACTGAGGGAAGAGAAGTCAGCATTTGCAAAAGCTGCCTGAAGATCCAGACTGCCAGGAGAACAGATAAAAGCAGTCATTACAACCTGTCGAAATGGGTGATAAAAACAAAGATACAGCCAGAGGACGGGGAGGGGGGGAAAACCACCTGTAGCTTCCAGGAGAGGCTGTGGAAAAGGTGTGGGCATCAGAGGAAGGGGACAGCTGGGGAGCAAAAAAAAAAATTATAATATATTTTTATATAATATTACAATTTTAGTATAATATAATAAAACTTTATATTATGATATAAAATATTATAATATAATAATTTAATAGTTAAAAATATCTTCCCCCAAAAATATTTAGGGCACAGAAAAGTTAGTGTGAACACGCAGGAAGATACAGGGTGTACAGAGCACACAGCTGCAGAGCTGAGCAACTCCGGCTCTGAAGCACTCCTGGCTCTGGTACAAGGCAGAAGAATAGGAATAAATAAAAAAAGGAGTGGGATAAAGCCTGCACAGCTCCAACCAAGCTCAGCAGAAAGGCAGGAAAGCGTGGAGCTGACAGAGCCAGCTCAAGCAGAACTGCATGGCAAACAGGAAGGCAGGAGAAAAAGAGGAGCTGGCATCACGTGCAGGGGGAGATGGAAGCAGGGCTGGGAGGTTTGGGACAGGAATCACAGCCAGCACTGCCAAAATAGTGCTGGGGAGTCTCAGGATCCCTGGAATGCGCTGAAATCCTGATGGAACAACTTGTCCAAGAAACTGTGGAAGTGTCCAAGGCCAGGTTGGAGCTCCAAGGCCCAGGGCTTGGAGCACCCTGGGACAGTGGACGGTGTCCCTGCCCATGGCAGGGTTGGAATTCCATGAGCTTTAAGGTCCCTTCCAAACCAAACCATTCTGGGATTCACATCCAGCAGGTGCAGAGGACCCAAAGGCCATCCCGGGGCTTCCTGCACTGCCCAGGCTGAGCTGCAGCAGCCACTGTGACCCCAAAATCCACAAATCCCAGTGCCTGGGACTGTTCCTGCAGCTGCCCAAAGGCTGCTCTGCTGGGCCAGCCTGGGGCTGCCATGGACACCATGGAATGCTGAAGATTCCAAACCCTCTGTGAAGAGGAGGAATTACTGGCCAAGCTTGACAACTGCCAAGCTTGTCCAAGCTCTGGTCCTGCCCCAAGCTCCTTCTCCCACGGGAGCAAAAGGCACCTCCAGCTGCCCGTCACCACCTGACCCCTCCTTGGGCTGGAGCTTCCCCTGGCTGAGCTCCTCCTGGATGTGCCCACGGGTGTGAAACCAGAGCTCACAGCCCCAGGGAAGCATTCCTGACATCTCCAGCTCCTTCCCTGCCAAGTCTTATCCTGAAAGCTGCAAGGTGATCACAAAGCTTGGGAAGGAACTCTCGGAGCTGTTAGAGGAAGGGGAAGGCAGAGGGGTGCTCCAAGCAGGGGATGCAGAGCTTTCTTCAGAGCAAGAAATTGGGATCTTCTGCTCACCCCAACACTCCTCTGGCTGTGGGAGACAGCAGAACAAAGGGGAGACAGGAATTGATCCCAGAGCCTGGGTGGATATTGAATGGAGGAGCAGAGCAGCAGCAAAGCCAAGGATAACAGAGCTTGGAGTGCCAGGAGTTCCCAAACTCCAGCAGGGACATTCAGGGTGAAGAGAAATTACTGCCCTGTCAATGAAAACACAACCAGACAGGGCTGAAGTGGCTGCAGAAGACAAAGCAAAGCAGGAAAAACCCCAGCATCTGTCCCAGGAGGCCCTGGCTGGGATGTCACTGCTGCCAGACACAAGCCACCAGCAAAACCAAGCAGCTGCATGGAAAACTGGAGCTTTTCCCAGGAAATTCACATCCACAGCCACAGGAATGAGAGGGGAACAAGCAGGACAAGGCAAGGAAAGGTCCAGTTTTCCCCCCAAAGCCACCCTGCTAAGCCCTGGTGGGACAAGGTATGCCAGCTAAAGGGACAAGGACAAGGCACAAGGACTTTCCTGGTGTCCATCTCTGCCAACACCTTCAGGAATGCAGGATGAGGATCCCAGCAGGGTTTGATCTCAGCCCATGGCATGGGGTCAGTCTCACCTGGAAGGATAAATTTTAAAAGGATCCACAATACACCAATATTTGAAGGAGATGAGAAGGCAGCATTCCCCCCATTCCCCAGGAGAGGTGGCAGCTCTGGATACCAGGCTGAGAAAGCTCCACCAGATCCCCCAGTGATCTCCAACCCCATCCCAGCTGGCTCAGATCAGATTTTTAGGGATTGTCTCCAGGGGAACACTGGGAGACCTTGATCCAATTCCACCTCCATGGATAAGCAGCAGCATAGGAACAGCCAGGAAGGTCCTCAGGGACCCTGCTCTAAAGGGTCACCAGTGGCTGGGTTGTTTGGGGGTTTTTTTTGGGTGAAAATCTGCTCATATTTTATTTATTTGCGTCAGAAAAAGTTGGCACTTTTTGTGGAGGTAAGCAGCTAATTACGTTCAGGTTCTTCAGCTAATGAAGAAATAAGTTGAATAATTAATTATTTGAAAATGAATTATTCATGGCTGGTTGTGATTCCAGTGTGGGAGCAAGGAGCTCGGAGTGCTATTTCCTTATTTTCAGCTTAAAAAAGAATAATGCATGCAACCACCCCAGCCAGCCCCGGTGGATCCCAGCTGGGATCAGGGATGGGTGACCCAGGGGGAACAGCTCCTTTCAATGATTCCACCCTCCAGGATGAAGCGTTCTCCAAAGTGAGCTGCGGGATGCTGATGGAGCCCTCCCTGCTGAAGCTTCCTTCCAAACCACCCCAAAAATGCCCTAAATCCCACATTTACACATCTCAGCTCCTGCTTTTCACACCTTGCTCCAGGCCTGACCTTGCCTGGTGCTTTAACAACTCCTTGAGCTGCTGGATAACGAGCTAGCAAACAGTGATGGATTTTAGGGATAATGCTGATTTGAATTGCAGTAGGGATGGGCTCATGACCATTGGGAAAGGGATCACCTGGGACCCCCAGCATCCTCCTCTTGCTGGAGATAGAGATCCCTGCTGCTGACTCAAAGTCACTGTTTAAAGGCTGATCCTTCGCCCTGTGCATATAGATATAAAAAAAACTGGATTTTCCTGCTTCCCAGCAGCCTGGAACACTCTTTGTGTGGCCCTGATGGAACAGTGGGATCATTTCACCCCATTGCTGTCACTGGGGATGTCCCTGCTGGATTTCTCCCCCTCTCACCATGATTCTTGCACTTCAGTGTGGTTGTCCCTGTCTCTCAGCGAGTTATGAAATGGCACAGAACCAAGGGAAGAATTCATGGGAACAATCATCCATTGATCCCTCTGTTATTGCATCAGTGACCCCTCCAGCAAACCGGGACCTTTTTAATTCCCCACAGTACTCCTGAAGGAAACAAGAGGCCACATGGGGCCAAGCCAAAATTCTTGGAGAAACCTTAAATCCACCCAATCTACCCCTCACTGACTCACAGAGGTGTTCCCAACTCCTTCACCAGCTAAATCCCAAATGGATTTTCCCACCCTTCGCTTTAGGATGACCCAATTACTTCCCTAAAAGTCGCAATAATTTGGGGATCCCTCAGCACCCTGGGAATCTCCCAGTTTTTCAAGATCTGGGTGGAAGAAGCTTGGAGAAGCTGGAAGAAGAATTTGGGGAACAATTTTACAGCTGCAAGCTGAGGCTGACAATCCCTGGATACCTTCCAGCCCCTCCTGCAATGGGAACTGCAGCAAATAAAAGCTCCTGCCTCCTTTTTTTCTTTCTTTTTTTTTTTTTTTTTTTTTTTTTCTCCTGGATTTGAAATATCTGTGGAGCATCCCAACCTTTTCCACTCTGCTGTTTTACAATTTTCGCCATCTGGCTCTAACAACAGAGTCATTCTGACAGAAATAAATCCCCTGCTCTCTCTAAGTGCTTTCTTATTGTCTTTGACCCTTCTGGTTAGTCCATTAGTCCATAGTCCATTATTTCCTTTGATTCTCCCACCTGCTGCTACCTGTATTTTTAGGTAACATTCCTTTTTTTTAGCGTCTGCCAATACATTTATTTATCTGTTTTCTCCCTCCTCCCCACACCTGTGCACTACCGAGGCAAGAAAACAAGAAAAGAAATCCCAGTTTCAGCACACTTGGAGTCAGACACTGCTCACTGCTGTGTCCTGCCATGCTGGCTGCAGCAACAGGAGAGGGCTGGAATCGAATTCTATTTGCTCCTCCTTATGGAAATCGGGAGTTTTCTTTTTGCTAATTTATTTTTGATGTTCCTCTCTCAGCGGGGACGAGGTTTGGGCTGTGCTGTGTGCCAGCACTGCACGATGAAGTCATCCCTCATCTCCGTTCTCTTGGGGGCTGGTTTGTTCCTCAAGACACAAAGTGTTCCCAAAGTCGCCCCTCTTCCTACCCCCGAGTCCTGAATCATCTCCCTGAAGCTCACAGACAGATGGTTCAGCAATTTCTCCTGTTTGCCATTAAAACCTCGAGGGTTTCAGCAGGATTTTACCCATTCTGTACCAGTTCAGATCCCCGTGCTCCTGCAGGTGTGTGTGCTCCACACACCCTCACAGGTTTTACCCCTCGCCACCATCCCCAGCAGTCTGATGCCACAGGAGGCGTTTTAGTCCTGCCTTTTAACCCAGGGGACGTTACAGACCCTGCTTTACCTCATTTAATCAAACTGAAATTCCTCTCTCCACCCCTGCCCCGCTCAGGTGTGGTGCCCATCACTCTTGTCCAAGAAATCCCACGGGCTGAGGGCCACGGGTCAGCTCCTCCACCACTGCAGCTCCAGCCCTGCCCTCAGGCCACCCCAAACCCCTTTTGGACCCCATTTCCCTGCCACGGGGCCAGGGATTCGGCAGGAACCTGAGCCACTGTCAGCTGGGTCGGGAGATGGTGAAACGCACCCAGGGTGGTTTGCACTGAGCCCTGGGCAGTTGTCACTAATGAGGTGACATCTTCATGTCACCCCTCGTGTTCCGCCGCCTCTGTGCTTGATAAAAGTCCTTATCTGGGTCACCCTGTGCTCTCCCTAATCTGTTTTCCCCGGGGACATGCAGTGATATCCCTTAATCACTCCGCAGATAAGAGAAACGGCTTCGTTAGGAATTGCCCGAAGGCTCCCAGGGGCTGGAGAGGAGGAAG
Organism: Vidua macroura; assembly: GCF_024509145.1. NCBI lineage: Eukaryota > Metazoa > Chordata > Aves > Passeriformes > Viduidae > Vidua > Vidua macroura. The sequence goes on along the minus strand of NC_071590.1, from coordinate 5,945,150 downwards.
AGCTGAGATTTTGGGTTGTTCTGCAGGATCGGCAGATCACCAAAAGCAGCCCTGCCCAGCAGGGACCAGCGCGGGCAGAGCTCTGGGATGACCATGACCGGGAATTTCCCTGCGGAGAGCAAAAGGAAAAGCTCCAAGTGATGCCTAGCTGGGACTACCTAAAAACAGAGGCCTGGCAAAATTAAGGGAATAAAAAGCAATTTATTTATACTTATTGAAGGGCCTTCAAATACATCTAGGGCAGACGAAGTCCCCCAGAGGCTACACCCAAAATGGATGTGGGGTCGCAGGTTTTTATACTTTTATAAGTTTGGTCCATTTACATACTTTGGGTTAATATTCCAATTACAGCTTCAGGTAATGAAGTCATTTACCTCAGGTTTGCTCCCCCCAACTCACTTCTGTTTACATTTCTCGGGGCCTGAGGCAGTGAGGTGTCCTTGATTCCCAGGCCTGGAGAGGAGTTTTTGTGTCTGACCAAAATGGGAGATCAGCAGCTGACACTGAATATGGAGTTTAGAGTCATGCACTAAAGAACTGCAGGATTACAAATATATAAAAATATAACAGCTAAAATCCTAAGGGATCACAAGGGTTAATGCTGCAGAGGCTGTGAGGGCTGGGGAGCAGCCCCAGCCCCAGCAGGACATCCCAGCAGGGAACTGGGATGGGCCAGCAGGGCAAGGAAAGGCAGGGCTGGCAGGAGGGAATGGAATGGGAATGGGAAGGGTTGGAATGGGAATGGGGAGGAATGGAATGGGAATGGTGAAGGATGATGGGAATGGGGAGGGATGAAATGGGAATGGTGAAGGATGATGGGAATGGGGAGGGATGGAATGGGAATGGTGAAGGATAATGGGAATGGGGAGGGATGGAATGGGAATGGTGAAGGATAATGGGAATGGGGAGGGATGGAATGGGAATGGTGAGGGATGGAATGGGAATGATGAAGGATGATGGGAATGGGGAGGGATGTGGGGTTGACTGCAGGGATGAGGGGAAGGGAAGCGCAGCAGCACCTTGTGATGGATGTGGGATGGATGGGGAATAGGTGAGGGATGGATGCGGGATGGGTGTGGGATGGATCCGGGACAGATCTGGGATGGATGGGGGATGGATGGGGGATGGATCTGGGATAGATCTGGGATGAATGAGGGATGGATGAGGGATTGATGGGGGATGGATGTGGGATCATTTCTCTCCAGCAGCGGGCCAGCCATGGATGAACAGCTCCCAGCTCCCCAGGAAGGAGCTGTCAGCACGGCCACTGAACCATCGCTGTGCTCAAAGCACCAGGCACAGGGAGGGCAGGGAGACAGCAGCTGGAAATGTGCCACAGTTGTGCCCGTGCCTGCCAGGGGATGAACAGATCCTGGCCCAGCTCCCTCACAGGAGGGATGGGATCCTCTAGGAATGATCCCTCCCCATCAGGAAGGAGGGAAGGCATGAGCAATATTTCAGTTTCATTTTGCTCCAAACAGTTATGTTTAATATCGGACACCTTTTCCAGCAGGAGACAGAACTCTCAGCCCTTCAGATGCAAGAGGAGCAGCTTAGCTCCCAATAAATCACCTGAACATCCCATCATGTCCTCTGTCCCCACAATCCCACAAAGTATTGGCAGATGGAGGCCCAGAGACTTTCCAAAGGTCTCGAGAATCCTGGGATTGAGCAGAGCACGCACTGGGCTCCTCCAGCGCCGAGGGCTTTCAGCTCTGGCCAGTCCCTTTGGGGTCTCCTGGATGTGAAAGCCACCAGTGACCCCTCCAGGCCACTCGGGGACTGCACTTGTCACCTCCTGTCCCTCCCTGGCCCGGTGACCGTGCTTAACCAGGAGAAGAGAGTTGGAACTTTGGGTTCTTTTTTCTTTCCTTTAAGTGATTGAAGTAGCAGCTGAAAAAGAGGCACTTGAAAGCAACTCGAGTCTGGTTAAAGCTGGTTATCCATCTCAATTTGCATGATGATTATGCAAATTGCAGTTTGCATAATGTGGCTGTGATCTCAAATCACTTTTAGGATTTTCCTGCAGAAAAAGACCCCAGAGAAGGCCCTGAGCAGCTCTCCAGCCCTTGACCAGGCTTGGACAGCACAGGCACGTGAAATGCTGCGAGCTCCCCTCTCCCGCGTAGTTTTGGGTCCTCTGTGGGGGCTGAGCCTGACTTTGCCCCTGCCCTGGGGTGGTTTCAGGCTTCAGAAGGGGCTGCAGGGCTGAACTCTGCCCTTGGCATCGATTCCTCAGCTGAAACTGAGTTCTGTGGCTGTGCTGAAGCTGAGCCCTTCCACTCTCCCACAGCCCAGACCTCAGGCTCTGGGGCAGGTCTCCACCACCCCGCAGCTGCAGCAGACCCGGACCAGGAGCTTGTTTAACCTGACCCCCGTGGAATCCTCCAGATCTGCCACTCTCCTCCCACAGCAGCAGGTCCAGACCCTCTCCTCACCTTGGGACAGAGCTGGATCATCTCCCAAATCCTCCAACCACCACCCATGGGCTCCAGCACACCCCAGCCCCAAGGAGCGACCTCCCCCAGTGTTTCCAGCAGCTCTTCCCACAGCCAGGACACTGCAGCAGCAAATACCCCACAGCAGCCCCCAGAGAAACCCATTTAATGAAATTATCCCCAAGCAGCCCTAAATCAGTCAAGGAAAGTTAAAAAACCCAAACAAACTCCGAAACCCACAAAAACTTTGCAAATCTTTCCCACCCCAAAGGCCAGGAGCAGATTCACATCAACCAGGACTTCCCTGGGCCACTGTCCAGGCTTTTATATGTGCCAAAATCTATTGGTGCTGTGATCCCTGATGTGGGAATGATGCACAGAACTCCATGATATCAGAGGGCTGATTATTTTATTATACTAAAATTATATTACATAATATTATATTAATAAGAACTATATCACTAATTAACTAACTAGAAAAACCTGTGACTCTCTGCTGAGCGCCCTGACACACACGTGGATCTAATTGGTCAATGAATCCAAACAACTATTAGCAGAGTTTAATTAACAAATCACTCTTTGGTAAACAATCTCTATAACACATTCCACGTGTGTACAGCAACTAGGAGCAGCAAGTGAGATAAGAATTGTTTTCCTTCTTTCTCTGTTTCTCTCAAAGCTTCTCCCAGGAATTCCTGGGAAAGTTGTGCCTGCTGCTCTCTATGAAGAGAGCTGCGGCCACAAAAATCTATTTATACTACACCAAGAGCTCTTCTTCAACACGAGTTTCCAAAAAAACCCACATTTGAAGGATGAGATGAGGCCTGGATTTATCCAGATCTCTCCTGCAAGAGGTCCCAGTGCTGAGTTTGCTGTTGGGTCAGTCTGTGGGACACTGGTGACCCTCGTGGTGGTGATGATGGTCACCTTTGGAGCCACTTGATATCACCAAATCCTTGCTCCAGAGTTAGGAGTGGTTTCATCTCCTCATTTCTCATGGTTACAAAATCTCCAGCAGATGCAGGGGGATGGGAGGCAGCATCCTAGAGAGAAACCAAATAAAACTAAAAAAAAAAAGGCAACCCCCACCCCCACCAGCTCTTTAGGGCTCAATCCAAAGCCACTGGGATGAAAACAAAAGCACAACGAGAATTGGCTCAGCCCGAGCTGGACCTTCCCAGAAAAGCTGAGCTCCCAGAACATCCAGCAAAGCTTCTGGAGAGAGCTTGTGCAGCCTGTGGAGAGGGGAGGCTGAGGGGCTGCCCCCTGCCTCAGGCTTTCCTGAGGGACACATCCACGGATATAAACAACACAGATCAAAAAGAGGAGCAGCCAGACAGAGATCCCCAGCCCGGGATTAGATTTGGGTTGAAATCCCAACTCTTAGTGAAAACTTGGCACTTCAAACTAAGTGGGGCAGCTTCAAAGGAGGCTATGGGGACCCACCTGTGGCCACCAGCTGTGGGACCTCCCTCAGGTGCCCTCAAGGTCTGTGTTGGCCTCCTCTCTGAAGGTTTCTCTGTCCTTACATCTCTCCTTTCCCAGAGCAGAGTGATGGATGGAGCTGGGAATGGGATCCTGCTCCCATCAGGAGGATGAATTCCCACTCCTCCCTTCAGCCCTCACTTGGAGGCAGCTCAATTTTTGTTTTTGGAAGTGATTGAGAACTAAACCAAGCAAGCCCAGCTCAGTGCTGGCTGCAGCTCCAGCCCCGGGCTGGCTCCTCTCTGCAGTTTCCATGCTGGGGGATGTGCAGGGGTGTCAAACTCCTGAGTGACACCCTCAGGAGCTGGAAAACAGGATAAAGAGGGAATGCTGTGTTCTATGGCAGCTGCTGGACCTGCACCTCCTCTGCTCTGCTGCCTCCTGGCTGCTCACCCCAGGGAAAATGGCTTTGGAGTCTGTTCTAACACATCTGGCCTTTCCCAGGACGGCAGAACCAGCATTCCTGACCTCAGCACTGGCTCACAGCTTCTTGGGGTACCATGATGGTTTAGGATGCGCACAGCTCCCCCAAAGTCTCCTGGTAAGCAGCTCCCACACTCACAGACCTGTTACTGCCCATGGGCCAGGGTGGGGGAGATCCTGGTGGGAATTCCCATAGCCTGTGAGCCTGGGGAGAGGCAGCACTCCCAGCAGGATGGAAACTGATGGTCATTCCTGTCCATGGTGTGGGAGAGGGGACCCAAAGCCGAGTGGGACTCTGGGAGTGCTCCTGTCCTTCCCTCTGTTTCCTCTCCCTCATCCTTTCCTCAGGGGTCTCCAGCTGTATCCCAGTGTGAGCCCACCATTCCCAATCCCATGTGTGCAGGAACTTTGCTCCAGCTCCTGTCAGTCCTGACCAGGAGTGACACCTGGAGGGTCTGGAGAGCACTTTGAGTGATCACAGCTCCCTTGTGGGGTGGAGAAAACTCGCAGAGGACCTTCCCATGTCCAGAAAAATCCCTTTTCCCTATGAAATCCCTGGGGTGGAGGAAAGTGGCAGAGGCACATCCCACACCCAGAAAAATCCCTTTTTCCTGTGAAATCCCTGCTGCCCTTTCCCCGTTCTCCCAGCTCTGTGTGTCAATGGGGACAAAATCCAACACTGAGTCCTCTTCCCCCTCATTTCTCCCATCCCATCAGGTTCCCGTTTGCACACACTCAGCTCCTCTCTCCTACCAGGGGCATCTTCTGCCCACCCAACTGAGCAAATCCTCACCTTCAAAGCTGTGCAAAAGGGGCTGCTGAGCTCCCAACTTCCCTGACATCAAAAGTGTTCCTTGTTTATGTTTTGCACAGCACCAAGAAGCCAGTGGGATATGGAGGTTTGCTTTCCCTGAGTAGGCAGAGCATGGGAGCACGAGGAGGATTCCTCAGCAGGAATAGAAACCCAAGCAAACAGAGGAGGAGGAGTTTGTGGTTGGAGACAGAAGTCTTCTTCTTCTCCTTGCTTTGTTTCCTTCCCTTCGTGGTGTCCCTCAGCCTTGATCTGCTCCGTGTTTCTCACTGTCCTGGCAGAGTTTGGGAGCATCCCAGAGGGAAGCTGGTGACAGCTCAGAGTTTGGGCTCAGCCACAAGCAAACCCCTCAGAAAATGGAAAATGGAGGCTACAGGGAGCTGTTTTATTCAGATCCCTGATCCTGACACATTGCTGGGGGGTCTGGCCGGGAACACGCCGGGAGCAGGATGTGTTTCCCTCTCCATGGCTGAGAGGTGATCATGGCAATGCACCCCATGGTGAGAGGCCACGCTGGTGACCAGGACAAGTGACCAGAGAGCTGCCCCTGGAGCTCCATGCACAAACCTGAGCTGCAGAGCAGCCCGATGCCTCCTGAGCCTCCCTCAGGGGCCCAGTTCCATCCAACTCTTGGAAACAATCCCATGGATCAATCCAGATCCCTGCTGTTGGAGACAACACTTTCATTTCCTACATTAAAGTACCAGACTCTGGCGTAAAACTGTGTAGGTTGTTTCCTCCTTAATTCCTAAATGTCCTTCACAGCTCCTAATTTGGAGTTTAACTGTATTAATGCTTAATTTGTGTTGAGTTTTTCTCTGCACAGACAGTCCTTTAACCTCAGGAGCTCTTCTCCTTCCCTGACATATTCCCTACCCCCCTTTCCCAAGGAATCCATTCAAGCAGGTGCTTGAATCCATCAAGCAGGTGCTCTGCTCTCTACAGCAGCAGCACAGACCTCTCCTGCCCCTCCCCTGTTTGGATTTACCCTCAGGAGAAGCCCAGGAGCAGTGCAGATAAATCCCACTGGGAATTCAACCGAGTTTCCCTCCCTTCTCCCCTGGGATGTGCTTGGCTGTGCTGTCACTCCTGCATTTCCAACATTGGAGCTGGGGTCAGGTCCCAAATGACTCGATTGTCCTTGGGATGGATCTCCTGCAAGCCAGACACCTCCATGGGCAGCTCTCCAAGCTGTCAGCTCCTCTTCAGTGAGTTCCTCGTGCACTTCCCACTCTGCCATTAATCCCTGTCCTCATTATGGGTTTCCCACCAGGCACTGGAGCAGACTCCTCACTGGAGTGTGGAGAGAAGGCTCTGGCATTTAATTCATCCACAGACGAGCCTGGCACCTCCTGGACTGCATTCCATATCCTTTTCTCTTTAGCTCTGTGTTTTTAAGGACTCTTTCCCTCCAGATTTGGTCCATAAGTTCTCGGGCTGGTTTAATGTGGCCCAGATAATTTGTGTTCCCATTTCGGAAACACAGACGGAAATCTGGGAAGAGCTTGGGTCAGGAGGTGTAAAATCTGGATCCCGGTATTTTCTGGATCTTGTGGGAAGTGCAGGGAGTCTCTGGACAGGCAGGGGAGGTGAGGAAAGGGCTGTGATGGGTCACTCCAATCCACTGTCCTTCCCAGGACAGCAGCCAGGAGCAGGTGCCTGGAGAGTGATCCCAAGGACAGGGAGGCACCCAGAGCTGCTCCTCTTGTTTCAGCAGGAAGAAAATGCTGGCTCAGGAGTCATCTCCTCACTCTGGGCTTCCCTTGTGCTGAGTTGATTTGCCTAATCACTTCTGGCAGCCACCACTGCTGGGGCAGGGTGACATCCTTGCTGGGAGGTGGCTCTGGGAGGTGGCTGTGCTGGAAGTGGCTGAGCTCAGGAAGGGGTGGCTTCACCCAGACACAGAGGCTGGTCCCTGGTGTCACCTGGACTGGCAGGGTCCCTCTGAGCTGATCTTTACTCCAGGAGAACAAACTCACTGGCAAGGACGATAGGGAAATGCTGGGACACAGAAATGCTGCAGGCAGCTTTTCTTGGGGAAAAGGAGAAGGGCAGTGGTGTGAGCACTGGGAAGGAGCCTGTGCTCAGTGCTGGGGCAGGGCTGGGCTGGGTTTGGGGGTTGGAAACACTGTGAGAAAAAACCCTCCTGTGTTCCACAGTCCCCAAGCCCAGCTTATTAAACAGTTTTCAGCAGGATGTTCCTGTCCCCCCTGTGCTGTCCCTCCTGTGCTGTCCCCCCTGTGCTGTCACCCTGCCAGCCCCAAAAGTCCCCTAGCCATGGCAGCAGGACCAGATCTGTGTGTGGGGACAGCACAGAGCACCTGGGAGCCTTGGACTGATGGAAATGAAGAGGAGGGGAAGAAACTGGGGATGGGATAGAACCATCACAAGGAGATTCCCAGGGACAATTTGGGAGAGCAAAGCCACAACCCTGCAGTGTGAGCCCTGCTGGCACCCCGGGGGCTGTGACATCAGCTGAGGGGTGAATTTTCCAAGAGGACAAAGGTTGGGAGGCTGGATGAGCTCTGGGTTTTGTTGGAGGAGATCCCTGCTCGCTCCTCCACGGATGGCAGAACCCCATAGCAAATCCCAAATTCCATCCTCCAAATTCCAGCCTGCTTTGGAGCATTTCCAACCTGGGAATGACAGTGATGGCACCCAAGGTGTCCCCTCCCTTGGGTCAGCACAGCCTGACCCAGCCTTGGGTGGGATTTGTGTGGATGACAGGGCCACAGCCAAACCCCTTGGAATCCTTGGCCAGTCCAGGAGGTCACAGGAGGAGAGGACATCAGCACCCTCCTGGCTCCCAAACTCCTCTCCAGGTCTGCCAGGACCCTCCTCACCCCAGGAAATTCACTGGAACCTTTGTTTCTCCTCTTTATTTTTCCCTCTGTCTGCTCAGTCTGGCTGGAAACAAGAACAGTCCCATTCTCTTCATCAAAATCCCCCAAATGAACATTTCCTGTCTGGTCCCACCTTTTGTAATAGATTCCTTTATTTTTTCTTGCCCTCCATGGGACAGCTTCTCTATTTGGCTTTATTTTACATTAAATGGGAATCCCTTTTAATTAAAAGAAGAGGGAAAAGCCCTTCAGTCCCATTCAGCTCAAAGCAAATTGGTGCTTTTCTCTTCAGAGGAGCCTCAAGATGCAGTTTAGGGTTGGATTCATGGAGTGAGCCAAAAATGTGGAGCAGCAGGATCAGCTCACGCCACAACTTGTCGTTCTCCCTTGGCTCCTATTCCCCAAACTTTCAAACCTCTCATTCACAAAGAAAACCCAAAACCAAAATAAAATAAAGTAATAAAAGTATAAAACAAAAATAAAATAAAATAAAATAAAATAAAAATATAAAATAAAATTACCACCTCTTGAAAGGGCTGGATTTTGCCCAAAACTGAACAAAAAGCCCAGCTCATAAAGCATCTCCTCCTCTCCCTGGAAGTCCCAGCTCCAGCTGGAGTTCTCCAAACAATGGAAACTGATTGTGGGGTGGGCAGGGATAACAGGGAGCCTCTGGAACTGCGGGAAGAGCCCAGTTCCTCCTTCCCTGGCTGATTCCCACTGCCTGGAGAGGGGTTGGGATGCAGGGCTGGGATCTGGAGCTCTGGGCATGCTTTGTGGGGTCAGGGCTTTGCTGGGGTGCTGCAGTTGTGGGGTCAGTGCAAAGGCAGCAGCTCCCAAAGTGTGGAGCAGGGAATTCCTCCATTGGGAATTCACCAGGCAAACACGTGGTGGTTCCCAAGGGTTCTCTGAGGAGATGAAGTGCCAGTAATTAACCCTTGGTGCTCAGATAACCAATTAGTCAAGTGACAGGAGTGGGTGATGAGCTGGGTTTGGGGAAATGACACCAGAAGTGGCTGCCAGGGAGGTCCCCAACACCTGGATGGGATGGTGACAATCCTGCTCCATCCCCTGCTCCTCCCCAGGCTGCATCCCCCAAAACCACTGGCAAGCAGGCAAGGAAGGAAAAGTCAATTTTGACCTGGAAGCTGAACTGGGGCAGAGCTCAGGTTGAAACAGCCCGAGGGAGAAGTGGGAGTTGTTGAGATATTGGGACACAAGACAGAGGATGGGCTTTGGAATGGGTCAGCATAAGAGGTTTGATAACCTCTTGATAATAGCTAACAGAAGTTTGAGGATTAAATCAAGATTGTAAGAAGATTAAATCAGACTGGTTTACCAGAAAAAGGAAATTACATCAGATTTCTGTAAGCAAGAGATGTTTAAAATGTATATGTTTGTTTATGTGATTATTAACTTAATCACTGTAGTAAAACATTACTAGTCTTCCTAAAATACTAAATAAGCAGTAATACTTCACAATAAATTCAGATTCTTTGACCATCACACTGAGTCCTCATCTCTCTCATCATTGTCGATAGGAGCTGAACCCCCAACCCCTGAAATCCCCAGATCCAGGCACAGCCAGGCCTGGCCAAGCCCCATGGAAAGGCCTTTTCCATCTGGGATTGCTCTCCCAGCACAGAGTGAGAGTATTGACATGTCAGAGTGGCCTTTTATTATGATCCATTTATGCCATTAATGGAATATCCTCCTCTTGGATTGCTCAGCTCTGTATTAACAATGTAAGAAACTCGGCTTTTCCTTCAGCTCTTCATTGTCTAAATGAGTCCCAGACTCTCCCTGTGACAGGATTTTGATGGATGGCCATATTTTTAGCTGTGATCATGTCTTGATGCTCTGAAATTAGGGACGTGCTTTAAAAATATTTGCCCATGTACGTTTATCTTATTTTTCTTAATCTCTGTCTCACCAGTTCTCCTTCTGTTTTTATTGTAGGGTCATTAGAGCTTGTTATAAGCCTGATAAATGGGTATGGCACCATTTATTTGCTGTTTGAGCAGCCCAAGGAATGGGAAAATAAAGTATAAATATGGGGAAATGATCACTGGGGGTTTTACTTCCATAATAGAGAACATTCCTAATGAATTGCCTCGCTGGGGCATCGTTTTGTCCAGCCAGTTTTGGAGATGTGAAGAAAATCTGAGGATTCAGGAAAGAGTTACAGGATTGAACCTGGAGAAAAAAATCCTGTTCAGTGCCAGACCAAAGGGATTTGACCTGTTTGATGTCTCAGAGACATCAAGAGCTGTAAGTTAAAGTGACAAATACGCTCAGAGTGGGGGGGGAAATATTAAAGGATTTATTAAATTTCACAGAAAAGGGACTAAATAAAGTCCCACCTGGAAATTTAGTCTGGACATGGCAGTCAGGAGCTGCCAGCACAGGGATTTAATAGAGCTCAGACTAAGGTCTCATCCAGGGCTGGAGACTTGGGGAAATCCAGGAGTTTTGCAGCCCTTGTCAGGATTTTCAATGTAGAGCCAAAGTGGGAATTTGGGGTGGAGGGAATTCCCTCATTGCCAGCCCAGCAGCCCCAGTCCATCCCTGTGCCCCTGTGGGAACACATGGATGAGTTATTTGCTGCCAAGGAAGAGGTGCAGTAGCCCAACACAAATTACTGTGATTGGGAAAAATAAATCTCCAGTTGTTGGGTCAACTCTTCACAGAATGGTTCCAGCTGCCCTGAAAAGTGGCTGAAATTCCAATTGCTCAGCTCCCTGCTGCAAGGGAATTTATTGCAGTGAGTCCCAGGGGTGTTTCCTGCTGGGATGGGGGAGTTTTTGTCTCTGTGGGGAGTGAGGAGGAGGTGGCCATGGACAGAGATCGCCCTCAACCCCAAATCATGGATCAGAACGGTTTTGAAGACCCTCAGGAACCATCCTGGTCAGGGCAGGGCCACCTTCCATAGACCAGGCTGCCAGAAGTCCTGTTTAACTTGGCCTTGAACCCTTCTGGGGATGGGACATCCCAAATCCTTGGTCCCAAACCCCAAATCCTCAATCCCAAACGCCAAATCCTCAATCCCAAATCCCAAATCCTCAATCCCAAATCCCAGCAGACTCTGGCCCAGCCATGTGGTCCCCAATTGATATTCCCTTCTTTTCCCAACTCCTGCCTTTGCCCATGGGAAAGAACGGCAGCAAAGGGACAAAAATGGAGCTGACTCTGGGGAGGGGACGGATGGGAACCATGGGGACACCAGGCTGTCCCTTGTCCCTGCTCAGCGCCGAGGTGGCAGCGGCTGCTCCGCTCGGCTGATGAACGGGAGCTCTTCTCCTCTGGAAATGTGATGGATGATCCCAATTATATCCTTCCAGCCCTGATTTAATGTAATGTTTTATTAATAGCAGCAATCAGGGGAAAGCAAACAGCTCATTCCGTGCACGCTGTTCCCGCTCTGCTTTTCCTGCTCTGCCTTCCCCACGTGCATCCCGAGTCCTTGATGCTCCTGGAATCAGGGGGGTCAGCAGGAGGAGGAGGAGGAGGAGGGTGGAGAGACACGAGCAGACAATTCACAAAGCAGGACAATGGCTCATTAGCGCCCAATTAACACAATTGGGACAATATTTTCTTCGCTCATTCTTCACGGATTATTGGGAGGAAACGGCAAATCGCTGGTTTGTTTCCTTGGATATTAAAAGTCCGTGTGGAAAGATAGGGAAAAATAATCCCCTTGATGGGTTTAATGGTCCTTTGTCGCAGAAGGAGTGATGGGAGGAATGGAATAAATCCATTGGTCGGGCACGGCACTGGCAGGGTTTGGGATTTTGCTCAGGGAAAAACTTTTCCTGATCTGAATCCCCCCGGCCAAGCCCTGCTTCCCAAACCTTTGGGAAAAGCTCTCCTGGCTGGAAATGCACCCCCACCTCTGCACAGGCAGCAGAGAATGGGATTTCCCTGCACAAAACATGCTAAAAAGAGGAATAACACATCAGAGAGCAAGGAATCCTTGTGTCCCTATAAATCCTCCTCCTTGGATCCTCCCTCCATCCCAGCCCTGTTTGCTGTTGGATTTGGAAGCCTGTTTGCATATTTACTCATTTTCACTCCTATTGATTCACCCCATATCTTGTTTTAATAGCAGTGCAAAGCCCCCTGGGCCAGTGGTGATAAACAGAAGGGACACGAGGGTTTGTTATCCTGCTTTTTGCTCCTGGCTCGAACACGGAATTCAAAGTTCTTTTCAATCAAAAGTGCTCCATATCGTGGGTAAATGATTTCTTTTCCCCTCAGAGAATCATTAATCAGGCACATCATCCTACATTTCTCTCGTTTTCCCAATCTCTTTTGGTGAATTCCTCAAATAAAGGAGTTTTGGTGGGGGGGGAGGAAAAGGGAAGGAAAGATTAACTGGAGCAGGTGTCACATTTATCTTATTTCCAGTGCAAATACGATCAACAAGTGCCAGGCTAAAACCAGACCCTAAACAAAACCTGCAAAATGTTCTCCAAATAAATGATTCTTGGCTCTCCTCTGTTTGTTTTTAATTTCCAGTCATCCTCTCAGTGTTCCTGCCAATCCTTCTGCTCTGGGAATGAGCTCATCCAAGCTGGTTCCATAGGGCAGGCTCCTGCTGCTGAGGGACCCTGCAATGCCCCATCTCCACCCTCATCCCAAAGCAGCCCAGGAGCCCTTCCTAAAACAGCCCTGAGGATGCACAGACCTGAACTTCAGCATTAAAACCTCTCCTCAGCGCTGGCTCTCCACCAGAGGGGAGGGGGAGGCATCTCCAGATGCAAATCCTAAAATAAATCCTATTTGAGCTTTTTTCCCCCTTGCTTTAATAGGATTTATTTTAGGATTTGGAGCCTCCTTGCTCTCCATGAGGTGGTTGTGGTTGGACTCTGCCCTTTTCAGTGGCTGCTGTGCCCCAACCCCATTTTTTGAATCTCCTCCTCCACTGATCCCATGGATTTTGGATCACACCTGATAAAGGAGAAGATATTTGGGTGGGGAGATTAAGAGCAGGCTTAACCTGGTACCCACAGGGTTCTGGTGGGATTTCTCCTGGGGGATTCAGGGAATCCTCTGGATGTGGGAATGAGTGTGGATAATCCCATTAACCTGCAGCTGTAGGAAAATGTGGCTCATCCAGCCTGTGGGTCTGGGCTTGGAAAATGCCAGGGAGTTTTCCTGAGATTAGCATCAGTGCCTTTTCTTCATTAGAAACTCCAGCTGCACCCCAGGAAAAAAAGGGGGATAAACAAGTTGTTTTTTTTGAATTGGAAATTGCAGATTTGAACAAAGAAAGGCTTTTACAAAAATTTTCTGCTTTCTATGGAAAGGATAAAGGAAAAAAAAATCTTTGAAACACATTAAGAGGAAAAGAATGCTGCAAAAACTCTTCCCTGAGTCAAAACATTTGACTCAGAACTACAAATGGAAGCTGCTTTTTCTGCATCCTGGAGCACTGCAGTGAATTGAGAACCACATTTCCCTGCGTGGATCCCATTCCCAGGCTGGGAATGTCTCTGCCCTGACCCACAGGTCCTTTATCCACCTCTCTGATCCCTGAGTAGGAACCATTGGATTTTATAAAAATTTAATTTCAGTCTCTCTCTCCAACCTCTGCCTCGAGCCTCTGTGGCTCCAGCACCATTCCAAGCGCTCTCAGATCCCCTTGGAGCTGTGGGGTGTCTCTGGGGCCTCTGGGATGGGAGCAGGACACGGGGGTTATCCCGAGCCTGCTCCATCCCTGCACACATCCAGGTTTGCCTGAGTGTATTTCCAGGAGCAGCCCCTGCAGAGCTGAGGCCACAGAGCAGAGTTCAGAGTTCAAGTGTTCATTTTCCCTCTGTTTTCCCTAAGGGATTGCCAGGGCAGGACCCTTTCCTACAGCACAGCACCTTGGCTGTGTTTATTTGGGATAACTCAGCCTGCAGAGGAGCAGGTGATGCCTCAGGTTTTAGCTTTTCTATTTTTTCAGATTCTGTGCTGCTTTTGTGTGTACTGATGATATAAGGCTTATTTTGTTTTTTAAACTTATCACTTTTACTTAATTCTGTTGTATTGTGGATATTTTTGCTTGATGGGTTTTTGTTTTACATGTACATATATGCTTCTATTACAATTTTTAAACTTTTAGCTTACTTTATACACTTACATTATTATATTATAGACTTTTCATTATTTTAATCAATATAGTTTCTTACTTAAGGTATCTTTTTATTTACAACTATAGAAACATAGGTTTATGATTTTTTTACTTAATGTTTGTGTATTTTATTTTTACATCAATCTAAGTTCTGTCTAAGGTTGCAGATCAAACTTCTAGTGGTTGTGGAAGTTTCTATTTTCCTGATTCCCACAATTTCCCATCTCTGGGAATGCTTTCCCCATGGCCATGGCCCATCCAAGGCCCATCTCTGGAACCAAGGCAGAGCACGTGGTGTTAAAATGGTTCCATTTCCCTGCAGGACATGGAGTGAATTTCCAAGGAGCCTCCCAGGGGAGCAAGGCAGTGCCCCCAGCCAGTGCAGATCTCGCAAATAAAATCCTCCCTGCTGCGGGAAGAGGTGGCAGATGTGGTGGCTGGGGTGGCAAGGCACTGAGGAGCCACAGGAGCCACCCGTGGGATGGAGAATGTGTTGGAATCTGGGCACGGAGCAGCCCAGCATTCCCTGGCCAGGCTGCAGTGGCTGTGCTGGCACAGGCCTGGTGGCACACGTGGCACACAGCAGGGCACAGCTCTCCCTGGCTGTGACAGTGCCACTGTTTTACCAGGACATCTTGGAAATGAGGTTCTGGCTCTGGATGTGATTGCTGAGGCACCAAATTGCTCCTGGCCCCTGGTTGCTCTGCTGGTGTGAAATATCCATAAATATCCCACAAAGGATTGCTCCTGGCAATCCAGGGTTGGTTTCCATCAGGTGGAGCAGAGCAGGAGGTCCTGGACTTTCCCCCTTTCCCCATGACTTTCTGCATGCCGAAAAAATTCAGCTCCAAGAGGAGGAAAGCCAGAGGCAGTTTGGATGTGAAGGCAGAGCTGGCTCTGGCCACACAGATTTGGGTTGCAGGGAATTTGGGGCTTTGGAACAATCCCTGCCTTGAACCAGAGCTGGAATTTCAGGAGCCCATGTAGAATTACCCCATCCTGTGTGGATCAGTGCAAGGAGCCTTTTGTCCTGCTCAGGGCAGGGAATGGATCAGTGCAAGGAGCCTTTTGGCCTGCCTCAAGACTGGGAATTCCTGTCAGGTTTATCCCTGGAAACAGCCAGATGCTGCAGGAGATGGAAGCCAAGCCCGTGTGCCAGCCCTGGCCCCACACACTCGTGGCAGCTCCACGTCTCCGGGCTCACCTGGAGCTGCTTGTCCTGCTCAGTGCCAGGAGTTCCTGTGGTCAATCCCATCCTGTTTCCCAGCTGGTGCCTGTCCT
Organism: Vidua macroura; assembly: GCF_024509145.1. Classification (NCBI taxonomy): domain Eukaryota; kingdom Metazoa; phylum Chordata; class Aves; order Passeriformes; family Viduidae; genus Vidua; species Vidua macroura. The sequence goes on along the minus strand of NC_071590.1, from coordinate 5,929,751 downwards.
GTGTCCCCAAACTACCCACGGGCAGGGGCACAGGGAGCAGCCAGGGCTCTGAGAGGTGTTGGTACACTTTGTTCCTAAACTGGGTGGGATTCAACCTCCTCTTCGCTGTGCCTGCCACTTCCTTGGCACGTGGGACTGGAATAATTGGTGACAAGGGACAATCCAGCCAGGGACAGCAGAGCTGAGGATGCCACCTGCTCCCTCAGGTGTGGCTCAGCAGGAGCAGCAGCTGCTGGGTGGGGTTCATGTGGGGATGGAGGGTTTGGCCAGGAGCAGGGGAAAATGAAAAGGGAAAAGCTGCCAAAACCCAGGAGCAGCTCCTCGGCTGTGGCTTCCCGGGATCCTGGGCAGTGCCCTGGGGATTTCTGGGCTGCCCTTGCTGGGCTTGCAGGATGTTTCCATACCCAGAATGGATTTTGGATGATCACCCATGTCTGCTCCCCTCCTCCCGGGGCTGTCACCTCCCCCTGAGGCCCCTACCAGGGTCCCAAGCCCCTCCATGAGCTCTTCCCAGCCATTGCTGGGAGATCTCCTGCCCCAGGAACAGCCTGGAGGGCTGGGGGAGGGTGTGGGGCAGGCTTCCCTGCCTGTGGCAAGAAAAACCCATCCCTCCGAGCACCAGCAGCTTCACAACTGGAATTACAGATGCAACGGTGAAGGATGTGAATGCAAGAATTATGTAGAAAATAAAGGTAGTTACAGTTGCTTCAAAACATTTTCGCAGCAAGAGCTCAGGGCTTTTAATCAACTCCCTTTTTTTCCCCTTTTTTTTTCTCTTTTTTATTGCAGGTTCTCCTTTCTGCCAAACATTTGCAGAGGGGGGAAAGAAACTAAAGCAAAGAGAGAGAGAGAGAAACAGTTTTAGCTGCCAATCTGTTGCTTGCAAAGCCATGAAAAACACCCTGAGATAGACTAGCATGTATTATAGAAAAGGAAAAGGAGTTCATGCATCCTCTTTGCTGAAGTCTTTTAAGGTCCCTTCCCTCCTGAGACCTCCTGTGTCCCCAACATGCTCCAAGCCATTAAAGAAGGAGATTTCAGTCCATCCCAGGCTCCCTGAAAAGTTGTCACAGCCATCCTCTCTCTCCTGGAAGTTTATTCTGGGGTATGGAGGCCCTTCTGTCCCTTGGGGCTGTCCCAAGGAGCTCTGCTCTGATGCCACATCCAGGATTGCTCCCAGGGCTACTAAAGCTAAAGGGTAAAAATCTTGGTTTTGAGTTCAATATTCCACACAGGGAGCCTGGGAGAGATGTGGCTGCATCCTGTGTCAGTAAAATCTGTGTTCCTCCTCATTTATCTCTCCTTTTCTCTCTTGTGGAGGTTGATTTATGCATTTTGCTCTGCAGCTCTGGCCTGGAATTCTGGATTTCTCCTCCCACCCAAAGCAGGGAGACCTCCAGAGCCGCAGGACGCTCAGAGAAGTGCACTGGGGAAAACCAAGCTGGAAAAAGAGTTGTGGTAAAGGGATAGGGGGAAGAAATTTGGGTTGTGTTCAGTGTGCTAGGGCTGAGAAGATAAAACACAGCCTTAACTCAGTTTTGCTAGGTCAGAAAGTCAGGCCTGAGACTAAGGGTGTGGGAGAACCCTCCCTAAGGCCACGGGAGCAGAGAAGCACAGATAATACATAATTATAATATAATATATAATATATAATATATAATATATAATATATAATATATAATATATAATATATAATATATATATAATATATATAATGTATAATGTATAATATATATTATATTATAAGAACATATTATATAGTAATATATAATATAATGATAGAAAATATAGAATAGAAAATAATAGAAAACAATCGATATAATAATAATATATAATTATAATTATAGATTATAATCTATAAGTGCTGTTTAGGCTAATCAAGGCTGGGAGAGAGCTGAACTGTGCCAGCTTTCCCCTGCTCTGCCATGCAGGGAAGGAGAATTAGAGGGGCAATGAGGAGAGAAACATCCTCTCCAGCTTGTTTTTAAGACATCCCTTCCACCCTGGGGCTTGTTTTAACGGCCCATGCCGCACACCAGAGCCATCCCCTTTTATTTACGATGATTATTACGGGCTGCTGCAGTGTCCCCTGGGTCCCAGAGAGGCAGCGCCGGCTGCTATTAAGGCATTTTGTCTTTCTCTACAATCACATAAAGACCTTCCCCGTGCTCCTCCCGCTGGGCAATAAAAAGGGAAAGACAATCCAGGGCTGAGCTGGCTGCTCTGGCTGGCTGGGCAAAGCGCCTCGTTAGGCACAATAAAGTGCTCTCCTTAACCCCGGGCCAGCGGCCAGGCCGGGGCAATCAGGCCAAGGAAAAGGAGGAGAGGATGGGATGGAGGAGATGGAACGCGCGGGAGGAGCTCAGCCCGCCCTGGCAGCGCTGATGCTCCTCGGGATGGATCCTGCATCCCCATCCTGCTCCAAACCTGGGCAGCCCCGGGTGCTGGGCCCCTCCTCGTGAGCCCCCCAGTTCCAGCCCTGGGACATTTCTCAGTTCCAGCCCTGGAACCCCCTCTTGAGTCCCCCAATTCCTGCCCTGGAACCTCCTCAATTCCAGCCCTGGGACATTTCTCAGTTCCAGCCCTGGAACCCCCTCTTGAGTCCCCCAATTCCTGCCCTGGAACCTCCTCAATTCCAGCCCTGGGACATTTCTCAGTTCCAGCCCTAGAACCCCTTCTTGAGTGCCCCAATTCCTGCCCTGGAACCCTCCTCAATTCCAGTCCTTGGACCCTCCTCATGATTCCCCCAGTTCCTGCCCCAGGACCCTCCTCATGGCTGTCCCAGTTTCACCCCTGAGATTTTACTCATTCCAGTCCTGGGATCCCCCTCATGAATCCCCCAGTTCCCACCCCAGGATCCCCCTCATGAATCCCCCACTTCCAGCCCTTGTATCCCCCTCATGAATCCCCCACTTCCAGCCCTTGGATCCCCCTCAAGAATCCCCCAGTTACCACCCCAGGATCCCCCTCATGAATCCCCCAGTTCCCACCCCAGGATCCCCCTCATGAATCCCCCAATTCCAGCCCTTGGATCCCCCTCATGAATCCCACAGTTCCAGCCTTGGGACCCCCTCATGACTCTCTCAATTCCTGCCTTGGAATTCCCTCATGAATACCCCAATTCCCACCCCAGGGCCTCCCTCATGAATCCCCTAATTCCAGCCCTGGGACCCTCCTCAATTCCAGTCCTGGGATCCCCCTCATGGATCCCCCAACTCCAGCCCTGGGACACCCTTCATAAGCCCCCAGTTCTCATCCCAGGAGCCCCTCATGAGTTCCCCTTCCAGCCCTGGGACCCTCCTCAATTCATGCCCCAGGATGCCCCTCAGGACTCCCCTAATTCAATCCCTGAGACCCCCTCATGAATCCCCCAATTCCCTCCCTGGAATCCCCTCATGAATCCCCCAATTCCATCCCTGGAATCCCCTCATGAATCCCCCAATTCCATCCCTGGGTCCCCCCTCATGAATCCCCCAATTCTTTCCCTGAAACTCCATCATGAATCCCACAATTCCAGCCCTGGAACCCCCTCATGAATCCCCCAATTCCCTCCCTGGAATCCCCTCATGAATCCCCCAATTCCATCCCTGGAATCCCCTCATGAATCCCCCAATTCCATCCCTGGGTCCCCCCTCATGAATCCCCCAGTTCTTTCCCTGAACCTCCATCATGAATCCCCCAATTCCAGCCCTGGAACCCCCCATGAATCCCCCAATTCCAGTCCTGGAACCCCCTCATGAATCCCCCAGTTCTTTCTCTGGGTTCCTCCTCATGAATCTCCAATTCCAATCCTGGCCTTGGCTCCTCTCCCCAGGAACTTGAGCATGTCAGAGGCGGCCAACAAAGCATTTTGGAAAATTAATCAGCCCAATTGAAATGTGATTGATTGAGAATTGAGAACCACGATCCAGCAAGTCCTGGAAAATGTAATAGTCTAAAACCCTTATTAATTTTTCATGTTCTTTCTGTTTGGATTTTTTTTTTCCCCTTGTGGAGGTGGCTTCGTGCCAGGATGTTTATGTGTAAATTCCAGCTCTCTTCCCGCCTGGCTCCGAGGCTCTGGAGCTGGGCAGACCCTGGGATTTCCATCCTCCTAAAACCCTGCTTGGAAAATGCACCAACAAAAGAGGGGAAGAACCTCATGGAGCTGAGCTTACCAGCTTGGGATGAGCCAAAATCTGGGAATTTTGCCCCTGCTGTGACAGCCACAGTGACACCCATGTCACCGAGCACCTCTGGGGTCACTGTGACCCCAACACCAACATCGAGCTCAGTGTGGCACATCCTTGACTCTCATCACCCTCTAAAGCAGCCAATTAATCACTGCTCCCAAATTAGGGGGAAATCTGGTGGGGCAAACCCTGGTGGCACATGTGGAAGGAGCCCAAAGCCAGGTCTAGCTGCTCCTTTGAGTTTTGCTCCAGAGCTCCTCATGGTTCCAAGCCAGTGGCCTGGCATGGAATTAGCAATCAATGGGAGACCAGGTTGTAAGTGGTGCTGTTCAGATGAAATTATTTCTGTTTTCAACAGATCTGTTTTGATTTTTGCTTCCAAAGTGAAAATGTCTCTATTTGTTCAACATTTTGGTTTGGCCTGGATTTTTGCTAGGCTTTTTTTTATTTTTTAATATTTTTTTTTTTTTGACACAATGTCAACATTTCTCAAGTGGGGAAAAAAACCAACATAATTTGGATTTTTTTTTTTTTTTTGAAAGAGCAATTTTCTGCCAGCAGCAGCCATGGAAATGTTTCAACCAGAGCACTGATGAAGTAATCTGAACATATGCCATGGGACCCAGGATCTGACCTCTCTTGTTGGATTGCTTCCCTGGGGAATTGAGGCTGTAAAAATCACACCTTCTCCGTGCCTCTTTGTCACCTTTCCACCAGCAAACCTGGCCATACCTGGGTACATCTCAAGCACAGATGGGCTGAGATCCTGCAGGTAATTGGGTTCTTAAAAATCACGGGGCAGAATCAGTGATATTTGAATTTCTAACAGCAGAAGAAATGGAAGGTAGCAGAGGTCTGTCTTGTATTGGATACAAATTAATTTAAAATGTGCAAAACTTCTTAAAATTTCCCATCTGGCAGGAGATTGGAGTTTGCACCTTTCTGCCTGCAAATCGACCATGGGCTTGGATCAGAGTGACCCTTTTCTCCTGCCTCATCCAAAGTGCCCTCCTTGCCACATCCATGGAGTCACCCCAGCCCTCTGCCAGGCCAGCCCCAAAAACTCCACGAAATGAGGATGAAGCAGGGATTGATCTTCATCCCAGGGCCAGGACACAGCTCTCTGCCAGGCTTTCAGTTGGATTATTTTCCTGTGGGACTCTCAATCTGTTTTCCTTGAGAATTTTTGCTGTTCTGGGTGTTTTGGCCACAAACCTGTGGCCTCAGGGCCTTGTACCCCTATCCCTGTGCTGAGCCCAGCTGTTATTATTTCTCTTTATTTATCTCCTGTTGTTCCCTGAGAGCATTTCCTGAACTCTCTCCACTGTCTCCAGCAGTTCCTGGTAAATCTGGAAGACAAAGTGCTTGTCCTCTCCACGAGGGTTTTTTATTTTTAATAAAACTCGCTGGTGCTTCTCCTGAGGGACTTGTTGAAGTTGTAAAAGTCAAAAACAAAATGCTGGAGCTGCTGTTTCCTGGAGAGCAAGGCTGTGTTTCCTCGTGGAACTTCTGGAAAAGGCAGGGATGGGACTAAGGGGTCAAATTCCCCTGGATCCTGGTGGTGCTGGCAGCCAGATCCTTCCCAGCTCTTCCCAGACGGGTTCTAATGGGCCAAAAGAAAACTTGAAAGGGAACATGGGAGGGAATGCAAAGCCCATTTTCCTTTTCTGTCCTGAAGAACTCAGGGCCTTCCTGGGGCTTCATGACGATATTTGACCTCTCAGCTGATGATGCAGAGCCATAAAGGGAATTTCAACATCAAACCAGAGGCAAATTCCCTGAGCCAGCACCTCCCGTTCCATGGGACAGCTCTGGCTGCAGGAGAAGCCCAGCAACACCTCAGCTCTTGGTTATTAATCAAGGCTAATTAGCTGGACTAATGAGGCTGCACTGCTGCTGGTCCTGGGGTGAGGACTCTGCAGGGAGGAGGGAGATGCTCCCAGACCAGGACTCCCTCCCAGGCCGTTTTGACAGGGAAAAAAAATGCATTTCATCCTCATAAATCCTTGGCAGCAAATGTCGACTGGATGCCAACAGGAAAAAAAACACTAATAAATAAAAGGAAGCACTGTTTTTCTTTTAGATGGTTTGGATTGTCAGTGTTTTGTGGACTGGAAATTGAGTTTTTATTATTTTTTTAGCTCTCTTCTGCTACTGGGAATAAGCAAATACCTTAAGTTAAACACCTTCCTTTCAGCATCCCGGAGTGCACCCCATGGGGAGCAGGTTGATATTATTTGGGCACAAAAATCCTATTCCCCAGTGCCCAGGGCGGTGTGGGGACATGTCCCTGTGGCCACTGAGGGCACATCAGCAACTGGCTGTCCCCAGGCCACTCATCCTTGGGGATGAGGACTTATAATGATAAAAAAAAAAAAAATCACATTTTCTGTGAAAAGCAGTACTTGCAGACACAACCTTAAACCCAGCCCCAGTTTTCCAGCAGAGGAAAAGTTTGGATAAGAACTTTTATCTGCCCCACTCTGAATTTTACACGGGCCCAGCCCTGAACTCTGACCCTGCCAGGACTTCCCGTTCTGCTCTGAAAAAGTTCCTGCTCACCCCAGGAGCCAGCGCAAAGCCTGGGCAGAGAAGTGGCTTCCTTGGCACCCAGAACTCTTTCCTGATTATTATTCTGGTCATTCACCCTCTTTCTCTCTCAATCTTGAGGAGGGAGCAGTGATTTTGTGAGTTGAAATTTGGATGTATTCCCAGCTCCATTTTTTTTCTCCCCCTCTTGTTAATTAAAACTAATAAATCTGCTCAGTAGAGTTTGCAGAGCAGAGGGACAAGGTACAGTTATCTTGACATGGCAAGGCCATCCCACTCCTTCCCCCCCCCCCCCCTTTTATTTATTTAATTTATTCACCTATTTATTCCCTTCTTGAGCCCGTTCCAGATCTGAATTTCTCATCCAGGCTATGTGCAGGCTCTTTGCTTTTCTTTCCCAGGGAAGCATTCCCACAGGAGCCTCAAATAATCAACAATTGCCGTGGCGTGCGTCCCTGGAAATAATTACAGACAATCCCGAGCAACCTAGGAACAAAGGGATCCGTGTTGTGTGAGACCTCCTCTGTCTGTTCCCTTGCCAAGGGGGGTGGAACCCCTGGGTTTGGGGTGCAGGGGGTCACTGCAGTCCTCTGTACTGATTTGGGGGATGCAGCAGCAAAAAAATACAAAAAGAAAAAGATGATTCCCCAATATTTGGGTGATTAAAGCCCTTTGGGAGGTTGCACAACCGCCCTGAGAATCCACCGGCCCAGAGAGCCACGTACCCACCAGCCCCCGGGAAGGAGGGGATCCAAACTGTCCCCTCCCAACCTGTCCCCTCCCAAACTGTGTCCTCTCCCAACGTGTCCCACGCTTCCTTTCCAGTGTCCCCACACTGTCCTTTCCAGGAGGACAGAAGTGGCCTCTGCACCAAGTGCCCGGTCCGAGATGGGACTCGCGGGGTTTTTATGGAGCTGCCGCCCATCTCCAGGTCCTGTTTGCCCACAAGGGAGTGTCTGGTGGTTCCCAAGGGCGCCTCAAGGGTGCCCCAGAGGCCCTGGCAGAGTTCTGGAGGCAGAGAAGTTTGTGCAGAATGGCTTTGCCCTGAACTCCTGCAGTCTCCTCCTCCTCCTCCTCCTCCTCGGGAGGAAGGCAGCGCTGGTAGCCATAGCAACCAGATCTCCTTCTCTGCTCCAAACTTCACCCAGCCGGAGCTCCGGAGGAGAAATGGGAAGGGACGGGGGAATGCAAATGACCCGCAATCCCTGCAGCCCCTCCCGATCAATGGGATCTGCATTCTAAACCACGGGATGTGTGTAAGGATAACGGAGCGGATCGCTGGCAGCAGGGATGGTGGAAAAACGGGCAAGGGAGAGGTACAAGACAGAAAAACGAGCTGCTGAGCCATCCCTTCCATCCCCTGAGCCTCCAGTGTCATGCGGAGGGTAACAGCTTTAATTAGTAATTTAAGGACCTTCCACAACAGACTCGGCGCTCTCGGAGCTCCGGGAAGCGGCGGTGCCACGGCTGGGGAGGCCAAGCACGTCCTGCCCGTGCTCTTCCCTCCCCTGGCACATCAGCACAGTGGGCAGTGGGGTGTGGGCACCCTGGAACAGTGCTGGGACCTGGCTGTGGGGACAGCACAGCTGGGGGGAGCACAGTGACAGCCAAAGGGTCCTGAACGCGCAGAGCTCCACGTTCACCTGGCCCCACAACCAACCCAGTGAAATGGGAGTCCAGCAAAACCAGCTCTGGGCCAGGACATCCAGGTCTATTCCCTGCACTTCCCATCCCCTGCCCTGAGCAGCACTGGGGCTTTCCTGCTCCATCTTCATCCTGCTCCATCCTCCTCCATCCTCCTCCTGCTCCATCTTCATCCTGCTCCATCTTCATCCTCCTCCATCCTCCTCCTGCTCCATCTTCATCCTGCTCCATCTTCATCCTGCCCCACCTTTACCCTGCCCCACCTTCACCCTGCCCCATCCTCACTCCCCCATCCTCATCCCTCACCTCTTTGGCACAAAAATCCTCATTCCCACCTCTTTGTCTCCCTGAGTGCTGCTCAGACAACCCCACAGTACTCCTGACACCTTTCCCCTGCGTGGGGTGATTCCCTTTTCCCGCTTTATGGATGGGGGATGTAGACAGGGAGTAAAGGGTTGGCTCAAAGTCATCCATTGATCACCAGTGGGGGACGCAGGAATTGACCATGGGTCCCTGAATCTCAGTTTTCTATCCCACCCAGGCTGCACTGCTGGGAGATTTATCCCCTGAAACAATTTTTTTTTTTTTCTTTTTTTTTCTTTTTGTATTTCAAATGGCTGGTCAGCCAAAACCAAAGGGACAAACTGGAAACTTTAACTTCTGGATGAAAAGTTAACATTTTTTTTGTACAAACCCCCTGGCTCCATTCTCCACTGAACATCTCCAATCCTCTAGAAGCGCTTGGGTGTCGATTTTAGAAAGCTGATGGGTGTTTTTGGAAATAATCCCTTTTTAGGGAAAGCTGTTTACCCAGATAACCACCATCCCTCTCCCTGCTGCACAGCAGCTGTTGTGGGAGACAGCTGAAATGCAAACAGGCTCCTGCTCCATCCATCACCCAGGCACGGGCCAGGCAGAGCTACTTCACTTAAAGGACAACGTTTGCATTAGAGGAGCTGGGCCACAAATCAATTCCCACTGGAAGGCAGGAGAAGGTTTGAACTGGAGCAGAGGTTTCCTGGAATGATCTTCTGGTGGGATGAGGGGGCAAGAGCTGAAACAGGTGAGTGAGTTCACGCAGGAACGCACACAATGCGTCTGACTTTGACTGGAGCGAGGCAGAAAGGTCTGATTTCATATTTCTGTTTCCTGCCAGAGGTCTCTGGGCAGCCAGAGCTCTTCTTAACGATCTGTGCTGCATGGAAAGAACCCCAAAGAGGTTTCTGTATTGAATTTCCGTAGTCTTCCCCATCCCATTTGCATTTAAAGCCAGCTTTCAGCTGCTGTGCGTGGGACAAGGCACATTTCTGCTCAATACCCATCCAATTCTGCCTGTGTGGATTCAGGCTGGAGGCATGGATTGCTGTCGATGCAGATGGAGTTGCACCAGAGAATCCAGAGTTTCCTGGCCCAGGGAAATCTTGCAGGGAAATAACTGCAGCTCTGGTTAAGCCACCACCTGGCAGGATGAGTGTGATGCTCCCAATTACTGAGAAACAAAATGACAAAAATCTGGGGGAGTTGAGTCTTTTCCCTTTCCAAACCCCTCAATGTTTGGCCCCCCCATTAATAATCATTCCAAAGAAAACTGATCACAAATAGCAAGAAACATTTTGCTCTTTCAAAGCATTTTATTCCAACAATTGCAGTCAGGCCATTAAAACACTTCCATTTTTTTTTAAAGCAGAAATTGATTTACATTTTAAACAGCTGAAAAAGCCAGTTTGAATTTGGAAAAAAAATACTCAAAGTCAGAGTGGCTGAAGAGGGAAGGCTGTGCCTGATGATGCTGAGATGGCTAAAGCCTCTTTCAGTTTAGTCTTTACTAAACAGATCAGCTGTGAGTTGGTGTCTGACACAATTAACCCTGAGGAGGAGCAGGCTGGGAAGGGACAGAGGAGTTTGGAGCACACTCAGGCGTTTTCCAGCTCCATTCCCAGGCACGTGGAGAGCCACTGAGCACAATTTTGGAGCCAACACAGCGATATCTGAAAAGATGACAGTGCAAAAATGTGGAAAAGGACAGAGGCAACACCTACCTTTGGGAGAGGGGTGGGAGGAGGAGGAGTTTGCCTCAAACAAGGCAAGCACCTGGAAGAACAGAGGAAAATCAGGCACAGCCAACATGAGTTTGTGAAGCCCAAATTGGGTCAAACCAATCTAATTTCCTCCAGTGACAGGGTGGCAGGGACAGTGCTGGGGGAGGATGCAGGAGATGTCATCTGTCTTTACTTCAGGGAGGCTCTCCAAGCTGTCCCCCCGTGACATTCTCCTCAGCACGCTGAGAAACAGCTTTATCTGGCAATTTGGCTGTACCTAGAGAGGGATTATCAATGGCTCCCCGTCAGAAAGGAGGGATGTGTCTAACAGGAGTCTCTCTTCATCTGCTATGATTCAATATTCCAATTAACCTCCCCAGTGATGGAAGGGAGGAGACCTTTATTAGATCTGCAGAGGGCTCACCCCAGGAAAGGCCAGCGGCACTTGGGAGGACACAAAACCAAAATCAGAGCTGAGAGCCAGGGATGGAAAACAGGAGAAAGGGCCTGAGATATCCTACAAAGCTGCTGAAATTCAGGCAGGGCCAGAACACAGCTCGACACAAACACCAGATGGGCCACAACGGGCTGGGAAAAAGATCCAGGGCTGGATTTGAGGAGAAGTGGAACAGACTGTGGCAATAAAAGGCAAAGGGTTGACTGCAGTGTTGTCTCCAAAACAGCTCAGGAAAAGCCTGCTCTGCACAGGGAGTGAAATACCCTGGAACCCTCTGGGGCTCTCTGTCCTCATTTCTGCTCAATGGGTTGGGTCCAGCAAAGGCAACTTTGGCTGCCACTGGGGTTGATTTAAATAGCTGGCTGCTTTTTCCACCAGGAAGTTTCCAATTCCCTTTCTTCTCTCTGCAGAGCACAATTTCCATTTCGTGTCCAACACTGCCTCCCCGGCTCTTTTGATTTTTCCTGTGGAGCCAGGGATTAATATCATTTCAACAGCATTTTCAGAGAAATCAGCAAATTGTGTTTGCATCTCACTGGAGGCTCCGGAACGACCTTTTCCTTCAGGGAGACGTGGAGTGATGGGACCAGTCTGGTGGGTTGAGACCAGGGAGCTGCCAGGAGAAGGGAGATCCACGGGCTCTCAGCTCCTGGTGACTGCTCCATCCCTCAGCAGCTCTGCTGGAAATGTGTGCTGAGCACAAACCCAAAAAAAAGGGCTGTTGCTAATAGATTGTGCTGCTTGTTGCTGCTCCACGAAGAATGTCCTGCTAATTTTTTGTTTTCACCAAATTTTCCACTTGAAATATGAGAGCGGAAAGGGAGCCGTGAGCTGCATCCACGAGGAGAAGCAGAGCTGCTGGACGGGAGTTGGGAACCTCCTGGCATCACCAGCTGTGATTCCCACCCACATCCACACCCCTGAGAGCCGTGGGGAGGCGAGGATGGGGCTGGGAATCATCAGAGCGATGTTGAAGGAAGGAGGACTTGCTCCTCATGGCCTTGCAAATATTGAAAACCAGCAAATGATCAACAAAATAAGAACAACACACTGCAGGCCTTGGAAATAAGGAATGATGCTGCCAGTCTTGGGAGACAGGAGCTTCTTTGGAGAAGGGAAGAGGGATGGCATCCGAGCAGGAGCTGCCGTTTCTCCTGGGCTGGTGGCTGAGCTTCAAGGTCACACTGACAAAGGCAATTTGTTTCCTCTACAAGCCAAACGTTTTGTTTCCCCTTTCTGGAGCCGTATTTCACACAAAGCCTCTGTCCTTGTGTGGTCAGCCCCGGGGGAGGCCGGGCCAGCACAGCCTCATCAGAGTGTGCCACCACTCAGCAGCGCCCAGCCAGGAGATTTAAAGGATACTGTGGAGAAATCCTTTAAATCCATCCTGTAGGGTAGGAACAAGACAGGCAAATGGGGAACTGGGATGTGTTTGGACGCTGGGAAAGAATACAGATCCGAAGGGTGGCAGGAGCTTTACTGTACAACTCTTGGTGGGTTGTTGGCAGAATCCCTGAATCCTGCCATTTTCCATTGTCTAAATTGTTTAGGGAACAGCAGCAGGGACAGCTCCCAGCTCCTGTGTTTAGGGGATGCTCCTGCTGGTCCAGCCTGGCACCTGGAGCACCTCACTCAGCAGCCCCCAGGCACCCAACCAGCCCAGGAGCACAGCAGGGACGGATTTTGGGGTGCACTGGGACCCCAGGGTTTGTTGGTGCCTCCAAAAGAAACCCAGCAAGGTCATGACAGCGCAAGTCCCATGGGAGACCGAAATCCAGAGGTGTCTGAGGGTGGAGGCTGTTAATGGGAATCCTCTTTGGGAATTGCCAAAAAGGACCCAGCCCCAAAGCTGGGAAAGCAGGGGAGCTGGGTGGGTGTGCTCAGGGATCTGAGTGTGAGCAAGGGTCTGAGTGTGAACAGGATCTGGGTGTGCTCAGGGATCCAGGTCTGGATCTGGGTGTGCACAGGGATCTGAGTGTGCTCAGGATTTGGGTTTGCACAGGATTTGGGTGTGCACAGGATCTAAGTGTGCACAGGGTGAGAACAGAATCTGAGTGTGCCCAGGATCTGAGTGTGAGCAAGAATCCGAGTGTGCTCAGGATCTGAGTGTGCACAGGGATTCGGGTGTGCACAGGGATTTGGGTTTACACAGAATCTGGGTGTGCTCAGGATCTGAGTGTGCACAGGATCTGGGTGGGCACAGGATCTGAGTGTGCACAGGATCTGGGTGGGCACAGGATCTGAGTGTGCTCAGGATTTGGGTTTGCACAGGATTTGGGTGTGCACAGGGATCTGAGTGTGCTCAGGATCTGGGTGGGCACAGGGATTCGGGTGTGCACAGGGATTTGGGTTTACACAGAATCTGGGTGTGCACAGGTTCTGGGTGTGCTCAGGATCTGGGTGTGCACAGTTTCTGGCTGTGCACACTCTCTGGCTGCTGCTGCAGCAGGAGCAGCGAGAGGCAGAGCTCCCAAGTGTTTAAACATGCAAACACACAGCCCCTCTCAACAATCAGCACGGATGGAAATATTGATGGTTGCATTAAAAGTAAATATATTTTTAATTAAATAATTTTCCCCTTCTCCATTCAAGGGGCGTGAAAGCACTCACAGAATTAAAACTGCTGCTTCAATTTCTCTCTCTCTTTCCTCTGACACATGCCAGGACTAAGATTTCTCCCTCTGCCTTCTCTGCCTTCCCACCATCCCTCCCCATCCAGCTTTTGGCTCTTTAACCCCTTCTTGGCAGCCCAGAAAACACCAAGGCTGCAGCAGAGCAGCTGATTTTCTTTCCTTCTCTCTCCTCCTTCCCTTCAGTCCCAGCTCAGACCCAGCTCTGAAGGGCTCATTAATCAAAAGGCAATTAATTCCCCATCATGGGGGCAAATAACAGACACAGACGTTCAATAGTTGCCTTTTGCCACGCTCCAGTGTTTCTGTGATTCCTGCAAACCGAAATAAAAAGGAGGCAGAGCAAGAGAAACAGTAAATGATTAAACGCTTCATTAACACCCCGCAGAGGCGGGGAGGCCTCGGCTGATTTATCTCTGGTGCCAAAGAGGCAAAAAGAATTCCGAGGTGTGGAGATTTTGGGGTGCAAATGAGGACCTCTTGTCCGGGATGGTCTAGTGAACATTTACAAAATAGGATGGTTTTGCCCCAAAATGGGGTGAAAAATCCTTTTTTTCTTCTTCTCCTCTTGGCTTTGGGACAGGACCCTGCTCACTCTGTCTGCATCTCTCCCTAAAATGAGTGTCCCCCATCTCACTTCCCACTACCCTGAAAATGTAATTAATGAGCATTCTTCTGGTGTGAGAAATTAAAAAAAAAACACAAAAAAAAAACCACCAAAAAAAAACCACGTGGAAAAAAAGCTGTTGCTCCTTTAAATGGTGTTGGTGAGGAGTCAAGAGACGAGGGAGAGTTTTGATACACAAAACAATAGGTTCACTCAACCCTGGTGCCCCAATTAATTAGTGGGCGATTGTTGCCCATAGAAAAATTAAGAGTAAACTATTATATTAGTTATTTAATCAGTGAACTTACCAAAAACACAAGGCCCATGATTCAAATGCTCCGTTGGTATCATTAATCATAGTTTGGAGCAGAAAATAATTTTATATTATTAAAGCAATTACCATAGAATCATTGACGGTAGCAAAAATTCATTAATCTTTGTTCATTACTCAGTCAGATTGCTTTATTTTAGCCCATTCCATCTCTCCTGCCCTCTCGAAGGGATGCCAAAAAGAAGAGGGAAAAGTGACAAAAGGAACTTTTTATGATACTGAAGTGTCAGGCTTGGCAGAAACTACTTTTAAATATAACAAATGGAAAAGCATCGGAGGGACAGCACAAACCTCATCCTCTCCAAACCATTAATTGCTGTTTTTCTCCACCTCAGGCTGCAATTCCCAAGGGATCAGTGCTCACAACTTGGAGCAGGGCTTTATTTTTTTCCCTTTTCTTTAGTCTTTAAACTGATTTTGTGTTGAGGGAGAAGAAAAAGTGGCAGAGCAAAGCCGGTGCTCCCCATCACACCTGGGCCTCCACCAGGTTTGAAACCTCAGGGTTGGGGGTCCCCCAGCCAGAACTGAGCTCCCCCCAAGAAAAATCAAAGCTGTGGAGGCAGCTGAGCTCTGCCAATCTGGGTCAGGCTCTTATCTGCTGGCAAGCAAAAAGAAATTGGCCTGGCTTTTCTTATTTTATCTTCTGAGATGAGTGAAACTGCAGTGCTCATTATGATCCTTATTTGACTTTAATAGCCAAAGAGGTTACTGAAGATCTTTTGATTTCATAGCCAGGAATTTATCTTGATGGGTTTTTTTTTTTTCTTCCATGGGTAAAAAAAAAAAAAAAGGGAAGAAAAAATAAAAAAGGAAGAAAAAGCAAGTTTCTCCCTGGAGACGGCTCCTTAGCAAATCATTTACAAACGGGGAGGCTAAGCCCAGTTTTGGTGTGTGAACAGGTTTTCCACGAGTCCCTTTTCCCTAGGGAAACACAAATTTGTCTTCAAAACATCCCTGCAAAGTAGGCCAGGCCTGTTAATGCTGTTTTGCTGTGGAAAGCCTCAGCAGTTTGCCCAAGGTGCTTGAGGAGGCGTGTGATGGATCCAAGAATGCAGCTTGGGATTTTAGTTTAGCCCTTCTTTGGGATGCTCTGGGGTCAGGTTGTCCCCTGAGATGAGGGACAATTAAATGTCCCCTGGAGCCAGGGGTTTGGGGCTGGCTGGATTTGGGCACTGCTGTCCCATGGAGAGCTCCAGGGTGGTGCTGGGGCTTCTTTTCCTGCCTTGGAGCTGCTCCTCGTGCCAGGTGGACACTGTGGAGGACAGAGGGACATCTCTATCCAACTCCTCTTTGTTCCACAATTCTCCATAATCCTTCTTTTACTCTTTTTTTCTCCATAGAATTGCAGCTCCTGCTTTCTCTGGTTACTCCAGAGCTGTGAAAGGAATGAGAGGGATTTGTCTTCACAAATAAACTGTGGGGTCTGCTGAGAAATAAAATTCGATACTGAGAGCTGAAAGAAACAGTGGGAAGAGCCATAAATTCCATAAGAATTCCACTGACTGATACAGGAAAGAAAAGGGGGGGGTTATATATTAGAAGGGGGTGTATTTGGTGTTTTGGGAAGTCTGTACCTCTCAAGTACCTCATCCAATGGGGAAAGAGAGAGGGAAATGCAGCTGGGAAATTGGGATAAAAAGGAGGCTGTGTCCTCCAAAAATCTGAGAGACCCCATGGGAAATGCCCCATGGCCTCTCCCTTTATTTGAATAAAGCTCCAAGACTCCTGTGTGTCCTTTTTGGACATAAACCTCTGGTGTTTGTGGGTTAATTTTCCTGACAGTTGCACTGCTGAGGTATGAAATTGGAGCAAGAGATTTACCTGATCCCATCTTTTCCATTCTCCCCATTTCTCCTCTTGCCCAGCAATGCCAAGTAAACTCAGCCAAGCTCCCCCCAGCATTTCCAGGCACAGTACCATGGGCTCAACACAAATTCCCATCACCCCAAAATGCCTCGATTTGGATTTGAGGAGGCAGAAGCAGCAGCTCTGCTGAACGCAAGAGGCAACCCAGGAACGAATGGGAAAAAAAAAAAAAAAAAAACAACCAAAAAGAGCAATATTGTTTAGCTTTGGAGCGTGTAACAGGTTGTCATGGGGAAGGCGTGTGGGCTTTCCCGCGAAGGGAGCAGCGCTGCCGACCTTTGGAGAGCGTTTGCTCAGAGCCAACTGCTGCTTCCAGCACATCCCTGGGCTCTGGGGATCCACAGCCTGCTGCTCTGGGGAGAGGCTGCTCAGCCCTGTCCCCATTCCTGCTGTGAACCCTCATCTCCGTGCCTCGAACCCCAACGTGCCATCCTGCAATGGAATACACCACTGCAAGGTTATTCCCTTCTAAATTAAAAGGGAAATCGAGGTGAGGAGCTAAGGAAAGCATTTTTTTATTGCCCAGAGTGGTGGTGGAAGCTCCACCCTGAAATTTTTTTATTGCCCAGAGAGGTGGTGGATGCTCCATCCCTGAAAATATTCAAGGCCACGTTGGATGGGGCTCTTGCAACCTGGTCTTGGTGAAGATGTCCCTGGAGGGTTGGCCTCAAGCACCTTTAAAGATCCCTTCCAACCCAAACTGCTCCGTGCTTCTCTGATGCTCAAGAGCTTGGCATTGCACAAAAGTCATGGAGTCCCTGGGAAGATGTCTAAAAAGCAGCTGGAATTAGCCCCAGATTGAATCTATCACACAATTCCAATCCTACCTGAGCTGGAGCACCACAGCCACACCTGAGCTGCAGCACCTGTAGCTGTACCTGGATAAACACAGCATCAGCAGCTCATGTTTCCCTCCCAGTTTATGGCAATGATCCAGACAATAATTTCAGGGATTCAACTATTTATTCCTTCCTATTCCAGGAAAAGTGCAGGAGATAAAGATTTATACCTGGCCTCCATCCAGAGCTTGGAGATACCGAGGTGGGATGTGATGCTTAGAGCTGGGACCACACCAATTAACCACACCAATTAACCACACCAATTAACCACACCAATTAACCACACCAACGAGCAGCAGGTGACAGCTGAGTGCAGGCAAACCACGATGCCCAACAATCCCAAAATCAGCTGGGGGAGGAGGACATGGAACTATCCTGTCCAGAAAAACCACCCCATTCCCAATGCTGCCTGTTGGTCTCCAGAAAAGCAGAAATTCCCCAAATATTTGCTCAGGAGTGGAGCCATCCCTGGGACAGGGGCACCTCGGGAGGGGACAGAGACTCTCCTGGATGTTCCCAGCACGGGGCTGGGCTGGCTTTGCAGGCTGAGGCGGGAGGTCTGCCTGCAATCACATCTCCCACCCCTTTTGCAGGCTGCTGCGTCTGTGCTGTGTGCTGGAAGCAGCTTAAAGAGCTTTTGATAGCATTGCTGGGAGAAAATGAACCTGTTAATACTGCTATTTGCTGCGCAAAGGATTCACGCCCAGAACACTTTCTCGCAGCAATGATCATTTTTAGCTGTGAGAATGAATTAGCCCTTCCACTGCAAAGCTATTTGCATCGCAGAGAGGTCATGGAGGAGCAGCAAAGTGATTATTTGGGGGTAAGGCCCTGTCTTAGCCTTGAGGAGATGTGGGTTTAATTCTCATTTTTAACTCTCTGTTGCCAGCCACCTCCTGCAACTTCGAAATCTGTTTGTGCAAGGGCACCACGAGGGCTTTGAACACACCTGCAGATGACCTGCTGCTCCCAGGCTGCTAATGGGAGCTCGGGGTTTGTTCTGGCACCACTGGGGTGTTTAATCACCCGCAGACCGCTGAGTTTGCTTACAGCAATTGAACCACAAATCCGGGGAGATCCGTGCAACTAAACCAGGCACTCGCTCCTGGCTGATCCCAGCCAGTCCCAAACCCTGCCCTGCTCTCAGGAAGGGTCTGGCTCCCGGGGTGGGAATTAATTGCAGGCAACATTTCAGTAGCAAAGAGGCCAAAATGAGAATTATTCTTCTGGGGTTGCTTCTGAGTGTGCCAAGGAGTGCTTTCCTCATCAGGGCACTGGGAGAGGGGCTGGTGTGGGCTGTGGGGATGGGATCGGCCTGAAAAAGGGATTCATTGTGTTTTGGATCTGTTAATGGTCACAAAGATTCTTATCCAAGACTTCCAAACCCAGGCTCTGCCTGAAAAAATCAATTTATTGTGTTTTGGATCCATTACTGGTCACAACAATTCTTATCCAACCCCTCCATCCCCAGGCTGGGCTCTCATGGCTTCTCCAAGGAAAGGAGACCTTCCTAAGGCAAGACTTGGCATCTGATCCCAATGGGACAGGAGTCCAGGATAGATATTCCCAAATCCTCCCCTAGAATCCAAAGCCAGCTCCTCTAGGCTGGCCATGATGAAATGCAGGGCTTCCCTGCTGGCTCTGGTTCTCCCTACCGAGAGGTAAACAAACTCTTCTCACTCACACCATCTATTCCCTTCTCCACCTTCCCGTGTTCCCAATTATCTTAAGGAGATTGATAAACCCACCACTGCTGCTCTGGTTACAGGTCACTTCCCCCTGCAGCGAGGAGGGCAGGAATCGATAGCCAGAAATACTGGCTGGGAATCAAATTCCCTGAGCAGAACTGGAGGCAGGAGGAGGAGGAGGAGGAGGTTCCATTCTTTGCCCTGGAGGAGCGGGATATGGAGCTCAGGGGAGGAAAGTGATCCCAGCATTCAGCCACTCACTTATTTTTGGGACAATGCTGGAGAAACTCAAAGGGAAAGAGGAATGTTGAGGACTCTGTGAGCTTTTTGGAGGCAGCTTCACACCAGGAGTAGCTGCAGGCAGGATTTTAACACTGCCTGTGCAGCCCACAGTGAGAGCTCTTGGTGATTGAAAACCAGGCTGGTAGCAGCCAAGAAGGAACAGGTGGAAGGAGGACAAAAAGGAATAAATTGACTTTGTTTTTAAAGCAGAAAAGGCTCGGCCCTCGGGACTGACTCTGGGATTAGCCACAGGTTTTGGATGCAGAGAGAGGGAGGCTCTTTGCCCTCAAAGGGGCTTGGCATGATGGAGTTGGAGGCACAGCCATGAGCAGCTCCCTTTGCTCAGCTGAGCAGCTCCAGCAGGAGTGGGAAGGGCTGCTGGGGAGGCTGAACAGGGGAAATAACAGTGTTAGGTTTTATTCCTGCTAGTAAACTACAATTATAAATTATAATTTGGATGTTTAACAAATGCTGCAGGCTTTTGCAAGCTTGTAGAGTGCCAGGCTTGGCTGTATCCAGGTGAGGGGTGGCCTTTTGGAGAGAGGCACTTCGGTCAAACACTTGCACCGGCTCTGAAGCTGGGATAAGGGTGTGAAAATTTCCACAGGGCTCAGATTTTTCTGGGTTTAAAAATCTGTCTCAAGCCGTCTCCAAAGTGCCTTCTCTTCCTGGTGGGATGAGGTCTAGAAATGCTGTCTGACTCCACATCTCATGGCACTTCTCAAGGAGGGGTGGGAAACAAAGGAAATTCTCCTCAGTCCTCTAACCCAGCTGCTGTCCTGTGCTTCCAGAGGACCTGAGAGCTGCAGGACCATGAAATGCCAAATGTCCCTCAGCCTCTCTGCTCTGGAGAGGCTGGTGGACCCTCCAAACAGAGAGCAGCTGCCAGGCTGGAAGAGAAAATCATCCAACCACTTCCCCATCACACTTCCCCAGCCACCGAGACTCCAGCTGGAACAGGGCAGGGTTTCACCCAGGAAAGAACATTGGAGAAAAAGCCAAGGGAGATTGGCAGCTCTTGCTTTTCAGAGATTGCCTTTCCCTCCAACATCTGCTCCCACACCTGCACCCAGACTGGACTTGGGCTGTGCTGAAGGGCTCCGGGTTTTCCTGCCCATTGCTCAGGGCTGGGGCTGCACTCCAGGGATGCTCTGGCACCAGGCAAGGGGCAGGAGGGTCCCTCCACCCTGTGCCTGCTCACACACAGGCTTTACAGGACATCCAGCAGGAATTTATCCACCACTGCAAAGGGAATTTATCTACCACAGCAACAGGAATTTATCCATCACAGCAACAGGAATTTATCCACCACTGCAAAGGGAATTTATCCATCACGGCAAAATGTTCAGAAATACCATGAGCAAAATGGGGAAATGCACCCAAACCACCTCCTGTGCCCCTTGCTCCACATTAGCAGCTGCTTCCCTCTGGTCTGGATCCTCTAAATGACTCAGTCTGCCCTTGCTGCTGACTCCCCAGGTCCCAAGCCCCTTTTCTTCCCCCAAAATCCCCCTGGCACTGCCCCCATCTCCCTCCCACACCAGCTTGTGGCTGTTTCTGTGGAGCCCCTGTGTGTTTCTCCAGCTCTCAGGGTATAAATATGGTGTGAGATAAATATTGTCATGGCACATTACCCTGGTCCTTCCTCAGCCATACACGCTGCAGACAGAGTTATGCATCTGTTTATGTGTGTGTATATATCTAATTATACTGTATAAACTGTATATCCACCTCTCTATTGTGTATATTTAATAGAAACACCAGCTAATTGCCCTCAATAAATATATATGGGGATTAACTGTATTGACATTAAATTTACTGGTAATCTCCTCGAAAATAAACACCCCAAATAAAACAAACACATAAAATAAAAGTAGGGGACATCACAGTTTTTATGTTTGGTTCTTTCAACCGCACGCAAGGCTGGGGCTTTGCCAAGTGAGAGCGCCGAGGTCTCCAAAACCTTTTCCAAAGACACCCCCAGGGAGCTGTTGGCTCCTCTTGGAGGTGTTTGCAGCTGCAAGAGCCTCGTGTGTGGTGGCAGGAAGGCTTTGGTGGCCTCGCTGTGCCCGGGGTGACAGCTGGGCTGGCAGATTGGCGATGGGCTCCGGTGCCTTCCAGCCCGAGGTCACTGCCTCCAGCACGGCCCTGATGGAGTCATCAGGGCTGAGCAGAGTCATTAGGGCCAGGCAGAATCATTAGGGCCAGCAGATGTTGGACAGTGTGTGTCAGATGGGCTGGGGGGGGCCCGGTGGGCAGGTGGCCATGGGGCAAGCAGGAAGACCCCGTTAATGCCAAGCGGGCACGGATGGCTGCTGGCACTGAGCCCACCACAGGGTCTGTCCTGGCCTCACCAAAACCCTCTCTTCAGCTCTCACATCTTTTTCCAGCCAAGGAAGAGGCTTCATTGTTTTTTGGGGGCATTGCTACTTGAGGTTTCATTGGTTTTGGGGGCATTGCCACCTGAGGTTTCACTGGTTTTGGGGGCATTGCCACCCAAGGTTTCATTGGTTTTGGAGGCATTGCCACCTGAGGTTTCACTGGTTTTGGGGGTATTGCCACCTGAGGTTTCATTGGTTTTGGAGGCATTGCCACCTGAGGTTTCATTGGTTTTGGGGGCATTGCCACCTGAGGTTTCATTGTTTTTGGGGGCATTGCCACCTGAGGTTTCATTGTTTTTGGGGGCATTGCCACCTGAGGTTTCACTGTTTTTGGGGGCATTGCCACCTGAGGTTTCATTATTTTTGGGGGTGTATCTCGAGCTCAAGGAAACTGCTGAGCCCAATGCCAGCCCAGGCTGCTGTGGGGACAGGGATGGACTTGGGCCTCCTTCATCAGGGTGGGGAAGCTCCTGCTGGAATGGCACATGCCAGCATGGTGCCAGCCAGCAGATTATCCAGCAGGACTTCCACAGGGCCCAAATCAGCCACTGACAACTGGGTTATGTGGAGCCTTCCCCCGTCTGATCCTTCAGATCTTCCCCTGCTCTGTTTTGGCTCCAGCAGAAACCCCTGACAATGCTAAAGCTGTAGTTTAACATTTTAAAATTATCTGTGCCACCCTCTTGGATGCTGTGCTGCTAATTATTTGGTTGGGATCATTTTTGTCCTGCTCCTTCGTGCTGGCAATGGATGTGCAGCCCGTGGAGCTTTCAGCCTGGATCCAGGAAGGACTGGGAGCCTTTGGCCCCTGCCATAAATCCTCAGTTCTCTTGGGTTGGGGTTTTTTTTAACCAGCCAGATGAGTGTTCCTATCCACCTTCCTCAGCTCATTAATTTATTTAATCCCACGCCTCACCAGTTTGCAGACCTCTGGTTCCCCTGGAGGGAGAGGCTGCTCCAAGTGCTGTCACACATGCCCTGCTGAGCTGCCCCTCTGCAAGGGGAAAACTCACCCAGGCACGGCTGTCTGAGCCTCCTGTCACCCTTTTTTACCCCCTCCTCTGCCACACACACGAACCAAGGGGAGCTGGGCAGTTGTGACCCCTTTCTTCCCTCCCTCTTCACCACTTCTCCTGCCAGGTGCCTCCTCTCTCCCTGCAAAGCCCTGAGGGAAACACTGTCTGCACTATTTTGAGCCCATATGTTAAATTCATGCTCTTGCTGCTCTCCTGGATCCTGGGTTAATTGACAAGAGCAAAAGGCAGAGGGAAGAGGCCTCTCCAAACACACACACGTGGTGCTGCACGCCTGCGTGTCTCCGCTGGGCTTGGGATCTGCCTCTGGGAGTGAAGGAGCAGTGAGGTGCCTCAGAGGTGTCACCTGGCCCACGTGTGTGAGGGGCTGGGTTTGATGCTCTCTGTGACAACATCTTGTCACCCCTCAGTTCCCACAGCACCATCTCTCCTGGTTACCCTAAAATGGACCCGCACTCAGGGAGCTGCAGCACACCTGAGCTGTTTCCCCCACTTGGCAACCTCTTTCCAAAGGGATTCCCAGGATGCTGCCAGCCCTGTGCTTTGTCCATGCAGCATCTGGATTCCAGCTGTGGCAACGGGCTGTTGCTGCTCTCCTTATCCCTGATGTTATCCTTATCCTTCCTGTCCTTGTGTCACAGCCTCTGTGAATCCACAAGGGAAACATCCAGGCCCAGGAGAAATCCCATGTGGCACTGCCTCCTCCTGGCTTCCAAAGCAGGCTGCACCACGGAGGATCCATCATTCATGGAAAATCCCTCTCCCTTTGGGACACAGCGACTTATTTGGCAATGAAAAAAACAAAAAAACAGCACCGTTGGATCTCTTAATTTGCCAGGGCTGGGAGCTGGCAGATGAATATCTGAAATAACTAATGGTGACTCAGAGGAGCATTAAACAAAGATAACATTGTCACTTCTTCTCTGTTCCTCTTTGTTCCTCACTCTTCAGCTTTCCTGCCAGTTTATTATCTCCCCACTTTTCCTTCTGATGATCTTGTTACTGTGACAGGGCGTGCATTATCTCTGGCAGCCTCTTCCCTGCACCTGACCTGTTGTGCCAACACAGGCAGGGATAAACAGGAGGGATCCCAGAGCCTCAGCGAGGACTGGCTGCAGGAGGAGGGCTCTGTTTCCCAGCTCTGGGGGGTGGGAAGCTCCAGCTGGGAGGGTCTCTGTCTCCAGTTTGGAGAGATGCTGAAACTGAGGCTCCAGTCCAGAATCTGGGCTAGCTTTTCAGAAATCTGCCGAGGGTTCTAATCACTTCCCAAGGCTCCAAACAGAAGCCAAGGGTGGTCCATGCTGCACCACAGGAGCTCTGCAGCTCCAGGCAGCCCTGGGAGAGCTGATAATCCCAGCAAACCCCACCAGCAGCACCAGGAGTGCTCCCATTCCTTGGATCGTTGGCTCATTTGTGACCAGGACATGCTGATTGCACCGTTCCCATTTCCTGCTGTTATTTGGGGAATCTGGAGGGCTGCAACCATCACCCTCACAAAGCCAAAACTCAGCTGGGCCATCCCAGCCTCCTCCTCAATAAAATCCATGTCACAACAGGAATCACCCACTGCAGGAAGGAAACATCTCCCTCACATCCAGGCTCGTGGCTCCCAAGGACCAGGATATTCTGTCCATGCTTGGTATTGGAAAAAACATCTTCAAAGCTGAGAAATGTCTGCATAAAAGACTCTGGTGTGGCCTTGGGGAAGTAGAAAATCTCATTAGGAATTAGCTTGGGATCAAATAGGATCTCTCAAGTGATTCTGGAAGTCCAGGTCAGTCTGAGGGAGAAGTGCTTGATGAGCAGAGCCACCTCGGATTTCTTTGAAGAAAAGCACCGCATGAAATTTTGATATCACTAAGTATTTAATAGATCTAATTTACAAAGCACTGTTGCTCCCGATTCCCAGAGTGCTAAAAATCCTGCAACCTATTTCTTTACAAGTAGGACTCCACTTCATTCATGGCTTTTAATGCAGCGAGCTGTTTAACAGCTGTGAGGAATGTTTTAGGACAGGAAGCCGGAGCCCTTCGGAAGCACACCAGGCTCTGCTGTACCTCCAGCAGCCAGAAAAGCTCTGGAGCTCTGTGCTGACAGGAGGGACCAGGCTTTTGTCAGTCAGCCTGGAAGCACAAGGTGTGAAAGGATTTTTGCTCGCTCAGGAGTTATCCCAGGACAAGCAGCCTCTGCTCAGGGGAACTTCCAAATGAAGGGAGTGGCCGAAATGTCCCCAAATCCCACATTTGTAGGGATCCCACAGTGGTGTGTGGGCACTTTTATCGTGTCACCAGTGCTCAGGTGTCCCTCTGGGGGCTGGCTGCATGTCTGGCCATGGGATAGAGGGGACTGTGACATGTGTGGTCACAGTGACCACTTTGGTGTGACCAGACCACAGCGCAGCATCCGATGGGACATTTGGCTCCCCACGGGACCTGCCACTCCTTAATTAGGGACAGTGACACCTCCAGCCAGGTGCTGGGAAATCCTGGGATCTGTCTGCTCCTCCAATCCCTCCCGTCCTGGCCATGCCCAACATCTCAGCAGAGATAAATCCTCCCACTGGTGCCACACGAGGTCAGGCCTTGCTCCTTTGTGACACCAGCCCAGAATTCCGCATGACAACGGAATGTTCCAACATCAGTGCACAGCCCCTGCCAAGATCCCCAAAGCCAGGGTGGATACCATCCAGCTCCTCGTGGAAGTGTTCTGAAGACATTAATCTCCTGTCAGGACCAGAGAAGTATCCTGGATTTCGGTGAGTCTTGTAAGAACATGGGTTTTTTTAATAAATATTTGAGCAGCTTCTCTGCTCCTGCTGGCTCCAGGGAGGGCAGAACTGAGAGCAGAGAAGTGTCCATCAAACCAGGTGGCCTCAGGAGTGGGAGCAAGGAGAGAGCTGACTCATGGCAGTCATTGACCCTCCTGCCTTCCCTGCACACACATTCCTTGTGGAGAGTTCTCCAGGCTGGAACCACCCTCACTGGAGCTTTTCTTTAAAAAAATTGGGATTTTCAAAACCTCAGGTTTGTTCCCAGCCGTAGCCTTCCACCACAGCAGCAGCCTCTCACCCTGTTTTCTTCCTGGAAATTCGTTTAATAGGCAGATGTTTGCTCAGTGAATTCAACTGGAAGTAACTTGCCTTTGACAAATCTCTTACCCGGGAAGGTTGTGAGCACCCACAAATGGTTTTTACAAGTGCCTGAGTGAAAGACACCCAGTTTCAGAAGCTTTCTCAGCCAGAGTCTCTGAATATTCCATGATAGAGCCTATTAAAAGAAGGTAATAAGTATCTTAAGCAAAAAAATAACACAATCCCCTAAAAAAAAACCGACTGAAAAATCCAAAAACCCAACTGAAAAACCCAGAAAACTGAAATAAAAAAGCCCCAAGAACTTTTCCTTTCATACCAAATGCTTAGGAGAAATTAAAAAATGTATTTCTGTGTGTGCTGCAACACAAGAAGATAAAAGTGAACTCCCTGCTCTTCCCACTTGGATTTCATTTTGACCAAAGAAAAATCCTTTCCTCATGATTAATTCCTCCAGTTCCCTCTGTTACTGTAAGCTGTGGAAATGGAAAAGAAGAAAGAGGGTAAAAAGGAAGAAATAGAGAGAAAAATCACTGCTTTGGTGACTGTATTGGGCTTGCTCTTCTTCTGGAGGTTGAAACAAACACCACGTGCAGGGAAATAATGGGATAACGATGGTGAGAAAACAGCAGGGAAGTCAGAACACTTTCCCCAGACCTTGCTGCCTCTCTGCTCCCAAGGCAAATTAATTTGTATTTCTTATCCCAGACGGCAGTGCAGGAGCAGGAATGAAATATCTCCATCCCTGCAGCTACTGCTGGGCTTTGCCACCTGCTCTGGCCACCGCTGAGCAGCTCCAGGGTGTTGACAAAGACCTGTGGGAGCAAGTCCTGATCCTCTCCAGGAGGCAAGGCCAGAACGTCGCTAAACTAGGCTGGTTGGAATGGTCCCTGCCTCTGTGATTAAGGGAATTCATAAATATTCAATGTTTCTTGGCAGCTGGGAGTGCTTCACTTGTTCCAAGTATCTCAGGGGGGATGGGGAAGGCAGGATGAGCCTTAGCATTTCTGACACCCCGCAGAGACAATGAGCCGGGGAAGGAGAGCGCTCCTCTCCTTGCAGGGAAACGTTTCACGTCGGCTGATTTGAATAATTCAGCCTTCCACTGGTCTCTTTAAATGTTTGATGCCTGGGAGTTGAGCTTTAAGATCCGACCTCCTGTGAGTCTCAGGGCTTGGGCTGCAGTTGGGTGCTGCGTGCTTTCCCTGCTGGTGGTTTAAACAACTTCCCAAGTCTAAGAGCACAAATTTCTTCCTTCGCTGCGGGAAACCCTGGTGTTCTCACACCAGAAAATATCAACCATCCTGTTCTGGACTGTGCTTGGGAGAGGAGAAAAGAGCAGCAGTAATGAATGAGGAGAAAAATGCTTAATTACATCCTGCTCCTATTAGAGACACCAACCAAAGCTGCAGGAAAATGGAGCCAGGCACCAACGTGAGCACAGGAAGGGTGACTTGGGTGGGTTTCCAGCAGCCAAACCCTGTGGGAGCTGAGGCCACTGCCCTGTCCTGGAGCTCTGGGGTGGCACAAGGCACCGGTGTCCTCCAGCCCAATGGTCCTCAGCGGCCAGTGAATGGTCCTGAACCCATCTGAGGGAACATCCCAGCTGCTGCCTCAATCTGCTAGGAGAAGCACCATCCCTGTCTGCCACAGCTGCAAGGGACGGGGCTTTTTGTGGATTTCTGGACAAGCCCCAGGATTTTAAGACCTCCTGGTGGATTTGGGATGCTTGCATCTCCTTTGACTGACCAGATTTTGGCCACTCTCAGAGACAGGACATGGTGCCAGGCACATTCTGAGTCCGGCCAGGTTGTGAGATGCCAATATCCAAGGAACCACACCATTCCTGCTCTCCTAGCCACTGGCACGTTGCCACAGGCAGAAACTCAGTGTCCCACAGCTAGAGTTTGCCATCAGCTTTGCTCAGGAGAGACCCTTCACTTCCATGTGAGATCCTGATCTTGCAAGCCCTTATCCTAAATTATCCATGAAATGTGTGGCCATGAGTTATGCATGAGATGAATTATCCATGAACCGGGTTGGTCGCCTTCTCTCTTTGTCAACTCTGGAGGTTCCAGCCAGGTATCAAAGCACGGAGTAGTTTGGGATTTTCCCCCCTTCTCAAGAATCTGCATTTTACAAATGTACAAAACCTGGGAAAGAGCTGAAATATTCAGTGGGTCGTGATGGAGGGACCCAGAAGGCTGGCTGGGAGTGTACAGGGTCGGCCTTTCCCCAAAGAGGCAGTTTCAGATCCTAAATCCATTCAGTGGTTACTCATTCCCCTTGGGAGCTCCAGGAAGGATGAAGACAACCTGTCTGCCTCTGACAGCACCCTCCCACACCCAGGCTGGTGCTGGCTGTGCTCAGCTATGAGCTGGAGCTTGGGATACAGACACAGCAAAGCCTTAATTTTGATGGATATTTGATTTTGCTGTGAAAGTTTATGGTAGAGTTGTGTTGCTGTTCTGGAGGCACTTTGGTCAGTTCAGAGGAGGGAAGAGGGAGGATTCTGGAAATCCGGTATTTTTCCAGGGGGAAAAGATGAGGGTTTGTTGAGAATTCCTGCCGAGCTGCCTCACCTCCCACCCCGCTAACTTTGTGGTTTATCCCCACGCAAGACCAGCACCGATGTCGGCACCCGCTTTCCAGCGCGAAGCGCGCAGCCTGTCCTTGCCGGAATGCACACCCTACCACACCTCCAGGGACATCCGCTACATCTTCCTGGAGAGCTGCAGGAACATCCCTGCCTCCCACCCCCTGGACGGGGCGGGCGCCAGCCACATCCCCCACGGCGCCGCGTGCTGCCACCCTACAGCCCAGCACCACCTCAGCACAGACGACGACGGCGATTCCTCTCTTCCTCGGCACCTCCCCGCCTTGGAGAGGGAAGCCACGGATGTGAGAGGCTCCCCCGAGGCCAAGAAGAGGCTGCCGGTGTTCCGCCAGCTCTGCGGAGAGGCCGTGGAGGAGCTGAAGGAGTTTCCCGACGCCCAAGCGGCGCCGGGCAGCGCCAAAGGCTGGAGGATCGCGCTGGCGGCCGCGTGCCCGACCTGCAACAAGGCATGAACTGACTCTGAGATAATGTCTGCAAAAAATACAATACTGATGGTGTCCTTCCGTGACACGGGGGTCAGTGGAGACGTGGTGTGAGCTCAGAGGCGCTGGCAGCCGAGGGATGGGGGCTGGGAGGAAGGAATGGGGTGGTGTTGGATACCTGGGATGTCCCTTCTGCTCTCGGGGTGCCGTGGCACACTGCCAGCCAAATCAGCTTCTACATCCAGCGCCATCCCTCTCACTCAACCCCCCGCAGCGTGCCAGGAATAAAGGAAAACTTCCTCCTCCACATCCTGGGCTGCCACCCACAGCCCCTTCCCCGAGCATCCTCTCCAGCTGCTGAGCTGGAGGAAAATGTGCTGGAACAAGCATGGAGTGCAAGTGGGGAAATGAAAAAACGTGAAAGGGAGGAGAAATTGAACAGGAGATCTCATGTGAGAGTGCCTGGGAGGGAATTTGGGAGATTTTCCACGGCTTAAATCTGGAAAAATAGTGACCATGAGAAGAAATGCCCCACCAGTCAATTAGTAATAAACAGGATTCTGGGGGCTTGGCATCTGTGATGTGATCTTAGATGTGTTCCTGAAAGGAAGTGTTTGCACCCAAAGATCCCAGCCCCAGGCTGGCAGGATCTTCTGAATGGGAAACCAGCTCAGCAGGAAAGAGGGAGACACAGTGGAGAGTGCAATGGTTTGAAGCCAAAGAGGGATAGGATGCTGCTCAAGAAAAATGGGATGACCAAAAAAAAACAAAAAACAAAAAAACAAAACAAACCAGGAGGAAAAGCAGATGGGAGGGAAAGCCAGTCCTGCAGAACCTTGGGAACAGGCAGGTGTCAGTGAGGGAGGACTTGTAGGAAGAAATGCTGAGCCTGCTGCATATTTGGGACCAAAGAGCAGAAAGCTGTGGGGTCTGCAAGGAAAAACAGAAGAAAAAAGAAGAATTTAAGCTAAAAGCTGTTGATGGTCCTTTCCCTTGGGACAGTAACAGAGGCAGAATCCCACAGGAATTGTTGCAGGTACCAGCCCCGGGCTGGAGGGATCCCAAGGGAGGTCTGAGTGATTGTCAGAGGCTGCTCCCGCAATCCAACTGGCTCAAGGCCTGATGCCATGAGAAAGGTTTGAGGATGCTGAGCTATTTCCAGAGAACAAATTCTCCCCTGGTTAGGTTTGGGTGTTGAGTGCTGACATGAAGGCTGACAAATCTCAGGAGAGCTCTGGGAGAAACAGAGGGACCTGGAGATATCACATAATCATCATTCCTGCCTCCACACACAGGGATTGGCATCAGATTACTGGAATCAGACTCTGGCAAGGAGAAACCAGAGGGAAAAGATGGGCTAGGCTGCTGAAAATAAAAGTTGTTTGGGGAAAGAACTCTGCAAGGAATTTGTAGGTCATGCTGAAGCCTGAGTTTAGATCTCCCCAGTCAGACTGGGACTGAGTCATCATGGAGGCTTTAGTTTTTGAGGCACAGATTGCAGAGCAAATGTTGCTTATTGCAGGCACCACTTATTCCTGAGCACAATAATAAACAGACTTTGTCTCCAAATGGTTACTGATCCAGGACGACACAAGGCTATTTTAGTAGGATTTCAGGGAATGTGAAGACATTACAGAAGAGGTTGACCTAGAAAATAAACATGGGGCCAGCGATCAGAAGTTGATGGCGTTTCAGTGAAGTGCAAGGAGGTATTAAAGCAGGTCAGTAGCTGGGGCTGTTTGGGGTCAATTAGCACGTGAAATTACCAACGAGGCACTTTTCCTGCATCCAACAAGCTGGGAGTGGGACCATATGCCTGGAGTTTACCAAACACAGCTCCCACGCTCAGGGAAGTGGGGCAGAGCCATCATGACAGCTAAAGAGCCTTTCTTCTGACCTCAGGAGTTCACTTCCCCTTTCCAGCCACTTTTGGAGGAGAACACAGAACAGAGTCTGAAGTAATAAGCTTTTATAAAGGATGGGTCATGTGCTGTTCAAGCCACAAGGCCACACCCTGCAGTAAGAAGCCAAAAATGAGAGAGGGCCTGAAGGAACTGCCAAAATTCCCTCCCCTGAGAAGCCCAGAGGAGCAAAACCACCTTGGGAGAGCTGGTGACAGGAACTCAAGGCTGCTGCTCCTGGGATGGAAATGGGATTTCTCTGGTAGACCTTGAACTCATCAATGCAAAGCTGGTGACAATGACTGGCACCCTGCTTGGGAAAGGGGACCAGCTCTTCCAGGCATGAAAACTTGGGACAGCTAATCCACGTGGGCCCTGCAGTGCAGGAGATGGATCCCAGCAGCACACGTGAGCTCCTCAAACAACGGCCCAGGGACTCATCTCTTTGGCATCTCCGTTGATGGATTTGGCACGGAGAGACAGATTGGCTTTAGGAAGATTGCTGATTCCCCAAAGCTGAAGGGAATCTATTTCTCCTGTGGGAGAAATTGGGTGACCTTGAGGAACAGCAGTTGCGGAGAATCTCCTGTGAAAGGAGCTCCTGCTCTGAGCCGGGAGCTCAGACACTGGAAACAAAGAAGGGAAAGGCAGGGATGAACCTGCCTCTCATAAATCTCTGATGTAATGTGGCTCTGCAAAAGGCACATTCCAGAGCAGAAGGTGGCTGGGGAAATGCTCCCTTTAGAGAAAAGCTGTGTTTGGAGTCCTGAACCAACCACACTCCACAGAGATTGACTGAAACCAGCACAGGTGGGACAATGGTGGGGTGAAGATCCTTCCTTGAGGACCTGCAAGGGTTTGGCAAGAGGTGGAGTGCACAGGGAAGGGATGGAGCTGCTGCCTGAACAGGGAGCTGAGAGAGGAACGCTTGGAGAAGCAGGAAGAACAGTTATTTGAGGCTGGCAGTCGAAGAGATGGAGATAAAAAGCCCAAGGACATCCTTCAGCTGGAATTAGAGGATCCTTCACCATGAAAAGAGCAAATCTGTGGGACACACTGCAATTCTGAGGAGCAGGGGATGAGGAGCTGAGTGAGGAGCCAGATCTGGTCAGGAAGGGGAGGATGCTTTGTCTCCCCGAGGGGAATTTCAGGTTGAGACAGCTCAGGAGATCCTGATTGCCTTTTTTATGGCAATGCTGTCATTTGGGGTGAATATTTGGGGTGTGCTCTATGACTGCCTTGAAATCTGCTCAGGATTCTGGATTTACTCTTCCTGAAAGGCAGGCCTGCTGCTGGTCTCCTGCAAACTGCAAAAGGCATCTTTTCTTTCTTTCCCTAGATTAAGAGACCTGTTACTCCACCAGCAGGCTGGCCCAGCTTTGCCAAAATCCTTCAGAACCCAGCAGAGAGGGAGTTTCATCCTCTCAGCCACAGCTTTTTAGCCTCTGCTTTTGCTGCCTTCCCAGTGATCTGCTTGCAGACCCCTCTCCCTCCTGCTATTCCCCAAAGACCTCCCACCCCTGAGAGGTCTCCGCGGTTCCTCCTGTGTGTGTGAAGAGCAATCAGCTCCTCACCTCCCATAATTGGAGCTGAGCCTCCAGAGCTGCCAGATGAATTTGATCTCTGCTGTTCTGCACGGGAGGGATGAGCCAGGGGGCTGAACTCTGCTGAAGGCGGCGTGCCGGGGAGTTTAGGAGGTTTTACAGCCCGGAGATCAGGGCAGCCTCCCAGGGGCTGCTGTAGGACACAGCACACACCTCTCCCTGCCTCCTGCTCTGCTCCTGCCCTCCGAGGGGAAAAGTCTGTCCAGCTCCTTGTAAATTAAATCATTGATTGCCCCAAAGCTCTTTTTTTCCTCTGGCCTGTGGCCCTGGTGGGAATGCAGGGAGGTGCAGGTGGTTTAACCCTTCCATCGCTGCTCCAGGGAGCCAGGACCAGAGAAACACCAAAGTTCAGGAATGAACAGAGCAAGGGGGCACTGGGGAGGGAAGGCACCTTCAGATTTCTGCCTCACAGGTTTGCAGGTGAAACCACCTCTCCAGGAGCATTTAGAGGCCAAACCACAGCCCCACAGGAAAGGAATGAGAGAGAATTGTCTTTATGAACAAACTGTGGGGTCTGCTGGGAAATAAAGCTAGAAACTGAGAGATGAAAGAAACAGTGGGAAGAGCCATAAATTCCATAGGAATTCCACTAATTGACACAGGAGAAGAAAAGGGGAAGGTACACATTAGGAGGGGGTCTTGGGTATTTGGGGTCTTGGGAAGTCTGTACCTCTCAAGTACCTCAGCCAATGGGGAAAGAGAGAGGGAAATGCAGCTGGGAAATTGGGATAAAAAGGAGGCTGCATCCTCCAAAAATCTGAGAGACCCCATGGCAAATGCCCCATGGCCTCTCCTTTTATTTGAATAAAGCTCCAGGACTCCTGTGTGTCCTTCTTGGACATAAACCTCTGGTGTTTGTGGGTTAATTTTCCTGACACACGTGTGTGCAAAGCCAGCAGAGATGGCACAAGTGCCCCCTTCTAAAAGCCAGGGCTCCCAGGGGAAGGCAAATCCCCTTCTCCCCAGCCAGCAGCATCCCTTTGGGGTCAGGCTGGCTCTGGAGCAGGGCTGGGATGCAGACGGGGAGGAGAGCCCTGTCCCCACAGGTGCCATCACATTCACAAGGGCACTGGTGTGTGCAAAACCACGCTGGGCTGGGAATACCCCAGCAAATTGCTGTCTTGTGATTATTTAGACAATAAAGGTAAGATAAAGATAATAAATAAGATGCGTTTGTGGATGAATTACCAACCAGCCTGCAGTGGAGGAAAGGAGAAGTGACTCCACCTAACATGCCAGCAGGAGAACCAACAGCCCACTTGGGACAGTAATTAACAAATTAATTGATCACCCTCCCCATGGGGCATCCTGGAAACACGAAACAGAGCATTTGCATTCTGTGAGGAGGCGTCTGGGGACAGCCAGACACTGCAGGCTGGGGCTGCCTGGGCAGAACTCAGCTTAGGCAGGGCCAGCTCACAGCAAAATTGCCAAGTCCAGCCTGAAGATGAGAAAGGAAGACCCAAGAATGAAAGAAAATCAGGGGAAGGCTGCTGGAAAGGCAGAGGGAGAAAAAAATGTGGGCTGAAATGAAAGAGTGGGAGAAAAAAAAAGTAAATTAACATCTTTCTTTATTCCTTTTCATTTATAGACAATATTATGGTTCTGCACAGAAGGACCAATTTAGGCCTCTGCACAGCCCCGGTGACCCTTCCTAATAGAAACCATTTAAATCTTTAAACAATTTACATGAAAATGTAACTTTGCTGTGAATATATTTCTTCCCCCTCCCGCTCCCATCATGAGTGCAATCCTTCAAACCTCTGACAGCTTCCATTATCTCTTAATGAAGTGAGAGCATCTTTCTTAGGAGCCGTGCAGGCCCCGAGGTTAAACGAGGTCCACAAATAAAAATCAGGGGAGGGACAAGAAAAGGGGAAAGCAAACATTTAAAAGGGCTCAAGGGGGCAGCTCCACCACCCAGAGATTTAATTCCAGGAGGGCACAGCCTCCTTGAGAGCCTGGGACTCCATCCTTCCGTCCCAGAGGAAACTTCCCTGGTTCCCAATCTCTGTGCCAAGGTAAGGGTGGGGTAAGGGAGGCAGCGCCTCACCCAGAGATCCCACTGCAAATAAATGTAAAGGGAAGGCAACGAGGAAAGGAAGGCTGAAAAATGATCCAGCTGCCAGGAGTATGGAAAAGGGGATCAAAAATCAGGAATGTCTCAGGGGAGAGCAGATTCACAAGGAGAGGAACTGCTGAACAGGAAAGTGATGAAAGCAGAAGGCAACAGCAGAGAAAAATAAATAGTTATTTCCAGAAAAACAATGAAATTCTGGGCCAGGAGGAAAAAAAAAAAAAAGAAGCCCACCAAGAGTTTACAGTTCTGGTTGTTGAAGCTGCTTAAGTGAAGCAAACAGAAAAGAGAGGCAGAAATGAGGAGCTGAGGGATGCAGGGAGCTCTTCTTTCAGCACCAGTTTGTTCTCTGGGCTGTTCTCCACCAGGCTGGTGTGGGATGGGGGTATCAAACCACAGCTCTGCATCTCTGAACAGATGTGCACAAGTTCAGCAAATTGCCTCCAGGCCACAGATCCACGAGCCCTTGGCCAGAACTGGAGAGTGTTTCAGTCCTAGCTAAACTTAAAACCACTCTGCTGCTGCGAAATAAACCCGAATTCGAAAACACTTCTGTGGAATTCTGTCATCCTGGGGAAGGAGAAAGCCTCTGAAGAGAAAAAGCAAAAGGTTTTCTCTGTCCTACATCACTGTGCTGGCTTTTCCTCTTGCACTTTCTTCCTCCCCACTGCCCTGGCAGGCAGGAAGGCAGGGACACCCAGGGGTGTGAGCTCCCAGCAGGATTTGCCAGGCTCCAAGCAATCCCAGGCTCTCCTGGAGAAACAGCACCAGGAACACGCCCTGCTCACGTCCAGATGAGGCAGGATAGGGGCAGGAAGGGATGAAACCACCTGTGGGAGTCAGCACCAGGCTAAGAGCTGCCTGATCCTGCAGCTCCAGCACCTCAAGGCATTCACTGGAGCCATGTCCATCCTAAATCCATCCTAAATCCAACCCTGCAGCTGCAAGAGCCACATCCCTCAGGTGGGATGCCAGCTCTCCTCGCTGAGAAGTGCAGCAGACAGGCATCAGTCGAGGCTGAGTGAGGTATTATTGGGAGAGATAAAGGTTATTGGAGGAAATAGTCTTTTAATTTGTCCTGTCTCAGGGTTTCTGATCAAAACTAGAAGGCTTTCTTTCAATTTTGCTTGTTTGTTATTTGAAAAGTGCTTAAAAATTGGAGGATGAGGTTCTGTAAATGAGCTGTTCAAAAAATTAAAGACATACAAAGCTCCTCATCTGGGCAGGGGAAGCCTCCTTTGGTGGCTGATGTTAAACAGGGTGGGAGCTCTGCTCTGCACTCTGGGGGTGCTGAGCCTGGCAGGGCACTGAGGGTTGGTGCTGTCTCAGCTAAGCTGGGCTTTGCAGGGCACAGATTGACCAGCCCAGGCTTTGCTGTTGCAGCCAGCAAAGGGAGGCCGTGGATGGGGCTGGAGGTTGGCATGGCTCAGTGTGTGCCCAGGGCTCGGTGCCACCCTCTGCCAGCCCCGTGCAGGGTGACACCAGCGGTGTCCCCTCACAAAATGGACATTTCTGCCCTGCCCCCACCCCACTGTGGGACACAGCAGAGTGCCAGGGGTGAGAAACCCACCTGAGGCTGAGGTGAGGAGGGCTCTGGGGTGGTAGGGGTGACACAGACAGTGCAGGGACAGCTTCAGAGCTGAGCCTGACAGGTGACTTGGAGAAAATCTTTTTTTCTGGCAGCACCTGTGAGAAGGAGCCACCTTGGCCTGAGCAGGCAGGACGAGCATCCCTGATTGAGAATCCCTCATCTGAGGCTCCATGGGGTATCCCACTGGAGCCATCCCTCCCTGGAGCTCAGGGGTGGGAAAACTCTGCCCTGCAGCAGCAGAGGAGCTGAGGATCAGACTCTTCCTCCTCTGCCACCCCCGCTTCTCACCGAGCCCTTTTCCCCCCAGCACGGAGAGGCACAAACAGCTCTGGTTTGGTGAAGAGGATTTGGCTGCAGGAGAACAGCTGCGGCAGCTCCAAACAGGGCTTTTAGCCCTTCCCTTCCCCTCACCCCAGAGTTAACCCCATACCCTTTAATCGAGGGCTTGTCCCCTCCCAGCGCAGCTCCCGTGACACCATTAACTCCGAGCTGAGTGCCCGGCAGCCGAGCAATAATGGCCCTGAAAATGCATTCCGCAGCAATTACTGGCCTGCAGGAACGGGCATCTCCATCCCGAGGAGCTCTGGGGAAAGCAGGGACCTGCTGACAGGAGCACGGGATGGGGGCTCCTCACTCTCTGCTTGTGGATTTAAGCTCCACTTCCCCTCCTGACTATGGGTGAGTCGCAGCTCTGATGAAGGAAATGCAGCCAGGCAGGGAATGCTCGGGGGAAATCCCACCATCCAGGAGCAGATGAGTCAGGAGACCCCACAACCTGCACAGTCTGCACCCCGGAACTTGGCCAGCGTTGTTTTGGAGACCTCGGACATTTCCCCTGATGTTTTAAGGACTTCAAGGGTTTTGTGCGCCCAGGAGAGAGAGATCCTTCATCCCCGGACAGCCTGGTGGGTGCAGGAGGCCATGAGAGTCACAGAGAGAGAGGGAACAAGCAGATCTGATCTTGGTGATGAAAGACAGAGCTGCAGGCCCGGAGACAGCCTCCCTTCAAGGTGAATTAACAGCAGATGGAACATCTTCACCGGGAGGAACTGAAGGACTCTTCTACCTGCAGCAGGAGCAGCTCTTCAGCCAGGTTTTCACACAGCAGGAGGCAGGGGGTCAGATCTGGGCTGTGAGTGAGGGTGGGCAGCTACACCAGCTCTCCATGGGCGCTGGGATTCTGGATTCACTGGCTGTCCTGTCCTGGGGCACAGGACTTTCCATTCCTTCTGGTCTGAGCCAGAAATGTCACCCCACATGGGATATGTCCCTGTAAAAAAAAAAAAAATTAAAAAAAAAATCTTCATTTTATTAAAGGCTGGCGGAAATAAAATAATGACATGATCGGAAAATCATCAGGCAGCAGCACCTCATGGGTGCTCACCTTCAGGCTGAGGTGAGGAGGGCTCTGGGGTGGTAGGGGTGACACAGACAGTGCAGGGACAGCTTCAGAGCTGAGCCTGACAGGTGACTTGGAGAAAATCTTTTTTTCTGGCAGCACCTGTGAGAAGGAGCCACCTTGGCCAAAGCAGGCAGGACAAGCACTCAATCCCTGACAGGATTTGAGGCTCCATGGGGTATCCCCCTGCTCCTGGACTGGAGCCATCCCTCCCTGGAGCTCCATGGGGTGGGAAAACCCATCCAACAACCAGCAGCACCAGGGATGGGGCCGGTGCCATCCTGCCCTGGCTGCAGGAGCTGCCTCTGAGGGCTGGTGAGCGGCGGGAGCTGCTCCTGGGGAGATGGAGCTGATCCCGGGGGGATGGAGCTGATCCCGAGGGGATGGAGCTGCACCTCGGGGGGATGGAGCTGCTATCCAGAGGGATGGAGCTGATCCCGAGGGGATGGAGCTGCTGTCCAGAGGGATGGAGCTGATCCCGGGGGGATGGAGCTGATTCCCATGGAGGAAAACTCATCCTCCCGACTCCACGGCCGGGAAGTGAGATGCTACTGACACCCAGTGGCTCCCAGCATCCTGCAGACGGCGACTGCACCCTGGGCTGGGGCAGGGCACGCGGCCCTGCTGCCCCTTCTTGGGGGACTCCTCTGTGGCAAGCGCATTTCTCTCCCTCTCAGGATTTTTTATTGAGGTGCACAGAGAGAAATGAAGGAGAAAACGGTTTCTATTTCTGCTCCTTGTTTTCCCCTTGTGGAGTGTGTTTGGAGAATTGTTTACCCAGAGTGAGCGCTTGGTTGGACCGTGGTGGATTGTTTGGCCCTGATGGCCAAATGGATCCACCTGTGCCTGGACTCTGCAGAACGAGTTGTGAGTGGGTTAGAGATGATAGTTAGAGAAAGTAGCATGTAGTTTTTAGTATCCTCTTTTATATAGCATATTAATGTATTATAGCATAATTATAATAAGGAAATCATTCAGCCTTCTGAACTGGAGTCAGACATCAGCATTCTGCCCATTGGGTTTGCTGACATCTACAGCACTCCTCTGTGCCCCGTGGGCACCACGTGCTGTGGGCACGGCCAGCAGTGACCAGGGTGGGAAATGGGACACGGGGAGGAAGCAGGGACATTCCAGAGGGTGCTGGATCCACGTTCAGGCCAACAGGGTCTGCCTTGTGTGGGGAGACATCGTGGGAGGCGTTGTCACCCCCCGGCACAGCACAGCCTCCTCTGCAAACAACATTATTTTGTTGTAGCTAATCAATAAATGCCACAGCAATGCTGGAGGAGGACAGAGGCTGTGGTCAGTGTCCTCTGAGATGTTCTGGTGGCTGCTCCCCTGATGCCCTTGATCAGCTCTGGCCACAAACACTGCAGGGATGGAGGCTGGAATTTTGGGATGGAGCTGCTCTGTGGTAGCTCCCCTCCCAGACATTCTGACCCCAGGCCAAGCAGCGGGTTCCAGCTGGAAGTGGATTTAGCTAAATCAGGAAAGCCCATTCACATTCCAGAAGAAGCTCATCTAGACAGGGAATTATTTAAGAGCAGCAACAGAGCTTTTCCATCCCCTCCACATGTCATTTCAGCTCCAAAATCAAGCAAAGCAAGCAAACAGCATGGAAAAATAACAACAAATTGCCTGCATTTGGCACCTCACGGTGCAGAGCCAGAGAAGATGCAGCCTCTGACCTGAGGAACAGCAGCAGACAAGATGGACACAGACCAGAATAAAAAAGGATTCAGGAGCAACACTTCAGAGCTGAGAAAAACACATTTTCCTGTGGGCCTCCGCACTGACAAGCTCTTCTTTTTGCTTCAGAGAGCACCCAGAGGCTGCTGAAACAGAAATGCATTTTTAATTATTTGTTGTTATCAATTGCTTTGCAGATAGAAGCTGCTGATAGCAGAAGCCCATTGCAGAGAGCTCAGAGGAGCTCTTTGGGCCACGTGTGAGCACCAGGACTGCAGAAAGAGAGAACTTACCTGAGGAAGGTCTTCCTGGAGTCTCAGAGTGGAGCAGCCATCCCTGCAGGATCAGAGGGAGAAGAGCTGCTTCCCCAGCAAGTGTTTCAATCACATTGTGGGTGGGGACAGAGAAGCAGAAGCACTGAATGGAAATCTCAGTAGCCAGAGCACAGATTTTGTTTGTTTTCCTCCAGACAGGGCTGGGGGGTCTCTGCTTGCGGGATCAGGAAACACTGCTTGGAGATCAGGCTCCAAATCGGGGCTACAAATAAGGCAAAATCTGGGACTTCATCCCTCCATGCTTTTTCCAGGCCTTCACTGTCTCCTCTAACCAAGGGACTTGGGGACAGGGGAAGCTCTGGGTTGTCCAAAGAGTGCAAGGGAATGCAGAGGATTAATTAAAACTCCTCAGTTTTAATTCAGCCCAAATGAGCCTCGTTGGCACCCCCCGCACACGCCCAGGCAGCCAGCTCTGGATGCAAATGGGCTCATTAGCATCGACCCCATGATCATTACCGTGGGCAGGGCCAGCTGATCGATGGCTACTCAACAAGGACAGACAGGTGCCACTGCAGGGGAGCCTCCTGTCCCCTCCCCAGGGCCCCCTGTGTGCACTGCCTCGCTCCTGGACCACAACGGAGAGCAAAAGGAAGGCTCTGCTCTTATCCCCAAAATGTGATGACTGCTTGTGTCCCGTTTATCCCCCAAAATGGGATGACTGCTGGTGTGGCAGCAGCAGGGACCTGACCAGAGCAGTTTCCTCCAGGGCAGGAAAGGAAACTGTCCCTTTTGCTGTCCCTTTTGCTGTCCCTTTTGCTGTCCCTTTTGCTGTCCCTTGGCACCCACGGAGGTGCCTGTGCCACTCTCAGCAATGCCCTGTGAGAGGAGAAACCCTCTCTGCTCCCAGCTGGCATCCTGTGCACGCTTCCCTCTCCTTCTCAAGGACCATCTTTCACCCACAGGGTTAAACACAGCTCCTGGAGTGATCTCCCAGCTGGGCCTGTCTCCCTTCCCCAGCTCTGTGCATGATCAGCTCTTCCCACTCTTCCCAACTTGACACTTCCTTTTTTTCTCCCAGGTGTTTTGTTCCCTGCCAGCTCCACGGAGCTCCTTGCTCCTGTTTCTTTCTGCACAAATTGTTTTTCCCCTTGCACATTGTCTGGAGAGCGCCGGAGGAGGAGCGGGAGGCTCACAGCCCCCTTCTCATCTCGCATCACACACTTTGCCTCTCTCCAGGCACACACTTAGCGCTGGGAACAGCACAGCCAGAGGTGTGGCTGCTCCCCAGCGTGCCCGAGGATCCTTTGGAGGCTGGAGCGTGCAAGAACTCTCCTGGCTCGGAGATGAGAAGTCCTGTGGAGCTGAGGAGATGAACAAACGAGTGGTGCTGAGCAGGAGAGCTCAGTTCTCTGCTTTCTGCTCCCACTTCCCTGCCTGCTGGCAGTGATGAATGTCTGGGGGCAGAGCACGGAGGCTCACAAAAGAGCAGTGGCAGCAAGGTTTGGATTGAAGATCCCGGAGATCCTGTGATGCCTTTTCCTTGGTCCTAAATCCGAGAGCCAGACACAGTTAAAGGATAAAGAGTTTTTACCTTTATTTAATAAGGATCCTTGTGGTGCACCACTAGAATGTGCCACAATGCACACACACAATAGATCCCATCTACAATTTATAGACCTTCCAAATTAACATATCTAACAAAGATGCCCCAATGAGAGGCTTGAATGAATAGTGTGATATCCTCCCACCCTGAAGTATTCCTTCCTGGATGGGTTTTATCCTATTTTACAGGATGTATTCAGGAGGGGACCTTGGTTTCTCAAGGTAGTGTAAGGTTTTCCAACCTCCAGCTGTGAGGCCTTTAGGATGTTTGGTCTCCTGGCCTATACCAGGACTATGCTAAGATATCAGAATAAGGAATATATATATATATCTGTATCTCTCTCTCTCTCTATATATATATATATATAAAATGTTAAGGAAAAATATATAAATAAAATATATTCAGGAATTATATATAAAGGAATATAAATATATATAAGGAATATATGTATTCTATATAAGGAATAAATGTATTATATATAAGGAATTATATATATAAGGAATTGTATATATATGGAATATATATATGTATATATGGAATATATATATATATAATTAATTAAGGAATTACAAGTATGCATGCTAAGGGCATTGAGGATACATAAAAGGTATATAAAAGAAAAGGCAAAAAAATCATCATGGCATCACCTGCAGTGGCCACAAAACAGAGGAAAAAGGCTTTGTGCATTCTCACGTGGGTCCTGAACTCTCCTGATGGGAAAACACAAGATCAGCTTCAGATCCAAATCCTCCACACTGCTCCCAGTGATTCCAAACCCTTTCTTTCGCTCCTTTGGCCCCGCTCCCGTGCAGCTCAGGGGCTGTCCCCTCGTGGCACCCCACAGCGGGTGGAGCTGGGCTCTGCTGTGTGGCTGGGGACAGCTGAAGGGCAGGAGCAGCTCGGGCTCAGCGCTGGCACGGCACAGGCAGTGCTGCAGGCTGGCCAAGGGCTGGTGAAGTCATGGATAACTTCAGCCAGGTCCTTGTCTGCCGGGACGAGGCAGAATCTCCTCGCCAGTCAGGGCTGACAGAAGACATCACTCAGGGCCCTTCCCGTGTGAGAGGAATCCAGAAGCACAGCACAAACCAGGCTGGCTTTTGTGGATGTGAACTTCTGACCCAGAAGAGGCTTTTCTCGGGGGGAGCTGAAACTCTCCGAAATGCTCTTTTCCCTGCACTGTGCAGCTCCAGCTCCTCTGCTGCCCTGCTTGGCTCCCTGGGGCTGTCACCCATCCAGGAGTGGGTGGGTGCTGCCTGAGCATCCCATAACCCCGAGGCTGTGCTGCTGCAATGCTGGGCCTGGGGGCTCCAGGGAGCTGTGGGGATGGACCTGGGGACATTTGTGTCCCCTCAGAGAGCTGGCCCTGCCCAGTGTGTTGTCCTGGCCTCGCTCCCAGGGGAGGCACCACCACCCTGCCCACTCCAGAGGGATACAGGGAGTGCCTGTGAGCTCCTGACAGAGGGAGAGGATCTGTCCGAGGCACTCAGCTTCACTCATGCTGCCAAGAGGGCTGGGAGATTGGCTCCAGCCAGGTGAGGTTGTAGCTGGCCTCTGAATGACATCTGAGACCCTGGTTTCCAGACCTCTGCACAATCCATGACTGCCCAAATAAACACAAGATGCATCACAGCCCAGCGCTGCTGTCTTGGTTTGAAAAGACAGGTGTCTGCTAAGGGAGGCAGCAGCCTCCCCTGAATTGGAAAATGTGAACCCCCTCCCTCTGAATTATTATAATTTTGAAATTAAGGGGATCTCAGGCAAAGATATGGGAGTAGGAATAACAGTTCTTTATTAGGAAAATTAAAAATACAAATGCAATAGTACAAAAGAAAACAAACCAGTGCCAGAGTGAGAGCAGGCCCTGGCAGGCTGTGGGTCAGGGTGGTGGCAGCAGTGCCATTCCATGGGGGCTCAGCCCTCCTGCAGTGCCAGCTGTGCTTCTGCTGGAGCAGGATCCTGGACAAGGCTGGAGTTTTCCTCTGGAGCTCCAGGGCTGCTGTGGATGGGCCTGGGCTCCTCTGGGAATGCAGTGGGGCAGAAAGCTGTTCCTCTGGGAATGCAGTGGGGCAGAAAGCTGCTCCTCTGGGAATGCAGTGGGGCAGAAAGCTGCTCCTCTGGGAATGCAGTGGGGCAGAAAGCTGCTCCTCTGGGAATGCAGTGGGGCAGAAAGCTGCTCCTCTGGGAATGCAGTGGGCAAAGGCTGCTGTGGTGTTCCAGGGCTCAGATTGTATCCAGGTAGGAATGCTTGGCTCCTCCCCCTGGGCAGAGCATCTCCCAATTGGATGATGGAATTTTCTCAGCCATGCAGGGACACTCAGTGGCCATGAACAGAAGACAGAGGGAGGATTGGTTTGTGGGAGAGATAAAGAAAACTGCCCAATGCACCGCAGAGAGCTGCCCCAGCTCTGACAGATGGGATTAGAATAAACACCCCCATTTCCAACCTAACACAGCTGTGCACCAGCAAATCCCCATCACCACCTCCAGAAAGCTGGAAAAGCCAGGAGGGTGTGAGAATGCACTGCTCAGCTTGGATTGCTCCATGGTCACAGCTCGGGGCTGTGGGTGATGGGGGATCTGCCTGTTCTGGGGCTGCAGGAGGGATGTGGAAGCCACCAGGGATTTCTGAGGGAAGAGGGGCTGTGCAGGGCACGGTGCTCTCCTGGTGGGATGTGGCCTGTTCTGAGCTAACAGAACTCCTCACACAGGACAGTTTGCACTTCTGCTGTCCCCAAAGCCCTGGAAAGTTCTCTTTGCTGTGCTGGCACAAGGGAAAGAGCCTCCCTTGAAGAGGGAATAACCCCAGGAGCCATCAGGCAGCACAGGGCACTCTCTCTCTCTGAGACTGAAAACAGGAAAGGAAAAGGTAGGAGCCTCTACAGACATCCCAGGAGCCAAATATCTGAGGTACCACGAGCAGCTGTGCAGCAAAGGCAGAAAAAACCTCTTATGTAAATTTGATTGAGACAAAATTCCCCCTTGGAGTTCCTTGGCTGGGAGCATCTCCTGGCTGAGCTTCCAGCCCAGGCTGTCCCAGCAGCAGAGCCTGCTCTGCTCCCTGTTGTGCCATCCGTGCCCTCAGCCTCCCCCATGAGGCAGCCCCACCCCCAGTCTGGCTCTGCCACTTCATCTGCCACGGCGAGTGCCTTTAATGAACGAATTAATTTTGTTCTCAACCGGGTGCGACACGCATTCAAAAGGCAGAAAATAAACGTTTCCCTTTCCTAATTTCTCGCGTCCCTTTTGATTTGCCGTGCACACGGACTGGCTCTCCATAATTCCCCCACCAGCTGGGCCCTGGATATTCCAGCATCCCTGAAATAAACAAGCTCCCAGCAGCAGCTCAGATTGTGCCCCGTGTTTGCTTCCACCCGCAGCCGCCGCCGCCACTGGCACCGCGTGGTGCCACACGCTGCTCAGGAGCCCAGAACAGATATTGCATCCCTCTCATGGGTCATCACGACCCCAGACAGACACCTCCCTTCCTCTGCCAGCAGAACCTTTGCTAAATTGCCATCTGAAATGGATTCCTGCCTTTTCCCCCGTGCCAGTTTTCCTATTGAAGCGGCTGCAATCCTTCTCTCCCCACGGAGCCGTGCGCTGCGACGGACACAGGGGGAGTGATCCTGTGCCCACTCAACTTCTGTTTT
This sequence comes from Vidua macroura, assembly GCF_024509145.1. Taxonomy (NCBI): domain Eukaryota; kingdom Metazoa; phylum Chordata; class Aves; order Passeriformes; family Viduidae; genus Vidua; species Vidua macroura. Next base: position 5,885,315 of record NC_071590.1, on the reverse strand, counting down.
GCTGAGCTTAATAAGCCAAGAGGCTCCACTGCAAAACAAGCTCCTCGCTCCTCAGGCCAGCCTTTTCTTTTTTTTTCTTTTTTTTCCCCCTGCTCTTCTAGTTTTTGGACGGATGCCACAAAAATAATGACGGTGTTGTGAAAACCTTTAGCGGACGGCTCTGAAGTGACCACAGCAGCACCAAAGCTCTTCTCTTCTCCAGAAGTGAAGAGGATCTGTAACTATACCCAAATTTTGGATATAATTGGGGAGGGAGGTGTTTTCCTGAGGTTTGAGGGTCACGAGGATCAAATCTCTCAGCCGTGTCATCACTGTTTCAAAAATCATTTGCAGCTACAGGTATTTTCTTCAGAAAGCAGGGCAGCAGTGAAATGGTTAATTGTGAGAATTCATTTCCTCACACTGTATACAATCCTTGGAGGACTGAGCAGACTTCCAGCCCCAGAATTAGCATTTTCAATCCCTCTCATAATGAGAGGCCACAGGCAGCCAGGAACAATCTCTTACCAAACTGTCCCGAGCACAAAGCTGATCTGGGAAGCAAGAAGCTCTTTAAGAAGGACTAATTGTTAAGATTTGCAAAATCCATTTTTTCCCATCATCCCTGAAAATCCATTTTAGAATTGGTAAATTTGTTCTAGGATTAGATTAATAGGTTTCATGATTTATAAACCTTTTCTTCTCTCTCACCCTCCCCTTGACTTTTAAAAAGCAGTCACAGACTGTGGCTCAGCCCAGATTTTAGCAGTAATTTCTCAACCACTGCTGTTGAGATGTCCTGACAGGGCTTGGTGGGTTAAAAGGAGGAATTTCCCACCTGGAATGCCATGACATCCTAGTGCCAAACCCTCCTTCCAAACAGGATGCTTGAGGGTGGGATGTATGGGAAGCATCCTTGGAACCAAAAGCAAACAAAACTCAGCAAAATAATTTAAGGCCTTGCTTAGAATCACCTGAAAACACCACAACAGCTCCACCTGCCCAGAGCAGCTGTGTTCAAATGTGGAAAACACCAGAATAGCAGAAAATTGTGCTGTTTTCCAGAATATCTCACAAACTCCAAGTTTGCTGGGGACAGTTTGCTCAGGGATTTTCCCTGTCAGTGATGGTGAGTTTATATTCATTGGCCCTTGAGGGATTTGTTCACTGTGCCCTCCTTTCCTCTCACACACAGCCCAGGCTGCCCAAGCATCCCTCAGACATCCCAGTGGGATCAAACAAGCCACTGACACATGAGAGCCACAGCAAATCCCAGCTCCCCATGGGACCTGTACAGAGCAGTCTTGTGGAAGCAAATAATTTATCAGACTCCACAAAAGGTCCCACTGAGCAGCCCCAAAGCCACTGTCACAGCTCCACTTTGCTCCGTGGCCACATCATTCCCAGCTTGGGCTGATGGATTCTTAATTAGCATCTTAATGTGAGGAGCATATGCAATGAAGCATGAAAAGAAAATCCCCATCATTTAAATTCATTAACAGTCATCCAAAGTCTTCAGTGCAGAGGTGGAATTAGCTCTGAACTCCTTGGGAGAGCCCAGCTGTGCTCACTAAACTGTGCTGGATGTTGCTTATTTATTGAGCTCCAGGGGGGTTTGGCCCCCTGGATTTGCCCCCCCTGGATTATCAGGGATTGCAATCCCCCCAATCCCCTCTGGATCCTTAGGGATGGGATCTGCTGGGTGGCTGTGCAGGGGCACAAAGAGGTGCAACCACAGCCACCACCCCAAATCTGGATGCAGAGCCCCAGGGACAGGTCGGTGATGGAAGTGCCAGTGCTCCCCTGCTGGTGTTTGGGGGTGTTTAGCCCATGGGTTTCTCTGTCTCCTCCTGATCCTGGCTGTGAGGGCAGTGGCTGTGAGAAGGCACATGCCCTGTCCTGGCAGAGCTCTGCCTTTGGGATGGGCTGGCAGCAGGATGGGGCTGTGGCTGCCCAGATGTGCCCGTGCCCAGGTGTTTTTGGGGGGCACAGAGCCCCATTCACACCTGTGCTCAGCACACAGAGCAAGAATGTGCCTGAGAGATCCCCCAGGGCTGCTGGGGGTGAGGAGCTGTGAGAACCCAGCCCCTGTAAATAAATACAAAGGTGAATTTTCATAAGGCAGGACTTGCTGGAATTAAAAAAAAAATCATTTTCCAACCCGGCTTTCCCAGCCTTCCCTCCCTCACTCATTTGCCATCACTCCACCATGGATGGTGCTGCAGACACTGAAGTCACCAGGCTCCCTCAGAGTGTCCCCAGGAGCCAGGCCCTGGACTGGGGACTTGGGAAATGCTGGGCTGGGCTCAGAATTCCCACAGAATTCACCCTCCTGCCACGGGTGAGGAGCTGGGCAGATGGGAGGAGGGGAGGAACAGCTTGTGGCAGCAAGGCTTGTCCTCCTGAGCATCCCCTGCCTTCCCCTGGGCTTTGTCTGTCCTCAGTGTTTTGCTGAAGACAAATTACCAAAGCCAAAGAGGCGAAGAAATCAGAATAAGCTGCTCCAGAGCAATTATAGTGAAGGCCTCATTTACAGAGAAAACCTGATTTAATGCAAAACAGGCTTAGAGGCTGCTGCAAACTTGTCTGGTTTAGGGTGTTTGTAGCTTCTTGAATTTCTTACACTCAATTAGGAATCGGTTTTATAAGCCAACCCCAAATTTGCCATTAGAAAAAGAATAAGACACCCTCAGAGAAGTTTGAGCAAGTGCAAATAAACAGGATCCAGCTCCTATTTGCATTCCGCGCTGCTTTCCAGGCTCCTGAGGTGGAACTAGCTCTGGAAGGGGACAGCAACCAACCTGATAAATGCAGAAATCCCCTGGAAATGTCAAATTGGCCACAGGTATAATATCCTTGGAGCTCTGTCTCCATCTGTGGGTCACAATCTGTGCTGGGTTTGGATGGCAGGGTTTGACAGAGGGGGGATACAGGAGTGGCTGCCAGAAGCTTCCAGCTCATCCTTATCTCCATCCACAAGCTTTTCCTGATATTTTCTCTGCTCTCCAGCTGAGGAGGGCAGGGATAGAGCAGCTTTGGGCCCAGCCAGGGTCAGCCCACCTCCCAGTCCCATCATCTTCCCAGAGCCAGAGCTGCAGGGGGAGTGACTGCAGTGTTTGAAGAATGCAGCGATCTGAGATTCTTTCAGACATCTTTAATAAATGATAGAAAAGGTACTTTTTTTTTTTTTTCCCCTTCTATGCCAGGAGATTTTCACATCAGGTTTCAAAGAGATCTTTTATTCCCAGAATGGGGAAATAAAACCATTTCCATTCAAAACACTGCTCGAAGATTACATTTGCCTCAACCTAATTTTTTAAAATACTTTCAAAAGAGAGGAAAATGAGTGTAAAGCAAACAGGAATCTGGTTTATTTTGGATTATATTGACTCCTTCATTTCATCTCAAAGGCTTTGAGAAGGTGGAGAGGGCTCACACACACGAATTCCTTTACAGCAAGAAAAACGCTGGAAAACTTTCTATTTTGGGCAGCTCCGCAAAGAAAGAAATCTCATTCTGGGGTGGCTTGATATATTTTTTCTTTTTTTCCTGGTTAGGCAGGAAAATGAAAAAGCAATTATTCATGCAGTTCTCATTAACCATGCATTTACAAGTTGTTTGGAGGTGATTAGTCAGTCTGAGACTCTGGCTCAGACAGCAGCAGCGTGTGTTTATTAACGCGGCGGGGGAAGGGGCTGGAGGTGCTGCGGAGCATCAGCCAAAGCCTCTCGCTATTGATCAGCGATTTAGGCAGCCCGCATTCATTACGATCGCTCTCCCCGCTGTGCTAATGAGCACTTTAAAACCAGACTTGGACTCTAAAGCTGGGTTTTGAGCGGTAGGCTCGGGACTAGCCCGATGGGTTTGGCTGGACCATCCAGGGGACCTCTGGAGATCGGGAATTTGTCTCGAGGTCTCTTTGCAGAAAGCTGGGAGTGTTTTTCATCCCAGACCGTATCCAATTGTCTTCCCATCAGCTATTTGCCATCGAGGTGACTTTGGGAAAATTACCTGGCAGCCTGATTGCACGGCCTGACCTGGGAGTGAGTGTGGGAAAGGCCCAAATTCAGGTGCTGCTCATAAAAATGGGAGGATTTACTCCGATAAAGAATTCAGCCCAGTGATTGTGTTCTTCTCCCTCTGACTCTCCTTCTTTCCCTTTCCTAATAATGATAAGGACTGAATTCTGTAGTAGGGATTTTTTCAGCCTAGGCATCATCCCAGGATAATCTATTACCTTCACAAATTACAGCAGACAGTTCTTTATTGTTTAAAACCTTTTATCCAAATAAATGCATAAACCTTTCAGAGGGGAAAGAGGAGGGGCGGAAATGAAGGGAACAGGCATTTGAAATGAAACTCTCCTTCCCTCATTGACTATAGTATGCTAAAAAAAAAAAAAAAAAGAAAATAAGACTGAAAAAAAAAATGACTGAAAGAAGAGGAAAGGAATGAACCCAGGGGAACTAAAATTGGTGATCTGCAATGGATTTCATTAAAGTCTTCCCCCTTTAAATATTATAAGTGTTTGTTCTTTGCAGCCTGATAAATATCTGGCTGTGTTGAGATTGAAAATTGATAAGCCATGCAACATCAATCTCTTTCAGAGCTGCAGCCTCCCTGCAAACTCATCACTTTGGGATGTTCCCATTTTAATTAGCTGGTGGGGTAATGCCACGTTGGGCAGCCTGGAAGCATTTCCAGAGTTCCTCTCCATTAGACCCCTTTGGGAAGACATTTCCCACACACCCAAACACAAACAGGAATGGAGAGGCCAAACGAAGGAGCTGCTCCTCTCCCTTCCTGGCTCACTCCAAGATCCTCCTTTCAGCATTCCCTCACTGCTGGCGGGCAGGACGAGGCTGGGAGACAGCAGGAGATGCTCAGGGAGGGGTTTGGGAAGGGGAAGGGCCAGGAAATGAATCTCAGTCTGATTTTGTGGCCACACAAACAGGATTGTTCCATGGCTTTTTCAACACCCACAAACTTTCTGGCTCTGAGGGCACGGTGAGGAGCTGCCATCCCACCTGGCTCAGATGAGCGTTTATGCATTGAGCAAGACCCAAACGTGAGCTTCAAGGTTCTCCTCTCCCACCAGTGAGCCTTAATGCCCCACTGTCCCAGCCCAGGCTGGGGGTTTGTGAGTGCAGGGAGATGTCTCAGCTCAGCACAGACCCAGCTGCTCCTTTTGGGGAACCTCTTTGAAGCCATCCAGCAGGAACTGAACTTCCAGTGCCCCCTTGGAAACTGTCTTGGAGCCAATCATTGAAAAGTAACCTGAGGGCTGTTGGCAAACCACTGCTGAGTCCTTCACTGGACTGGTGGAGCCTCTGGCATCACCTCTGAGCACCAACTCTGCCCAGTTTGGCCATCCCAGCTTTCACTGGGGCAACTCAGGGCACCCAATTTCTCCTCTGCTTCTTCCTCCTCCTCCTCTTCTCACAGCTCCATGACCCATCCCACAGCGTGGGTCAGCTCTTCCCCTGCCACAGCCGGGTGGGAATGGGGCCATCCCGGATTCGCCCAGACTTAGGGAAGCTCTGGAGAGGCAGGAAATGACTCGGAGCCGAACACAATGAAGATGTTGCCCGAGAGAGCAACTCCTCTTGTCGGCCCTGGCGACTCTTTATCAGGAAAGCCTCGTTCACTCTAACAAAGCTCAACTAATGTGCTGTTTAGTACCCTGGCTGCAGCATTTGGACTGTCAGGAGATGAAGAAATATCCCCGGAATTAACAGCAACATAACAGAGGAAGAAGAGCCAGGGGAGAGGTTAAGGCAAGTGCTGTTAGCTAAGAAACAGGCTCGTAAAGTGTCTTCACTGGGAAGGGTTTGTGCTTTGTACCTGAGAGAGGAACGGGGCAGCAGAGCCTGAGCACAGGGACACGCTGGGCTCGAAGCACCAGGCACGGGCAGACTTCTCCCTCAGCCCCCTGTGCCTTCATGGATGTCAGGAAAATTAACCCACAAACACCAGAGGTTTATGTCCAAAAAGGACACACAGGAGTCCTGGAACTTGATTCAAATAAAGGGAGAGGCCATGGGGTATTTCCCATAGGGTCTCTCAAGTTGTTGGAGGATGCAGCCTCCTTGTTGTCCTCCTTCCCCACTGACTGAGGTACTTGAGAGGCACAGACTTACCAAATCACCTCATACAGACTCCCTTCTAATTCCTTCCTTCCTCTTTTTCTCTAAATCCAGGGATTTAGCACAGTCTTGAGTAACAATCTGTGTCAGTCAATCAGTGGAATTCCTCTGGAGTTTATGGTTCTCCCCATTGCTTCTTTCACCTCTCAGTATCTGGCTTTATCTACCAGCAGCCCCACAAGTTTGTAAGGACACCTCCTTCTCATTCCTTCCATGGACGCTGCTGCTCAGCCCGTGGGAAGATGTCCAGTCCCAGGAAGAGCATCCCAAGAGGGAGTTTCAACCACTCCTCGAAGGCTCAGCAGTCTTTGTGTCTCTACAGTGCTCCAGGTTAATGCTTCCAGGTGGGCTGGGCACGGGGAGAACAGGGAATTGGGGAGAACCCTGAGCCAGGCTGGAAACTCAGCAGGAGAGATTAGAGCCTGGGCAGGAGGGAGAGAGGCTCCAGGCTGGATGTGTGAGTTGGTGGAGATGTCACCCAGCCCAGAGGGCACCGAAATGCTGGGGACACGCTGAGGGAAAGCAGGAAGGGCCCAAATGGGGACAGATTTTGGTGGATGGTCCTTTGGGTCACCACCAGTGGGATGCTGCTCCTGACACAGCACATCCCTGTGGGCTGGATCCACGAGCAGGGATTCATCCTGGTGCTGGGATGAAACACCCTGGGAATGCCACCCTGTAGGGAGGGTGGGCTGCCCCGGCAGAACAATGCAATTAGCCACTTAATTCCTAATGTTAATTAACCTACTCTTGCTCCGGCACCTTTGTCAGGCATCGCCCTGCTCTCCGGGGTGCTCTTGGGAAAGCAATTATATGCTACTTACTTGGCAATTAATTACAGCTTTAAGAAGGCCGGGGGAGGGCACCTCTTCTTGTTTGATCTTGTAAATGCTTCATTAAAGGCCCAACGTATCCAACATAGGATATCCTATCCTCACAAAACCAGGATATTTTTGTCGTTTTACTCACCAGGGCAACCCCACCCTGCTTCCCTTTGAGGAGGCAGAGGTGGTGGGAATTTTGCTTTGTTTTAGGAAAGAAGAAAAACCGGGCATGATGGAGTTAATTTAGCACAGACACCACTCAGCACCTCTGCTGCTGCCCTTGGCTCCCAAATGAAGGCTCAGGGTCTGCATTAACAGGGAAGGACAGGTGACACTTCCCTAATGAAACAGCTTTTTGGGAGGAAGGCTGCAAATGAAACCGAGCTTTGCACGGTGTCTGCAAACCTGGGAAATTGCACATTTGTGGTCCAGAGCTTGGCAAGAATTTTGAGGGAGATGTTTGAGGTCAAACACTGACCAGGTTCAGTCCCCCTGATAAAAGCTCTAAAGCCAAGAAATGGAAATTTTGGGGTTTACCACTGGTAAGAATTCAATAAAAGATGCTGAGGTTTTGATTTTTTTTTTCTTCCTACTTAAGCCACCGGGAAAAATCATGATGCTGGAATTTTCTCAGGGCAAGTGCCATTTCCAGAGCCCGTTCTGCTGAAGACACGCAGTTCAATCAGACAATAACTCCTTTGTTTTGTGCATTCTCACCCAGTTTCACAGTAAATTCAACAACACTGCCGAAGAACGTGTTAAACGAATAATTGGGTGCAGCAAGGAACAGAATCCAAGCTCTTCCACAGGGATAACCCCAAGCAAGGCCACAAGATGGAACACAGGACGTTGTTGCCTACAAACAAGAGGAAGAAATTTTGCAACAGTGTCAAAATGGGAAGATAAAAGCAACTCTTTAATGAAAGCTTTCACGTGCACAAATATGGTTATGTGCACATGAGAAAGGCTTTCTATAAATTTATAATGTTAATTAATGAGTATATCCAGCAGGTACATCCAATAGGAAGTCAGTTACCCCAGCAACCCACCCTTGGGTCAGCCCTTGGGGCTGGTCCAGGGGCTTCTTTGCCCTATTTTCATAAGTTCTGGTGGAAAACAAGATGTTCTTCTCAGAAATTCACTTCTTAACAATAAGACTGAACAGAATTCTGAGAATGTGTTAAAAAGGGGTTGGCTTATTATGAGAAAGGCCAGGAAAAGTACTAGAAAGGCCACAACTACATATTTAAAACCTACAAGGCTACAAATATATGAAAAATGCATAAAAAGCTGAAAAAGGGTGTTGAGGTGAAGAGCAGCTGCTGTGCATAAATCAGTCTGAAGGTACCAGATACAGTGTGAAACATGTCCTTGGGGTGGTGACCTTTGCCTAAAACGCTGTGCTGGCAGCGTGTCCTGGTGCCACCATGTCCTCGAGTGCAGCTGTGCCACCCCAAAGACTGGGCCAATTTGTCCCGCCAGTGGGACACAAACACCAGAGTTTTGTGCCTCTGTCCCCTCGTGGCTGTCCCTGCTCGCTTTGGGACAGGGAGCATCGCTGGCACCGCGGTTCCCAGCAGCTCTGCCTTTCCCCGAGCATCCTCTCCCGGGGCCGGGAGCGCAGCAGCTCCAGCGGCTCGGATTGTTCTGGATGGAGCTGGAGCGTGTCAGAGGTGCTGGGCAGCCTGGCGATGAGGCCAGGGAGGAACAGAGGGGAGAACAGACGAGGAGGGGAAGAAAAGACTCTATTTACTGTGTTGCTGCATCTCATAGCTTATCTACCGGATGCTGCAAAATCCAGCCTTTGTTATGCTAATCCCACGAACCGCAGCGCTCTTCCCAGCCTGCCCAGGCGCCTTCTCGCTCGAGTGGAAGCACCAAGTCAGCAGAACAGCCGGGGCCACCGCTCCCCGCTCCACCTGCCACTGCTGGGGCTTTTGTCTGGCGCTGCAGCCGCCGCTTTCTTCTTCTCCCTTTGAGCTGCTGCGAGGAAAAATGAAAGGAGCGGAGAGGAAGGCTGGGAAGGAGCTCGGGAGCTGCAGGGAAGCTCAGTCCCACAGGCAGCATGTGGGAGCAGCTCTCTGGCCACAGAGAGAAACGGACAACTTTCCCAGACACGGTTCTGGGGAAAGGCTGTGAGAAGATCAGAGAAAAGAATGAGAAACAATTCTTATCCTACCTTGCTGCACCTGCTGTTGTAAACATGTGGAATTTGTTATGGAGATTTGTTTACCTCAGGGTGGTTTCTTAATTAGCCAATGGTGATGGTGTTTTAAGTAAAGGACCAATTAGGTCCACCTGTAGTGAACTAGGGTATAAAACATGGGTTTCTTAATAGAGTAATTTTTAGCCTTCTGAAATGCAAGGAGTCTGTGTCACTTATTACCTGGCCGGGGACCCGTTGTGCTGACAGCAGCACGGGCTGGAAAGGATCACGCTGACCCCATCACCCCGGAGCGCAGTGTCTGTCCAGGCTGGGAGCTCCACAGGGCTGTCCCCGAGGAATGAAATCCAATGTGCACAGAAACCCTCCCCAAACTCACAACAAGCACCCGGCTGCGTGTGGGGCTGTCCGTGCAGCTGTGCCCTGACCCTGAGCCTGCTCTGCTGGAGGTGTGGCTGCCTCCAGCCCTCATTAGCAGCCTCGTTAATTGGCATGGCGTCTCCGCTCCGCCAGCTCCATCCCGAGCCTGCTGCCGATTGCCGAGGCAGATCCAAGGCTGGGCTGGATAATCCAGCCCGATGGCGAGCAGAAGGAGCACAGCAGCCTGGCGATGCCAGCGCTGACTGAGGGCCACCTCCTTGGCACGCTGCCCCTTCCCAGTGCCCTTCCCTGTCGCTGTCACGGCTGTCTGTGCCGGGGAATCCTGCACACTTGATGGGAGGATAAATGGGAGCCGTCAGTCAGCCAGGCTATCAATCTGCCAAGCTGCATCAAAGCTGCCATAAAAGATGTTTAAAAAGAAAATTGACATTCTGGTTTGTAGCACTGGGATTGAACAAAGGGGGAAGGAAGGAGGAAAAGACTCTATTTATCGTGTTGCTGTGTTCGGGTTAGGCCCCTTAGGGTTAGGGTCAGGGTTGGGTTAGGAATAAAGCTAGGGGTTAGGATTAGGGGTAGGGTTCAGGTTAGGTTTAGGGGACAGGGGTTAGGGTTAGCAGCAGGCCATTAGGGTTATGGTTATTGTTAGGGTTTAGGGCTAAGGCTAGGATTAGGGTTATGTGGTGGCCTACAGCTAGCCTGTAGGCCTCAAAGTACAAATAATTGCAATTTAGGATGGAAATATGTGACCAGTTACATAATTACTTATATAATTCGACCCCTAGGAGCAGGCCAAGTCCTTTGGGAATTCAGGATTCTATTGGCTGGTTGACAAGGAAGTAACTGGCTCCGCCAGTGAGGACTGACTTCATCAACTACGTGGGCATATAAGGAAGCAATATCTGAATAAGGAGAGCGATTGCTGCATGAACACATTGTGCCTTGTCACTTTTCTATCTCTGAAACTGAAACAGGGCTAGAGTTAGGGTTAGGGTACGGGTTAGGTGCCCAAGCAGGGCCACAGGCCCCTGAACACCAACGGCAGCCCTTTTCACTGTGAAACAAAACTCTGCAGCCCAGGTTCCTGATGTCAGGTGCAGGGTGCGCTTGGGACTGTCAGGGCAGCCCAATTTCAAGGTGGTGGCAGGTTGGGTCTGGGACACATCCTGCGCCTCCAGATTTTTTGGAGGCGGCCGCCCATTCAGGGCCACAGGTCCCTGAATACGAACACCAACCCTTTTGTCAGTGAAACCAAATTCAGCAGTGTATTAAATTATAAATCCTCTGGGCTTCACCCGGGTGCCCAGCCAGTCCAGGGGAAAACCCTCGGCTGACTGGTCCGCAGGGAGGAGGTGGCGGGACCCGGATAACTCCACCGTACGGACGAGAGGACTCCGGAGTAGCTGTATTCCTAGAGGCTTTATTATAGGAGAGGCGCAGGAACAGGAGGAGGAGACAAGGGACACAAGCGCTCTAGGAGGGATCAGACTCCGGGAGCCCCGAGGGAAGGCGGGACCGGGTATATAAGGGCAGAGGAGTAGGGGTGGTCAGGGTACAAAGCAACCAGTGGGCAACGGGTAAAGGGGAGGAGACAGAGTGGGGTGACATACAGAGAACTAATCAGGGTACAGAGGAGGAGTGGTATTCTAAATAGGGGCCAATGGGGATAACAGAATAACTGAACTTTCTGGAACTGGGGAGAGTACCAAGCATTGATGGACAGCTCTTCTGGGGCGGAGAGCAGCAGTTGATTGGCAACCTTTTCTAGACTGTTGCTGCCTCCCAAGGGAGAACAGGAACCCCTCCCACACACCAGCCCAGGTTCCTGATGTCAGTTGGCAGGGTGCACTTGGGACTGTCAGGGCAGCCCAAGTTTGATGTGGTGACAGGTTGGGTCTGGGACACATCCTTCCCCATTCTGAATTTCAGGAGGCAGCCACCCACTCAGGTCCTCAGGCCTCTGAACACCAACGCCAGCCCTTTCCCTGTGAAACAAAACTGACCAGCCCAGGTTCCTGACGTCAGTTTGCAGGGTGCATTTGGGACCGTCAAGTCTATATATTGACTAAGCAAGTCAAAATGGCACACTTTATCTAAATCCAAAATTAATTTTTACCCCAACTTAATTTCTAACCCCTTGTCTCAGTGCACCACCCCTCTCCCCACCCTAACCAGCCCCTCCCTAGCAAGAGCCTTTTTTCCCAACAGTAGCACAACACTGCAACCCTAACTGCAATGCCACACTGGAACCCTCCTGGTGGGACAAGACAGCTACCCTCACAGCAGGACAGAGAGAGAACCCTCAGAGGACAACAAGACCCAGTGCAAAAAGGTAGGGATGACATCTGTGGGCAAGACAGCAAGAGGTAGAGTTCGGAGGCTGAGCATGGTTTTTTGAGGGTTTTTTTTTTTTTCCCCCAGGACTTTTAAAGATATTTAGGGGATTTTGGAAGGTTTTTTAAGGATTTTTCTGGGATTTTTTTAGGGTATTTTTGGGGCTTTTTCAAAGCTAGTTTAGGATTTTTTTTTTTTTTTTTTTTTAGCATATTTTGAAGATTATAGTCAGGGTCAGAGGAAACACCCTCTGAAAAGGCAAAGTTTTAGGACTGCAGTGGAATGCTTTAGAAAGGGGTCAGTGGTGGCACGCTGGGTTGGGTCCCACGCTGCCAGTCCGAAGGTTGTAAGCTTTAGACTCAGCTAAGTTGTGGTTATTCTGCACAGAAAAACCAGAAAAACTCACCCCCCGAGTTTCCTGATGCCAGTTTGCAGGAGATGCTTGGCACTGCACTGCCTGGGCAGCCCAAATTCTTGGTGGGGGAAGCTTTGCTCCAGGAGAAATCCCACGCCTTTTGGAACTGGAGGAGGCAGAAAGTCACTCGGGGCCACAGCCCCTGGGCAGGAATGCTGGCCCTTTTCTCTGTAAAACCAAGCTCACCCCTGCTGTGTGTCGATGTCTGTTCACAGGAGCGTGTGGCACTCCAAGGGCAGCAGGAGTTCTTGGTGCTGGCAGCTGCGGTCTGTGAGAAATCATTCGCTGTCTGCAGTTTTGGAGGAGGAATCCCAGTTTTGGCCACGGGCACACAGAGAGGAAAGACTGTTAATTTCCTTGGAAAGGGAAGTCTGGCACCCCATTGTTTAAGGGGCAGATGAAGGGCTGTGTAGGGGAGGGAACTCCCCACAGGACCTTTCTTCACCTCACCCCCCAGCCCAAGGTGGAGCAGCCCCCGTGTGACCAGCTGCTTTCAGAGGGTTACCCGGGCACAGCTGCACAGGGAGCTGCTAGTCCAGAGGGGCTAACAGGGCTATTCCACGTGTCCCTCCAGGAACTATGGCTGGAGCATCCAGCAGGGAATGGGGAGCAGCCAGACCCACCTGGGCACTGAGCATGGCTTCTAGAAAATGCCGAGAGAAGAGCCCTCTTGCCAGGGGGCAGCACGTGGGGTTCCAGGGCAGAGCTTCCAACTTTCCCCTTTTATGGTGTCAGTCCCTCCCTAGAGCCCCCAGACTCTCCAGAGCACTCCCAGAAAAGAGAGGGGTTACTAGTAGAAAAGAGGTTTAAATTGAGGGGAAAAGTTTCCTTTTCCATTATTTTTTGTGTTCAAGTTGTGAGGGAATTCGCTTCCCCTGCAATTTTAATGGTCTCAGTTGAAAGAATCCCTGCCTTTTCTATGCTGTTAGGGGTGTTAATTGACAGGGAATCCCCATTTCTATTATTTTCCAGTTTAAATAGAAAGGGAAAACCTTGATGTTTTTTATGGGTTTGAATTAAGGGTAACTGCCCCCTTTTTATTGTCCTAGGGCTTAAATTGAGGGGGAAGCCCAGCTGTCCCTCCTTCTTAAGGGTTTGGATTGAGGGAAAAAGCCCTCTTTTTTCATCACTGGAGGGATTTAAAGTAAGGAAAACCCCCCTTTTCTCAATATTTTAGGGGATTAAATTAAAGGGCAGAAGCCATTTATTTGCCATTGTATCAGTTTCAGTGGAGGCAGCTGCCCCATTTCCTCATTTTAAGGGGTTTACTTGAAGGAAGCTCTGCCTTTTTCAGTATTTTAAGTGTTTAAAACTACAGTTCAGGGCAGTTCTTTCTGTGCCCTAGGACCAAATATCTCAGAGAAGGGCGAGCCTGGCATGTACTTAAACCTTATGCTGCCCAGGAGGCTATTGTTTTTTTTTCTTATTTTTTTTTTTTATAATGTAGATAGCCCTAATTAGAGGTTCCAAGGAGACTTAGACTATTCATACCATTAGTATTCGTCTCCCCACTACTTAGCCACATGCGGAGTACTACTTAGCAGTGACTAAGGAATAATTATGTAAGTTAACAGCAAATTACCCAACTTATCTAGCCATACTGCCTAAACACAAAGTTTTGTTTCTTACTGGTTTTCTGCCCTTTTGCTCCAAGTCGTTGTAGCAAAAAGGAAAGTGTTGCCATTTCCCTGAAGAGTTTTTTCCTATATCACGCCCTTGAATTCAAGTCAGAGGAGCCAAACAGCTGCAGCCCCTCTGAGGGCTTTTGTACCTGCTGGGATTTGCCCCCTCTCTTTTCCCGGGTGTCTTGGGAGCGAGAGGCAGGTGCAGTCAGGGTATATTAACCCCAGCTTTTGCCAAGGGCCTTCCTTGCCTCTCTGGGATCAGAGCTCTCCTCTCATTTCAGTGAGGAGGCTCGTTCAGCTTATCTCAGCTTGTTTTCTGCAGGTGCTTTTGGGCGTCGAAAGCAACAGAGGCTTTGAAGATGCTGTGAAGAAAACAGCACTGAACACAGGGAGTGTTTAAGTTCATGGGTTTGGGCTGTGTGGATAGGGTTAGGCCACTAGGATTTAGGGTTTGGGTTAGGCTTTGGATCAGGGTTATGGTTAGGGTTAGGTCCCCCCAGTTAGGGTTGGGGTTTAGGGGTTCAGGCTAGGCTTAGTCTTGGGTTAGGCTTAGGCGTGGGGTTAGGGTTTGGGTTAGGAGTTGTGCTGCCTCACCTGGCTGCTCTGATGGGCTCTGTGGGATCTGTGCTGCTCCCAGAGCCAAGTGATGCCCTCCAGGTTTGAGGTCGCTGCCCACCAGGACTCTGGGGGTGGTGGCCACACTTTGGGCTTGAGCATGGCTCAACTGCAGCTCAAGGCAGAGCTGAACCCCCCTCTCTGCTGATGAGCAGCAGCTCTGGGCCTGTCCCTACCCAAAATCAGTGTCTGGCCCTGGTCCAGGCATGGGACATCCCACAGAGATTCCTTGGTGAGTAGTGATGCTGCTGGGGGATTTTCTCACTGTTCCTCCCCTTTGGGGAATCCAATGTCTTGCTCCCAGGTGGATTCTCCAGAGTCTAACAAAGGTTGAGCACAGCTGTCCCTCAGGAGCACCTCCACCTCCTGCCATGAGTTGTGCAGAGCCTGGAAATGCAGGTGACTGAGTGGGAAGGGACTGCAGGCAATGAGATGCTTCTTGAAAAAGCAGGAAACTTCTCCCTTCTTCCCCTCCTGGCTCCATCCCCCTCACCCTTGCCACGTTCTTGGGCTCAGCCTGCTGCATGACACCATTTTTATCAAGGGGGAGTCCCTAAGTGATGTGTCCCCATAAATAATAATCCATCATAAAATCTGGGATTTATGGAGTGCCTTTCCCTGTGATACTGCTGTGTATTCTATAGCCACTGGTGGATGGAGCTGGGCAGAGTCACACAAAATACAGGAAACAGGAAGAGAGGAAGGCAGCAATTCCATCCATGGAACAGCCAGGAGCACCCACATCCTCCTCTGAGCCCCTGTGCTGAGCTGCCCTGAGCAGAGCAGCGTGGGGATGACACATTTTATGGGCCAAATGTGCAGCTGTTTATCTCTGCTTTGTGCTATTTTGTGCCCCCGGGCAGTCCCAGTGCAGATATTTCCTCCAGGAGATCCTTCCACACCTCATCTCAAGCCTTAGCTTTTATTCCTGATCTCCCACCCTTCATTTCCCTCTCCTTTGTCCATTAATTAGTTCTACAAAGCGCCCTGGGATCCATTTATTATGAATGACATGGCAGCAGATAATTCTGTGGTTTTATTGCTGTGTGACTGCAGCGGGTCCCTGCTGATTGATGGCTTCTTATCTGGGCAGGAGAGTGACCAGCAGCCAGCATCCCTTCACCCTCTCTGACAGGGGTGTTGGGCACATCCAAGTGTCACAGAGCTCCAGTGGAAATCTGGGAACCATCCCGGAGAACTGGAACAGCCAATGTAAAAAACACATTCACTCTCCTGTGAAAATGTACACAGTTTAATAAAGGACAATAGGAGACAAGGACCACAGAGCAAAGGTTATTTTGGCACTCAGACAAGAGCATCCTCTTATCTTTGGGATACCCCATAAATAACTTCTAATTACATCAGCCTGTTGCATATTCATAGGCCCTCATGCATAGTAAACTTTTTCCCAAACTAGTTTACATGTTCCAAGCATGTTTAGCACATCTCCTCCTTGGCTCCACCTTTTTACAGCACGCACATTCCTTGGCTGTGGTTTTGGTCCCTTTTTATCATCACCTCCAGTTCTGGCCCCGGCCCACATTGTCTTCAGATGGTGAGTGCTGGTGGCTGGCAGATCTGTTCAGGTGTCCTCATCCTGTGTTCATGGGATGTTATCCCACCCCAGCAGGCATTTTAACACAAGCACACTGATACCAGCTATTTCACTGAGCTTAATTAACAACAGAAATAAAAATGATCTCTTGATAACAAAGTTACTTTAACATATAAAATCCACTTTAATATTTGCAAAAAGCCAACATTAGAATATGTCTCTAGAACAGCCGATTTGCCTCTTTTCAGGCTCTGATGGCTCCCGGGAATGGGGTTGTTGTAAAGAGAGTGTCGGACATGCAGGGCACTGCCGGCTTAACCCGCGGGGTTTGGGTTTCCCTCTGGCAATGCACGTTTTTGGGAGGAAAAGCTGAAACCCTGCAGGGCTGAACCGGGAGGATTTCTCCTGTCAGGAGATGTTTGCAGGAATCAAATCCAACGTGGGATGAGCAGGAGCAGAACAAGGGCGGGTGAGACAGCTCTGGCTGGGATTAAAAATAGCAGAGCTGGGAAAGGTGCAAACGCTCCCGTGGCTCCAGTTCCTCCCCAGTCTCCTCCCCTCAGCCTCCACAGATTCTCACTGTTGAACAGCTCCGAGACTGGCAGCAAAACCACAGCAAACAAAGGCTTTGCCAAAAATTGCCAGGGGTTCAGACAGGACTCAGAGCTGCCAAGTCTTGCCGGGGCTGAACCCGGCCTTAGTGAGCTCAGAGGTGGAAATGTTGGTGCTTTAATGCTGAAAATCAGATTTCAGGTGGCTCCAGGGTTAAACAAGAGGGATTTATGAGCGTTAAATTTTGATTTTTGCCATCTAAAATGGCAAACCAAATGGAAACCAAGTGACTCTGCCCTCCAGCAGGTCCAACCCCGGGTCTCCTGCCCCTCAGTAAATGAATATTACTCCCCACACACGCAAAGGGGGCAGATGTGCTGACAAGGCTGAGGGGCTCAGACACAAATTTTCCAAGCCCTCGTGGGGATGAAAACACCACATCATGACAGATCAAGAGGAGAAGCGAGAGAGGCCCCAAGACTCAAATAAAAAGTCCATCAGCGTGGAAAAAGATGAAGCCAAATGCTCATGATCTCGATGGTAAATCTAATTAGACCTGTTGCTGCTGAGTTTCCCTTTTTTATTTCCTGCAGCACTTTTTCAGGCTGAAGGACAGATGTCAAGACTGGCCTCTTAAATATCATTCTGAAAGTGAGTGTGGATATCGGGGAGCAAAAATTGTTTATGTTCCCGTGATTAAATGGCATAAAACAATTCTCTTTACGGCAACTATTAGCTGGCTAATGGCATCCCATCATTCCTCATATCACTTAAGTGACAGATGGAGCTGACGGGGTAATTAAGCCACTAAGAGTCTCATAAATTACAAAACTACCGGTGAGGCAGCAGCCCCGGCAAGGAAAACCTTTGGAACGTGATGCGTGAGGAGTGCGAGGGAAGTGTCTTCATTAAGGGAATGAAAAGAAACCATTTAGGGGCTTTGGAAGGGACTGAAAGGAAACGATTTAGGGGCTTTGGAAGGACCTTGGGAATCGATGGCACCACGGATGTGCTGCTGCCATCCCAGCCAGGAGGGGACCGGCCCTGCCTCTCCCAGGAATGCTGCAAATCCCCTTTCTTGGTGCTGCAGGAAGGGAAGGGCTGCACCGGTGGAATGGTCCCTGGGTGGCAAAATTGGGTATTTTCTCCATAATTTCCCTGTGTGTCTCTCACTTGGGTTTATTAAATTGCTCAGTGCTAAGGGTGGCGAATCCAGAGATGCTTCATGGAAGCTGGAGCAGATTTTCCATCTCCTGCGGGTTTTTTGGCTCTTTTACTGGATGAAGAGGTTTGGGAGGTTCAGAACCCTTTTTGACAGACATTTCTAGCTCTTTACAGACCTCAACCTTCTCCTCAATATTTTCTTTTCATTCCCTGTATAACAGGTAAAATGAAATACTGAAGAAAATTATCTTGGATCATTCTGCCCAAAGTTTCTGAGAGATGGGGAAATTCGGAATAACAACTTCTCACTCTCCCTTCTGGAAAAAAAACAAGTTGAGCATCCCTGAAATGTACTGAGGAGTAAATCCCTGTTTTGGAAACGGGATGTGGATCTTTTGTCTTTCCTCTTTTCACCTCTGCTCATGGCCACAAGGGATTCCCATTGCTGGATTTCCTTCAACTCCCCAAAGCACCAGGCTAAGGAGCAAAGGGGATGCTCAGACAACAGCACTGGATTGAACAAGTCCACTTTGGTCATCTTTTGGATGCCACATTCCCAGGATATGTGAACACCTCCCTCTGGTTTTATAGAGAATGGATATTTTTCCAGCTCCTCAGGCAGCTCTCTCCATCACAGTGGTAGTTTCTGGGAGAAGAAAGCCTTGTAAATGATAAGTTATAAACAGGCTTTTATTTTACAGTTCAACACCGTGACCTGCAATGATACAGCGGATCATTTTAGCAGGATATTACCCCTTTGAATTTGAAATTAATTTAATTTACAAGTCTAAGGACAGAGGAAGAGAACTATACATGGACATATTATTTCATCAGCAAGAAAAAAAAGTCCCAGAGAAATGGGGAGCTCAGACAAATAGAGGCACATTAAGGCCGACAGTGAATGATGTGAATTTACCAGGGAATTATAGGGAGAGGGTAAGGAAGTGGCAGAATTTACATTCCCTGCCTGTGTTTATTGCTTACAGCTGAGCATTATAAATAATAAACTGGCTTCTTACTGCTGTGTTTTTCCCCTTCCTCCCCCTCTTCAGATCTTGTGGATTCTGTGACATGCACGGAGAAGCTTGGAGAAGGAGCCAAAGGAAATGATTTGCTGGATGGCAGGAGAAAGGGGGGCACAGGGGAAGGTGACAGTCACAGAGCAGGCAGGAGAGGAGGAAAACCCATATTTTTACAAAGTGGAAGTTGCCACGAGGGCTGTCCTGAACTTGGTTTTCAGGAGATGTGCTGGAAAATGGGGTCTTTTCATAGCTTCCTGGGCCAGGCCTGCAAAACATCCAGGTTTTTAGTGGCCTCAGAGACATTCCAGCCTAAATATCTGCCTCAGATGCCCATGGCCCAGCACTGCTCTGCTGAGCCCTCCAAGTTATTTTCCCTCTTCCCTGTGGCAAGGAGGAGGAAGAAGGAAATTTGATACCGATTTATTTCCAGTTATTTTCTGCTCCTCCAACAGTGATTTGGGAAGTTTAATCACGAGGCAGCTCGTTCTGCTCCCTCCCAGAGCAGCTTTTGTGCTGCCAGCCACGTCGGGCATTGTGCTCCTTCCCCACCACAGCCTTACGGAGGGACCTTTGAAAATCATTTTCGTTGGCCACTTTTCTTCTTTAATGTTTAAAGCACTTTTTCTTTGTGAGTGCCTGGCTGTCCTCCTTCACAACTCTGCATTTTTTGTGATCTGCCTTGACCCCGCGTGGTGCAGGCTAAAATTCAATAGAATTAGCTGACAGATCTTTTAGTCACAGCAAGTTCTGGGTCAGCCCCCCAGAGAAGGCAGGAGCTGAGAGCAGCTCAGTCCTGCCAGCACTGAATTCCTTCACCCCAGAATGGGTTTAGAAAAGGAAATAAATAAGGCAAAATTACAGAGCACTGCTTTGGTACTTAATCAGCACCACGGAGAGAAACTGCTCTGAAAGGAACAAACAATCCCTGCTTGTGCTGCTGCACAGGTGATTCCTGCACATCCCAAATGCATCCCAGCAAATGTGTGTCCACAGATCTGGTGATTCCTGGCAGCTCCAGGTTTGTTCCATGAGGACAAGCTCCTCTCAGGGAAGTCCCAGGGAAGGCAGCCCTGCCTTGGGCTCTCCCAGACTCCCCTGCTTTGCAGGACTGTAAATCCTGCTGGGTTGGAGTGGCTGGGCCTGGCACACAGCCTGCACATGTGTGTGTGATGATGTATTCAGCCAGTGTACACCCAATTATGTCCTCTGCACGCTGCTGATCCTCCTGAGGTGCTGGAGATCATTTAATTAATTACACTGAACCATTTCATCTGCATTCATTTCAACAGCCCTGCCTATGAAAACACTGTCCTCTTTTTCACTGAGGCAGGAACAAAGGTGTCCAGGTGAGAAGCCTTTTAAAAAAAAGCTTCCTTTTATTTATCTCTTTTTCTGGGACTCCAGCAGTGTTGAGTGGGAGCAACGTGCTTCATTTCAGGGACAAAACAGGAGGAGCTGTCAAGGATGGAGCTGTGCAAACACCAGGCATGAGAAGAAGCAGGAAATGCTCAGGAGGGTGGCCTGTCTCCAAAAAGGAGATTTGGAGATGGTGCTAAGGCAGGGCAGAGCTGTGCTGTCAGTGGGAGGAGTCAAAAAAAAAAAAAAAAAACAAAACCAACCAAAAAACCCTTGGGTACTAAATCTTGGGTCAAGGACCTTTGAATCAGGTCTTTGTCCCCACCTGAGCTGGGTGACACTGGCACAAAGGCTGGGCTCAAAAAAAACCCCTCAGATTTATCTGCATTGGCAATATTCAGTTAAAAAAGCCAAAGCAGAAAGCAATATTCCTCTCCACCCCCAGTCTGAAACACTTTAGTGTGACATTTTTCATAGGAACCACTCCAGTTTCTCAGCTCATTCCCATCTCACACTGACTCCCATTATACCTGGCCATACTCAAAAGGGTAAAACCCTCCCACTCCTCATTTGATTTCAAACAAAGCACTTCCTTCAGTCCCAAATGAAATCATTGCTGATTTCTCCAGCCACTAAAAATTCAAAACTACAAAAGAAAATCACCCACTCTGGCTTGGGCTGAAATGAATTCATTTCCCAGCTTGTTTGGGAACGGCAGGTGTTGGAGTCAGATTGCAAAGCAGGTAGGAAATGAGCTCATCAAACTTCAGTTAGCAAAAATTCCACTCTGGACTGAATGAATCCAGCCTCACGTCCTTCTGTAGGCAGCAAAGAGCAGGGGGAGCCTTGGCTGCTGCCTGGAACACTCAAAACTGAGATTTCTTGTCGCTCCAGAAACCCCCAGCGGCAGGAGATACTCCCACTCCAAGATTTTTGGAGGAGGGGACAGAGCCCAACACATAGGAATGGCAAATCCTTTCAGTATGGCACCAATACCCAGATTTCTGCTCAATTCCTGAGGAATGAGGGACAAAAATGGCATTTTCTAACTGCCTCATGTCCTAAACAGCTCCTCAGCTTCAGCATTTCCAGCTTCCTGCAAAAGGAGGGGAATAAACAGAAGGCTCAGCTCACAGGTGCACCTCACTGACCTTATGAAAGTCAACAAGGCCTCAACTCTCTGTCTAATGAGGCAAATATTTAATTAGGGCTGGCTCAGGGGGGGCTAAGAAGTGCCAGGTGTGTGAGGTGTCACCTGCCAGGGGGAAGCCTCGGCCACAGGATGGGAGAGGCTGTGTCAGGGGATGAGTGATGCAGCTGGGGGGGACACAAGGCTGAATTTGGGCTGTTTCTGCCTCAGCAACTGCCCAGACGAATCTGTCTGTCATTTAAGGCCAAAATCACCTCTCCACCCCAAATCCATGATCCTTGACCCCCTCTGCAGCTAAAGCAGAGGGTGCTGGCAGTGGACATTTGCTGTAGTTGTGGGGGGTGATGAAACCTCTGGAGAAGGTGATTCTGCCTCTCCAAGGCCTGGAGTGAGAGCCCAGGGGCTGCCTTGGATTTGAGATTTGCATGGTTAAAGTAAAGGCATTTCCAGCAGCCTCGGGTTGGAAAATCCCTTTTAAGAACACGTCCCTGTGTGCCCCTCTCTCCCCTCCTGCCCCAGTGGCCCTGGGACAAACCCCCCCCCAAAAAACCCAGCTGCAGGAAAAGGCCCAATAACTGAAAGGAATAACTGAAAGGAGAAGGTTTTGCTGGGCCATGCGACATCTCCAAACAATCCCATCCTGCAGGGGATCACTTTCCCCCATCCCACAAGCCCTGGATTTGGGAAGCTCAGGCTGCCCCTTCCCATTAGGGGTGGGCAGGGAAATGTTTGTGCCTGCAAACCCCGTGGCCTCTGTCCCTCCACGATGCCACCAGCCAGATCTGCCCCTCGTGTCTGTGTTCATTCTGACAAAAGGACCCCAGAATCTGAACCAGCTGCAATTTATTTGCCTTTCTCACAAGTACACGCCCCTTTCCTCCTCCCTCACTCTCTCCTTCCCTGAGATAATATTGACACCAATATCCATAAAAGAGAATATTAAAATAACCTTTTCCATTACATCCTAATTTAACTGCTTCCCTGCGTTCCACAACACACCTGGCTGTCTTTGTCTGTTTGTAATGTGCTCCTTCATTCCTTTCTTGAGAGCCCCTCTATTCCATCAAATTCCTCCTCCTTGCACACTAAGCTGCAGATTACTTTTTCATAAGATGCAATTTCACCCAGATCTCATTACTTACTCTCTTAATGTATTTTCTGTATTTGTTTCATCTACAATTTCTCCTGTGCTCTGTTCTGCTGATAAAATAGTCAGTGGAGGTGCTGTGGAAACCACTTCTGGAGTGCATTAACTAAAAGTCCTCTTATTCTTGATTTGAGATGCACCCTCTGTGCCTTCAGCCTGCCAGGAACAGCTACACCCACATGGGCACAAGGGAGAGAGGATCCCAAAATATTCCCCTCTTGATTTATTACAACTCCCTGACAGGGGCAGTGAAGCTGGCCAGGAGCTGGAAAGAAGCTCTCAGAGAATTTGTGGGGTTTCAAGCCAATCTCAAGGTGCTGAAGTTTCCTGAGGATGCTGGAATGCTCCAGGAGAGGTGGAGCTCACTGGGGACATCCTCCCTTGGGATGTACCACGGGTTCCCCCCTCCTCAGGAGCCAGGAGTAGCAGTTGCAATGTCCTGGAGATGGGAATGGACTTGGGAGCCCCTGGAGCAAAGAGGACATGGAGAATCAGCTGCTCCAAAAAACAGGACAGCCCACCTGGATAGGAGCTGATCCACTTTGCTGGGTTACAGCAGCTGTGGACTGGACATCTTCCACTTTCCAGGTGTTCTGAGAGAAAAGTGAACACAACCTTTCAGTAGAGAGAATGATCAGGAAATGAACTATTTTCTAGGGGAAAACCACCAGGAGTTTCACAAGAATCATCCTCATGCATTGGGAACTGCAGAGGAGGAACAACTACATTGGCTGGAGTCACAGCTGGACCTCACCCCACCCTCACACTGCCATAAACCTCTCCCTGGGGTGAGAAAAGGTGATAAAGAGAGGAAAAGGGTAGAAAAAAAGAGGAATCAGGGAGACAGAAGCTGAGGAGATCCTTTTGAGCTCCAGGTGGGAGCCTGTGGTGGGGTGAGGGACCTGACTGACCTCTGCTGCATGTGTGGAGCAGTGCCCTGAAGGACTTGGGTTAGTCCAGCCTTGTTGGGGTTGTGTGGGAGTCACTGCTGAGCTCCAGATTTATCCAGGCTGGTTTCCCTCTTCCCTGAATATTCCAGGCCCACAGGCAGCAGCGTGGCTGGGGACAGTGGACAAGACATGGTGGCTCTGCAGGAACACAAGAGCACAGCCTGTTTTCAGAAAAGAGATATTTGCCATAAGAGGCTTAAAGAGCAAGAAGTTGGGGGTCTGGTTTGAACTCAAGCCAAAAAGCAAAAAAAAAAAAAAAAAAGAGCAAACCCTGTAATTACAGGCTATACTTTTACTCCCCAGCAGATTACCAGGTCGGGAGAAGAATTTAAGTCTCCTTCTTCCCCGAATTCCAATTTAATAGCAAATAATCCTGCCCCTGAATGCAAAGAAACTATATTACCCTGGAGAATTCCAGTGAAGTTCAAAGGAGGTCAGACAACAAAAAGGTCAAAAATTAAACAGATGGCGTTTGCTGATGGTGTACACAAAAAAAAGTGATGGGATATGATGGGATGTGCTCTCCTTCCCTCCCAGATCCCACAGACATCCCCTCTGTGGCTGATCCCAGAGTCTGGAGTTGCCAGCACTCCCTATCCTGAAGCTCAGGCAAGCACCCCATTTTTAATGTGTCTGGAGGGAGGAATTTATTAAAGAGGCACTGCATTAAAAATATGCAAATGTTCCCAGTAACTACACGGGCCCATGAGGAAGCCAGATGAAATGTCATCCTTCCCTTCTCCCTTCCCTGCTTTTATGCACTGAGGTAGTTTATGGCTCCTCCTGTTTTATACCGGGACTGGGAGCGTGGCAGATATTTAATCTGTTTGGAAATAATTGCAGCAATAATGATTATTTTATTTGGTTTAACTACTTGCTGAACAAACGCTGCAGCAACGGCACACTGCAAGAGGGAGAAGGAGAGAAGATGCTCTGGGGAGGGGGGAAATGAGGGTTTAAACCCCTCAGTGGAAGGGAAAGTGGAAGATGTCCAGTCCACAGCTGCTGTAACCCAGCAAAGTGGATCAGCTCCTATCCAGGTGGGCTGACCTGTCATTTGGAGCAGCTGATTCTCCATGTCCTCTTTGCTCCAGGGGCTCCCAAGTCCATTCCCATCTCCAGGACATCCCCCCCCCCCCCACCTCTGGATGTGGACAGAGGGAGCACCTGGACACAGGTTGAGCATAAAATGGACCTGCATGTGCCCAGTTAAGAGCCAAGCTGCCTGTGAGCTCCAGCCTGGCCCACATCTCCCAGATTAATTTCTCCTCCTGAGTTCTTTCCAGGTCAGATACAGCAGGACAGGCAGGGCACGGGGAGAAGCCCCATTAATTCCCTGCTCCTCTGGCTGTCCTCTTTGAAGCTGCCATGTTACACAGCCTCCAGGCAGCTCTAAAAACCACACTGAGATGGACTCTGGTCTTAATTCCAGAGAAAACGCTTCTCTCAAGTTCCTTTTATACCTTCCCAACCTTCCCAAATCCCTGCTAATACTAAGCTTCAGAGAGCTTTCCTATTCACATTCCCCCCATTTCTCAGTGCTTCCTTTGCCCCCTCCCTCAGCTGCTGCAGCAGAGAAGTGAATGCCAGCACAGCCCTGAAGGAGGGCAGGGATTTCTGAGCAGGATTCCAGCATAACTCTTGGAAAAGGAAGGGAAGTGTTCCATCTCTTGGAAAAGAAGTGAAGCTTTCTGTCATGCAGCACCCAGGACCTCTAAGCTTTCAGCAGGAGCAGGAGAGTGAAGGGGACACTTGACTTAGTGTGAGCTCTCATAAACCAGGCTGCCATGGCTGTGGAAAGTGTCTTTTCTCAGCTCCAGTTCCCCTTGCTGAAAAAAAGCATTCAATTTTCAACAGTTCCTGCCCGGCTGTTGGCCATGAAAGTGTCCTGAGCTCCAGGTCATGCCTCTCCCTGAGAGTGAAAAACCCCAGGCACTTCCACAGCCTCTATTTATCTCTCTCAGGTTGCATAGTTAAACCTCCATAAATATGTTTTCTGCCAGCAACTGGTGCTTAATTATAATATAATAACTGCCTTAATAAATGGAAATGCCTTATCTGAGGCATTTCATTTAACAGATGAGGCATGATCTTCCCTCCCATAAATCCTGGAGCGGATCGAAATGTCACAGAGGCTGGGAGCTGCTGTGGGAGGTGAGGCCAAATCCTTGTTTACAGGAAATGGGAACATCTCCACAAAGGCTTCTCAGACCAGACAGAACCCACATGTTTGAGGTTATGAGAGGGTTTGGAGCCCACCAAGCCAAAACCATTTGTCCAATTTACATTCACACTGTGTAGGTGAAGCTGTGTCATTATCAACATGGGGAAGAGGAAATTTGGGAAGAAAAATGAGGTAATTCAATCCAAGCAATCCCCTTCCCCAAAAGCAGAGCACAATATGACACAGGGTAATGAAGAAGACGTCAGAATTTTTCCATGCCCACTGCACACAACTGCAACACTTCCATGGGCATCACCAACACCAATTAAGCAGAAGTCCTTGCTTGACGTTGTCTCCTTTCATCTCAATTAACTTCCCTTCTCTTTTTCTCCCTCCTGACTGCTCACTGAAAAGTGTGACCAAAAGTTAATTACTCTAATCCAATTTAGCCACAATTCCAGTGGGGGGACAGAGGAGGGAGCGTGGGTGAGGGGCTGGAAAAGGGAGCAAAGGCAGAAAGTCTCAGCAGGACTTGTGAGCTCAGATCTGAGCACAGTTGAGTTAAGATGATGAGCATTTGGGTGGCAGAGGAGGAAGTCATCCATATAAGCAGAAGTCCAAACATTAAACATACTTTATTGTTTATACTGATTTTGGCTGTGAGGGCAATAGAGAAGAGATGGAGGAGAAAAGGACTGAGTCCCACTGCAGCTTTTCTAAAATAGTAGACCTGTTCTCCATCAGATCAGCTCACTCAGGCCTGGCCCACAGAGCCTGGGAAGCAGGGAAAAGTGTGATCCCAAGTGTGCTGCCACAGCTGGAGCAGCAGGAGCTACAGACAAGAGGGAAAGAGCAGGACAACGGTGGCAGACACCGACGTGGGGATGGTGGGGAACACAGAAAATCAGAGTAAAAGGTGTAGCCCTTCCCTGAAGAGGTGTCCAAATGCATCCTGCTAATTAACTTCCTTCTCTCAACATCCTGTCAGGCCTGCAGACTAATTAGAGCCCCCTCTCCTGTGCTGGGGAGCTCTCCTGACACGGGCACTGGCGGCCACAGCCCCGGACTGGGGACATATGGCAGCAGGATGTGCCAGCGAGGCAGCCCGGCGTGCTGGGGAATGTGGGCAGCTGGGAATGAGCATTCCAGAGCCCTCTCCAGTCTGCTTCCCTCTCTGCCTGTGAACAAAAGGGCCTGGAGTGCAAATCAGAGGCACTTCTTGGCAGCAGAGCTGGGCCAGCTTCAGTCAGAGGTGGAAATCAGGACAGCAGGCAGCACTGGGGAAGAAAACAAACACCAAATGTGTCATCAGCACACTCACCTCTCTGCTCAGCCCTGGCCACAACCTGGGGGAAACAGACTGAGCAATATTCTCATGCAACGTCCCCTTGACAATCACAATTTCTCCTGCAGAGAATTGCCCATTTCTTCCCATTCTCTCCAGCAGCATTAATCTATCACAGGGATTTTAACTCACACCCCCTGGTCACCATTATGCCTTGATAGCTCTCTGTCAGGGTCTTTATCCAAAAAGGCTTTTGAAATTCAAAAGGAGTGTGTGTATATGTACTCTCTCATTCCCTTTTATCCACTGGTCTCTTAACTCATCCAAAGGATTTAAGCGGGTCAGAGAAACGTAATTTCCTTTAGCAGAACCCATGCTGCCTGTCCCTTATCCTATGGAAAAGCCTAAATATAGACTCTAAAAGTCCTCACAGCTGGGAATGTGAATGCAGCCATCCAGCTTTGAAGCTGCCTGAGACTCGTGCAGTTCCCAGCTGAAGAGCTGGCTGGCTCTGTCAAAGGAAGGGAAAGTCTTTCAAAGATGCTCGGAGATAGCAGGAAAGATGTCAGCGGCCCAGAGATTCTCATTTTCCTTCTATTTTACTCAGATTTGCTTTATCCTCTTCAGCTCCTTGTGAGGGGAGTAGCCAGGCAGCTCTGCAGGCTACACCCACCTGGGGAAGAAATAGGGAAAGGGCCTGGTATCCAGTGGGAACCAGCTAAAATATGGAAGTGAGGGTCCTGGGGACACAGCCACGAGCACGGGGCTGTGCTGGGACCTGGAGGTCCAAAGGTGGAGTTTTTACCCAGTTTAGACCTGAAGAGAGAAAAAACCCTGACTCAGTGCTGCTCCCAGGATGGTTTGGAGGGATCAGCCACCCTCTCTGAGCACCATCCAGCAGTCCTGCAGCTCCCTGGCAACCCTCTGGAAGGATTCCAGGTGTTTTGCTAATTCAGGTGTCCACAGCCTGCCTGTGCTGCCTGCCAGGGATCCCTCAGAGGTGCTGGTGTGTGGCAGCCTGGCCTGAGCTGTTGTGGATTAACTCGTGAGCTCCTTCCTTGCTCCTGCCTGACTGTTCCAGCTTCCACTGCTGATAAGGGCAGGTTATCAGGAGCCTCTGAGCCTCCAGGGCACAGCTAAGAGAGACAGTTATTATTGCATCCTCCAGCCAGACAGTGACACATTGGCCAGGACTGTGTCCCTGGATTAAACCTCCTCCACC
This sequence comes from Vidua macroura, assembly GCF_024509145.1. Taxonomy (NCBI): domain Eukaryota; kingdom Metazoa; phylum Chordata; class Aves; order Passeriformes; family Viduidae; genus Vidua; species Vidua macroura. Next base: position 5,857,268 of record NC_071590.1, on the reverse strand, counting down.
CAGAGCTCAGATGTCTCCAGGACCTGCCATCCATTTCCTTAATGCAGCCGCCCGGCAGTGAAATCCATGCCCGTGTCTATTAGGGAAATGCATCTGTTCCTGCACCAGGAGCTCAGGCAGCCCTGGTAAATCTGTTTGATGGATTCACTTCAACCCCAACCCCCCTTCCCCCAAAAGCTACCTTTAGCAGCACTGGAGCTGTCAGGTGGTGAGGGATAACAACATCATGGGACTGAGGGAGGGCAAAACATGAGGGAAGAAGGCAGTGCTGGCTGCATTAGGCACAGGGCAGCCCTGGGAAAACAGCACTTGTGCATCAAGGGGAAGCTTCCAGCCAGCAGCTCCACACACTGCTCTGCTCTGCAAGCACTTTGGAGACGCTCACTAATGGAGATGACCACCCTGAGGGGAAATGGGAAGGCAGGGAAGGGAACAGCTCCCATTTGCAGCTGGCTGGAAGGCGTTGGAACCGGGCCCAGCTTGGCTCTGGGTGAGCCAGACCCCAGGGGCAGCGGCTGAACATCAGCTCTGAGCCCTGCCCCAGGGAATTCCAGCGCTCCCAACTCAGTCCTTCAACCCAGTCTCTGCATCCTGGTCCTCACTCCACCTCAGGCTGCAGATGGACCTTGGAAGGGCTCCAGGACAGGGATGGAGCAGGCCAGTCTCAGCTTGGAGCTGCTCTCCAGGGAAGTCTCTCGTGCTTCCCGCTGGCTGGGAGGAGCCAGATGTTGGCTGCTGCTGTTTCTTGCTGCAGGACAAGGTGAGAGGGAGTGAGGAGCCCTTCCCAGAGCTCTCCTGCATGCCCACACATCTGTAAGGTCAGTATAGAGGGGGATGTCCTTGACTGGGGAGCACCCAGGTAATGCCTTCAAGAGAACAGATTCTAGGAACCATCTCTGGGCTCTGCTGACAACAGTTTCCCCTATTTTAGGCCATAAATGAACATCCCAGATTGTCACCAAATTGTACCACTGTTGGCAGATGGGTGATATTCCCCTGGGCCCTGCATGGAATGGGCCAAGATGCAGCAATTTCAACACAAGTCACACAGCCTTGTCTTATGTGGCCTCCCTCCCACTCCAAGCTGCTTCCAGGGCTGAGATTTTTGTTGTTCCTTCTTTTATTTTTTCCCCCCACTCCTCTTCTCTTAACCTTTCTTTGAGCTCACACTTGCTTCCTCAGCACCTCAGTGTAATTGCGTGCAGTCTCTGAGGATCCTGGGGAGGATTTATGTAACACACCAGGCAGCAATTTGAAAGGTTGCTTTTGGATATAAGAACTTAATGCTACACCAGCCTTGGGGAACACGAGCTGCAAGCTTTGGCAGGGCTGTGCCGTGGTTGCCAAAGGCTCTGGGGCAGCACAGGCACCTCTCAGCCTCCCTGATCCCTGCGTGGACAGGAGGAAGAGCTGGCTTTAGGAATGTGGCTTGCTCCTTCTGCGTGGTTTTATCCAGGCTGGCAGACTCCTGGTTATTTTTCTGGCAGGCAGCATGGTTTGGATTTCAGGGATTTCTTTCTCTGTGCTGAATTTCTGGGTGCAGAAGGGCAAAACAGGTTCTTAGGGTAACTCTGTTGCTTTCAATAGCCCGAGGAAGGCATCAGGATTTTGGTGTTATTGATTATAAATCAGTCTGGGCAGGGATGGGAGCAGGGTGTGATGCTTCTAGGAGGAAAAGGGTTTCTTGTAAGGCTCTTAGAGCACAATGACCCCACAGCAGCACTCGAGTGCCCTGGTTTGAGAGCTGTGTTCTGCTGGTTGGACAGCAGAGGCTGTGCCTGGCAGAGGGGGAAAGAACAGCTCTGTGCACCAGACAGCCACAAGGAAGCCCCCAAGCCAGCCCAGTCAGACCTGCCCTGCACCTGCTCCTCCTGTGTCATCTCCAAGAGACACATTCTGACCCCTGGAAGAACAATGTGTTTTCAGGAGAGCTGAAATTTCTCACTCCTGTTTTCCTTTAACTCGATTTTATCCTTTTTTCCCCACTTCAAAAATCATATTTGCCTTGATTTTTTCCATTTGGGTTGCTGCTGGAAATAAAACTGGAGCAATCAAACTGAGTGTGGCACTCTGTCTGTCCGTCAGTCTGCCTGCCCTCGCTCCCTCCGAGCTTTTGAGCTGATTTCAAGTGCTTTCAACACAGAATTAGAGACCTTAAAGCTCAGAGGTGCCAGTGGGTGAGATGGAGAGATTCAGCTGAGCAGAGAAGAGCCATCACCCTGATCAAGTCATTAGAGAAGCAGCATGAGATGGAGGCGCAGGAAACTGGGGACATCATTCAAGGCAACAGTTTCTTCACTTCAGAGTTGATGGTGGCTTTTTTTAATGAGAAAAAGGAAGAGAAAAGACTTAAAAAGTTGTGCAACCTTCAAACTAAACCAAGCCTGGCACTGCTGGACAATCAGCCCTGTCCTGGTTGGCTGGGGAGGCCCTCACTGTCCTCACTATGCTCACTGCTGGTACCTGCAGGGTCTGCCCCACTTTTCCAGGAGGATTCCTTCTCCAAAAGGGTGGCCAGGCTCTGGCACAGCTGTCCAGAGCAGTGATGGAGTGCCCATCCCTGGAGGGATTGAACAGACACGTGGACGTGGTGCTTGGGGACATGGCTCAGCGGTGGCCTTTGCGGCGCGGGGGGAACGGTTGGATTTGATGATCTTGGCGTGCTTTTCCAACCTAAACAACTCAAAGATTCAGTGATTCTGTGGCTGGCTGCTCCTGGCTGACCAAGGTGGAGCCGTAAAGCTGTGCTGGCAGTGGGAATGAACCCAGGTTCTCCTGGCTTTAACATGAGAGCAGAACAAGCTCAGCCTGCCTGGCCCTGTGAGGGCGATTTCCAGTGCTGCTTCCCACACCCTGACATTGTTCCAGCAACACCAAACCCTCCTAAACCATCCTGTCCTTGCAATTCCAACACCTCTAGGCCTCCTTTTCTTCTTCCAAGGCATGGCCTTGAAATTCCCACCTTCTCTCCACCAACAGCCACATCCTGCCTGGAATTACCAGTGCTAATCCATCGTTTCCAGCACCGAAACAGTATTTTGCTTTTTGTCCTTTTTGTATCCATAAAGAATCAGGGCAGGGAATGACTTACAACAACAACAACAACCCAAAAAATCCTCAAGTAAATTAACATTGCAGCTAAGGTTCTACACGCAGGAAAGTCAGGAAGTTCCAAGTTATGGTTCCCCCTGCAGCTGTAATTCTGGCACACCGCACATATATATTAAGACATTAAAGTTAGCCCCATAAACAGTCCTGCAAAATACTACAGGCTCACAGGGGGGCCAATCTACGATGGCCAGGGGAGCCATAATTCCTGCTGCCCTGACTCCTGTGCGTGAGTTTCTCCCTCAAAAAAGGAATAAGTCAGCTCTCATTCACTTGTAATTCACAGCTCAGGATGCTGATAGGGAAGAGAAAAGAAGGATTGTTCTTTCTGCTTCTTCTTCATTTTTTAAATTTTTTTTTTTTTTTATTGCCCAGGCTGTTGTCTGGCTGCCTGCGATCAGTGCTCTCCCTTTGTCTGACTTTGATATATCGGGAGGGATCTCAGATTTCTATTCCCAGCCTCTCTCTCTCTGTAGCTGATCCAGCTCCCCAGCAAGGCACAGGCAGCCAATAGATAAGGGATAGCCTTTGATTGAATTTACTTAATTTATACGGCCGATGGGACACAGGAGGAATATTAAAATACAAATTAGCAGCTTTATATTTCCCAGGCATTGAAATCTCCCCAGCAGATAATGAGCTGCTGGAAGCTTATCTGCCAAGGGTCTCTCCCCAGCCACACCTATTCACTTTCTCCCGAGATCCTGGAGTAAAGAGTAGGAAAGTTGATAACTGGAGAGTTACAGTTTGAGTCCTTAAAGTGACAATAACTCAGGCCAGCAGTTTTAAGCAGCTCTGACACTCTGGGGAAGCTGTCTCTGCCCACTCAGCTGGCCCAGTCTCCCACCCCACATATCCATGGAAATGAAGCTCCATTACCCATAGGAACATCCTCTGGCAGTCCCAGCAACCCAGTGGCCTTCCTCTAACTGGATAAGATCCTCATTTTGGGTAGGATATTTCATTCTGTCCCACAGATAAATCAGAGGTTTCTGTAGCGCTGTGGTCATCTTTGGAAGTCAGAGGTGGAAGGGTGGAGAAGCAGCAGAGGAAAAGGAGCAGTCATGGGGCAGCGGGATGGGACATGTTTTCCTGTGGAGCACAGTTAGAGAAGCAGGGATATCAGCAGAGGAACCCTAGAGAAGCTCCTGTAATGTTACATTTTCTTCCAATGGCGATTGTTAATTGGATCTCAACAAGAAATGTGCCAGCAGGTGAAGTGCTCAGCAGAAATGCCTCCAGGTAAACTAAACCAACAAATAAACTCAGCCTGGAGGTCAAACTGAGCCTGATGTTAAACTAAATTTAAAAAAACACCTTCTCAACCGGGATCTTTAACTCAAACAGAAGTGAAGAAACATCCTCTGATGGGATTCTCAGGAAGAAAGGTGGATTTTGAAGCTGGGGCAATGAGCACCTGAATTCTGAGCACCCAGAGCAGCTGCTCCTCCTCCAGAGGCTCCTGGGACAATTCTCTGCATTTGGCAGAAGGCATCGGTTACAGGAGTGCCGGAGCCTTCCCCCAGATTGGGGTGACTCCGGGTGGTGGTAAAGTCTCTCCTCCAACCCGTGCCTTCAAAGAAAGACTCAGTAGTCTTCAGTCGTCTGGTCTCAAGGCAGTTTATTGCATGTTATCTCAAGGCACACAGACTCCCTGACATTGTCCCTGATTTCTTCTCCCTCTGCGTCTCTCTTCGTCTTCTTCTCTGTCCCTGTCTCCGTCTCTGTCTCCGTCTCTGTCTCTGTCCCTCGAGGGGCTGGTGCCATCTTTTATATCACACATTACGTATTAGGTGTGTTTATAGTTTTTCCCCAATGCCTATTACCTATGTTGAACAGTGACTTTCTACTCTAAACCAATCTGTGAGTGCCAACACCACCAAGAACATGGGGAATAGGAAGAAGAAAGAAGGAGGACAGGGCACGCCCAAATCCCTCCATCTTAGAACCTCTGACCCCCATGTACAAAACTCAGACCCCTCTGTACAAGGCCTAAAACCCCCCTGTACAGCACTCAAAAATCCTACCTTTCACTTTGTGACTACTTCTATTATAATATCTAAACTTTTGTGATTTCTTGTTCTTCCTGCAAGGTTGGTAAATTGTTCCATGGGTCAGACTCAAGACCACAGGGGTTTCTGGCCGCCTGCCAGGGTCTCAGAGGCTTCTGCCCTGGGCCCGGAACATCCAAGAGTGTCTGAGGGACACCTTGGGTTCCGACACAGGAGAACTGATCTGATATTCCCACAAGCAGTGGATGCTGGAGAGCAGGGAGTATCCCTCCGTCCCTCCCTCCCTCCCCAGCTCCTCCCCACGCCGGGATCGGTGCTGGAGCTGAGGAGGAGGAGTGGGCTCGGCACATTCCCAGCACACGGAGCAGCACCAACAAAAGAGCTGTCAGTGCTGCAGACTGACCCTGTCCCCTCCCAGCACACAAATATGGCTCAGGCTCCTTCCTGGATGAGAACTGAGGAAGAGATCTGCAGGAATATTCTGTTTTCTTTGGTTTCTCACTGGAGAGCTGAAAAGCTGGCGTGTGATTGAGAGAAAGATTTCCCTCACCTTCCAGGCAGGAATTTACTTGTTTCCCACTGCCACCAAATCCATCCTGGATGTTTCAGTGGAGACTTGATGTGGTTTCAGAGGGCACTGACACCTTTAATCCTGGTTTGGAGCAGAAGGATCTGGCTACCCAATCCTGCTTGGCACAGGTGTGACTTTAAACCAACCTCCCAACTCTGACAAGAACCAGTGCCACAAAACAGCTGGATAACTCTTTCTCCATTAAAGAGCAGTCTGATCCTCTGACTTTTCTTCCTATTAGAAAGTAAAATGACCCAGGGAGTGACAAAATTATGCTGTCAAAAACAAGACAGTCACTTTGAAAATCAATAATCCCCTGAGGTGTTATTGTGAGTTAACAGCTCTCTCAGGCCCAAAGCACAGAGCTGGGATTAATGCTGTTCTTGCCACCTTCCCCACCAACATCCCTGCCACTGCTGCTCCTCGAGAAACTCTCTGACATGGAATTCCACTTAAAGCAGTGCAAAGGATGAATTTTTCAGTTCGGTGACCAAATGAGAAATTGTCGAGAGAGATGAGAAAAAGAGAGAAAAGAAATGTGCTACAGGCCATCCTACATGCTTTATGCAAGGCGAACCCAAAATACAATCTTTTTCATTTGGCATGATTTGACAGTTACTGACTCCCACTCCTTTATTTCCACCCTGCTCAGATCCCATTTCTCAGGTTCTTCGTGCTCCTACCAGTGCATGTGCTGTGCCTGCTGCAGAAAATCAGCTCTTCCTACTCTCTAGACTACAAGAAACAGTGATAGGACAAGAGGCCACAGCCTCAAGTTGTGCCAGGGGAAATTTAGATTGGATGGTAGGAACAATGTTCTCGCTAAAAGGGTTGTCAAGCCCTGGCACAGCTGCTGAGGGCAGTGGTGGAGTTGCCATCCCTGGAGGGATTGAACAGATGTGTGGATGTGGCAGTTGAGGATGTGGTTCAGTGCTGGGGGGAATGGTTGGCCTGTGATCCTAAAGGTATTCTCCAACCTAAAGGATTCCATGATATGTTTGTCAAAAGCAGCACTGGAGGAAATGTGTTACCTCAGAACAAAAATCAGGTTTCTGCAATGCTGGCAGAAGCTGTTGAAGCCTCTGCTTCATTTTCCCTTCCCTCCCTGCCCCTCAGACAAAATTATTGCACTCACTGAGCTGAACCCAAACTGGGCCAGTCCATCCCACAGCTCTGAAGATGCCCTTCCCAGCAGATCTGAGAATAAAACCCAGAAGGGACTAACACCCAGCAAATAAAGAGGGACAAAACAGCTGGGAAGACTGGTGAACCTCCAGAGGTCTGGAGGTCCCCTCCAGATGTGTCCCTGTATTTTTCAGCAGTTATGGAAACACAACAGCTAGAGAGGGCAGGTTGGGAATGAAACAGATCGGAGCTGCCTGGAATCCCCCTTGCATTTTTTGATGCCTCAAACCCCACCACACACAGCTGGTGTCACTGCAGGTGTCTCAGGAGGTGACACTCAGCACTGGGAATATTAACCCCCACTCCTGGGAATGGGTTTTTCCCTGCTGGGGACAGCAATGTGGCTTCTCCTCGTAATATATGTTATGGAATAATTCGTGCTTATGTAAAATATGCATGAAATAAGTTGTGCTTGTACAAAAAGATTCTTAAAGTTTTAAAAGACCACAAGCCGCAGCCGGGGAAAGACTGCGAAACCACAGATGGCAGCAGGGAGAAGGACCTAATTTACAAACGAAAAACCGTGGCTCCATGCGGAGATGGGCCCTTCCCTGGGACAATTCAGGAGACACCCAAGCGATGAATACTCGAGGAATATCTACAGTCAAGACAGTCAGAGTCGTCAGGGGCGTGCATCCCAATACCAGGTTCCCATAACTCGAGGATCAGCGTTCATCGCTTCCCAGAAACAGCTTTGTCCAGCCCAGCACAGAGAAAAGAGACCACATGAATATGTGAAGCAACAAAAAGAATATGTGAAACTCTGCCCCAGGCGGAAAAAACTGTATAGAATTAACCGGACAGAGACAACACGTGTGAACGGGGGGATCCGAAGCGGTAGAGTTCGGGTCAGTGTTCACCCAGTGCCGATCCCGGGCTCGGCGCTGCCTCCTTGATTGTGGCTATTGGAGACCGAATCCTAAAACCTAATTTTTTTATTATTGATTCGGCCTTATCATTTTATTACCTATAACATCCTGACAAGCCCTGAGCTAGGACAGAGAGGGCAGGACTGGCACAGAGCTCCTGTGTGGGTTTTTTTTTTGTGTGCAGCACAAACCCAAGGTCCTGAGCAGCTGTTGGCAGTGAAGCTCCTGATTTTTACAGAGTCTGAGTGTCAGAGCTGCCATCCTTTCCAAATCCTGGGCTGGGATAATTAGCTGCTGCTTAAATCCCTCTTCAGAGATGTATCAGACACGTTTTGCTCCAGGATATCCACACCAGCCCTCATCTTCCTGCACGGGCATTCCCAGCACGGGAAACACAGCGGGAAAATGAGCAAGGTAAAAAATAGCAGAGGATTGTATTTCCTGAGTCACCACCAGGCAGCTGGGCAGGCAAGCCCCAAAATTAATTCCCTGCCCTTACCCACACCCCAGCCTGGCCTCACCAGGAAAACACCCTGGGATGAGAGATGGGGAGCCAAAGTTTCTGCGCCAGCTGCACAGAATAACAGAGCATCCCAGACTGCAGGAAGGTCTGGGTGAAATTACACATTAGTCTCATTTTCTTCTCTGTCTTGAGCAAAAAAAAATTGTCCAAAAGGGTCTTTCCTCCTCCCCCTGTGACCAAGGCAACAACTAGAGAACATCTTCTGCCTTGGACTCCTTATTAGTTTAATTAGACAATTTTCTGCATGATTTATCCTGAACGCTGCAATTGCACAATCAAATCACAGATCAGTTGACAACTTCATTTAAAAAATTAGTATTTAGCAGCTTTGTGGGCTCTAAAAGCTCTGAGGACATCTGTCAGCAGTGACCCCTTCTGATAGTGACAAACAGCGCCAGGCTGTGTCCCCACCTCCTGTCCTGCCTGCAAGCTGGCATGCTGGAGAATCCCTGGAGAACAAAAGAAAAAAAAAAAAAAAAACAAAACTAACCAGGCTTGGTGTTAAAAATAGGTTAGAAACAGTTGTAAAACAGTTGATAGTTGTTGAGCATTTACTGTTAGTTTGGTTATGGTAAAAGGGGTTAAAAGGGTAGTTATAAGAAATACGGTACTAAATGTACCATATTACACCTAAGTGCATCACCCCCAAGCGAAACAAGCCAGCCTGGACAGAACTGCAATGGGCCAATCAAGGGCCTTAAACCTTCATGCAAGTGAAGGGTCCGAAAAGAAACCAATCCAAAGCGACAAAAAAAAAAAAAAAAAAAAAAAAAAAAAAAAAAAAAAAAAAAAACCCAAAACAGGATAAAAAGAGACATCTGACCCACTGGGACATGGCTGCTCAGAAAATCTAGCCCCGACGCTGCAGCATCCTCGATGGGAACGCTCCTGCTCAGCCCGCAGGTCCCCTTGCTTTAGGCCTTTCTTTTTATTACAATAAATGCTGAGATCACTTTTAGTATCAGGAGTGTGGTCCCGTTTATAATACTTGGGATTTTTTTGGCATCTGCCAAAGCTGCCCGTGCTTGGCCTCCCCCTGAGATGTCAGTCCCCAACTGTGAGTGTCAGTGAGGGAACAAATCCTGTTGCTCCCGGGGCTCCGTGTTCCCCATGGATTTGCAGCAGCTCCCTGCGCTTTTTGAATGGTGTGGGAGGTGGTGCCCGCTGGGAAGCTGTCACCTGTGCTCAGACTGTCACTAAAACTGGAGCCCCTGTGCTCCCCTTTGGAGCTGTGCCCATCCTGGGACACGGGGATGGGGATGGAGGGAGGGAAGGAGGGAGGGATGCTGCTGATGGAGCGGTGGAAGAACCCGAAGCTGAGCACAGGAGCTCTCAGGGGTGGATTTTCCAAATCCCAAGCCTCCTGCAGAAGGTGTTGATCTGAGGGCAGGGTTTGGATCAGCTCAGCACGGTGAGTCTGGAGTTTCCTTGTGCTTGGCAGGCTGGCAGGAATCACTCCCAGAACGGGGCAGGGCAGCAGTGCCTGCTGATGAGGACACTGGTGCCAACAGAGCTGCCTGGGCAGATCCTGCAGGGACTGGTGGGAGAAGATGAGAGATTTACCCTCCACTTCCTGCAGGCTTGGGGAGGAGGAAACATCCTGTGCCTTCTGAGCAGGGAATGCACAAACTGTTCCTTTGCTCTAAAGAAACAGAAGCCAGACCCAGCTTTTCCTCCTGGCTTTATCCAATGACTCTCCAGGGTGGAAGGTGTGAGGGGTGGACATCTGATCCTTAAGGTGACTCAAAGCCAAGGGGATTCCTCTGAATCCTCCATGTTCAGGCTGAGGCAGTGACACCCCTCCCAAGGGATCCTTTCCAAGGGGACTGTCCAGCCCAGGTGACATCACGATGACCACAAAGCATCCTTTGCCCTCAGAGATCTCCAGAAATCCCACTGGCACTACCCAAGTCCAGACCTTGTGAGGGCATTCAGGAATCAGCCTCCATTGCACATCTTCAGCAGCCTGAGACAGCTGATTATAATGAGCTGCGCTAATTAGACTGTTTTAATTCAAAGGCCAGCAGGCTAGGAGAGATGTGAACCAAGGGAACCTTTGGGAGGCAGCAGCTGGGATTTCCAGCCGGTGTAATTCCTCTAAGTTGCCCACTGGTGAGTCCTTTAGCAAATGTCTCCTGTCCCCCCTCTCTCCCCAGAACCAGAGCTTGGCCAGGAAGGGCGAGGAAGGACAGAGCCCCCATTCCTCCATTCTCCAGCAGCCCCTCTGGGCCATGGAATGACAGCTGTTTCCAGTCAAATGAGCCTCCTCCTCCTCTCGTTCCCTCTTCCGATGTTTGCTTCAGCTGTTATTCAATTGCACAGATGAAAGAAGCAACTCAGGAAGGAGCTAATTAGAGGAAGACAATGCAGCAGATGAACTGAGGTGGAACTGGGGAAGGAGGTGGTGGATGGTAGAGAAGGGAATGGAAATCCTGAGAGGAGCAGCAAATACATGGACCCAGTCCAAAGGGACCATTAAAAAAAAGCACTTAACTGTCAGGGGCACCTCCCAGAATTGCTAAAAACTGTAGGAGCAGTTTTGTAGGACTTGCCACCCATCTCCTGGTTGTTGCCAGCCTTTCTAGCCCTGGGAGCTCCAGGAGAAACTGCTGATCCCCTTTGGGTCTGCGTTCCCCTTTTTGTAAAAATCCAGGTCCATTCCTGGATGTGTTCAGGAATGATCAGTGAAGGACTTAGAAACATCTTGAGATGTGCAGACCAAAGGGACTTCAGAAGAGGACATCAGACAAAAGAACACTTCAGTAGAACAAGTCTTCTTGGAAAGTTGCTGTTTGGAGCTTTGGGAAAGTGTGCAGGAGAACAGGCAGCTGGGAGAAGGATGAGGAATCCAAGAGATCCTTTAGGTGACTTTTTGGCCAAACCACAGTCCATGGAACTCTGGTGATTGAATCCAGCCCTAACTTGGCTCTCTGGCACATCTAGAAATCCAAATCTAGAATTCCCAGCTGGGGAAAAGCAGTTACTGGCCTGTCACTCTGGCTCCTTCTCCTCAATGGCACCATCTCCTGTCTTCCATACTTCTCTTTATTACCAAAATCCCCCGAAGACACCATTGATGATGGAAAACCATCAGAGAGGCAATTAGAAAGAAGTTAAAGTGAATTACATATGCAGGGTTTATTTTCTGTTTTCTGTTAAGGCTGCTGCCAATTATTGTGCAATTAGGCTGCCTTCATTAGCAAATGAGATTAAAATTAACATCGTTAATTACTTGTTCTGTTAAACAGGGGGAAGCAGGCATTTAAGGGGAAGATACAGGAAGGTTGTGCTTGGAGCAGATGGAGCAATGTTCTCCAGCACCGTTCCTTCAAGGGCTGCTCTGGGTTATTCACTGTGGGCTAATACAGAGATTAAACTCACACCAGTCTTGCAACACCGTGCAGGAACATGGCCCAGGTAGCTCAGAAAATCATCCTCACATCGTGCGAAACAAAAGCTGATGGCCACAGTGAGTAACCATGGGATTGCTCCCACCTGAGACTGGAGGAAGCCTCTCCAGTTGCTGACTGGCACCAAGAATTTCTAATGGGGCTGGCACCACCAGGGATGGGGAAATGGAGCCAGAACAGCTGCTGTTATTTATGGCAGTGTTTTATTGGCCTGGACTTTTTTTTGTGGACATGAAGAAGACTCTCCTGGGCTCACAGGCTGGGCAGGGAGGTCAAGGGGGAGCAGCAGAGCTCCAAAGTGGTGGTGGGTGTCTTCACAACCCAACTGAGTTGCAAAACTGGGATTCTGCCTAAGTCCAAAGTGATGCCACTGAGCTGTGAGGCTGCACTTTGAGGTTCCTGGATCCCAGGGCTGGAAGCACCTCAGGAAGTCACCCAGCCCAGCCTGCTGTCCCCATACAGAGCTGGTGTGGCTGGACCATTTTCAGCTGTTGTCTCTCTAGGCCACTCTGGCAGGCTGTGCCCCTTCTGACACTTTCTGTCCAACATTTTGCTTTCTTTTCCTTTGGGAAGGCTCCTCTAAGTGTTTAATTAGAACTGCAGTTGCCCAGTGCTAGCTGACTGCTCCGTAGTCATGGAAAAGTGATTATTCCCATTCTGTTTGCATCAGCCTTTTTCTTATTTCAGAACTGTTCCAGTCTTGCTTGAGCTCCTCTTCTTTGGACTAAACCATCCCAGTTTACTCAATTTTCCTTTTCAGCCCATGCCTGCCAATCTTCAGTCAGTCCTCCTTGCTCTGGACTCTCTTCCAATGCTTTGCAACTTTCTGGATGAGTAGTGCCCAAAACTGGATCCAGCACCCAGCTGAGCTCTCCATAGCACATTCCTGCAATGCAGGAATTCCATTTTATGTGTCCTGCCAGGGCTACTTTTGTCTACACTCTCCTGTTTGTCATTTTTCACAGCAACTTGGCATCTCTCATCCACTCCCTGATCAAAAAAAGAGCCACAGACTTTCTTGCAGGATTGCCTTTCTGCATCCTCCATGAGAACAGTTCATTGTGCCTGCCTAGATGGAAAGTCCTGTACTTATCTTTATTAAATTGCATCTAATTTCTTCCAAACCATTTCTCCAATTTGTCAGAATCATTTTGATAGAAATAGACAGATTGAAAAGGTCCCTTGGAAAACATGGAGTGCAGTGAGACAGCCCTGAGTTTCATCCTGAGCCTTGCCAGGCTGAGGTTTCCCTCTATGTCTCTCACCTTGCTCTGCAACACCTGAAAGAAAAATGTGGCCTTTGTTAGGGACATTGTCACAAACTGAGCCTCTTCAAAGCATGCAGATGTGCAGATAATGTCCAAACTATCAGGAAAGGCACTGCTGTGGCTGCAGAACCCCTGCTTGCTCAGGCTGCTCTCTCAGTCCACGCTGGAGTCTTGCAGGGCACTGTAACATCACTCCCCAGCTCTAAGCAAACCCAAAGCCTCCAAACGTGGATCAAAGCCTAAGGAAATGGACTCAGCTGCACTCCTGACCCTCGGCAGGGGTTACCTGGCAGCCTGTGTGCTGCTCCTCGTGCTAATGGACTCCCTTTTCTCTGTAGCCCAGGTAGCAGCTGGGGCTGAGAGCCTCTCTAGGTAAGGCTTAGACAAAGCAGGGCGAGTTTTATTAGCTCTGCTTTGGAGCACACAAACCTTTGCATTCAGAATAAGAGCATCAGGCTGCAAGGGAATGAAAGCTGAGGTCACTTATTGTCTGTCCCCTTTGCTTGCAGGTTTCTCTGCTCTAAAAATACCAGGTGCCCCTTTGGACAGGTCAGAACTTCCACAAAAAGGAGCAGCCAGGCTAGAACAGACTCCACTGATCCTGAGGGAGCATGTAGGGCTCAGCCTCTTCCCTCTTGCGTTTGGATCTCTGGTTGATCTCACAGGAGCCATTTCCCCTCTCTCTGAGCTTCCCACCTGTACACAAGGTGCAGCAGTTGTGAGCAGCACCCCTGGCAGCAGTGCCAGCAGCAGCAGTGACAGCAGAGCCCAGGCTCGGGCTGTGCCCCTTGCTGGATGCATCTGAATGCACCCCATTTTTTGCTCTCCTGACACCCCTGTAAAGCTGGGAGGAGAAATCTTCCATCTTTCCAGCTGAAAGCCTCAGTCAGAAAGAGATTTAACAGTGTACCCATGATTAGTCATGAGCAGGAGGACACTTGGGGAACTAATACTATTTCTTACTCAGGGGAGATTTTCAGTGTTGATGATCTGTAAAATGTTTGCCTTGAATTTCCTTTAGACCCAGCACAGAGAAGTATCTTATTCCAAAGCTGTGTTTAAGAATGGCCATGAACTTTATTAGGTGTAAGCCCTTCAGTGAGGAAAGCAATCGGATTGTGAGCAATGCAATAACTCGTGCATAGCAAGCAGGCAGCTGGCTCTGAGGAGAGGTTCCTTGTGCAGACCTCATCAAAAAATGAAATGAGAAAAATAAGTAGACAGGACTAGGCAGGGAATTCTTCTGCCTTAGTACCCAAGGGGAGTATATCCAGATTAATAGGCCTTTTCCAGTGCTAATGGCTCAGTGAAGATGTGGGAGTCACAGGCCACATCGTCAGCTGGTGTAAATCAGTGTGTACCTGGAGAGAGAGCTGCAACACTGATTTACATTCCTCTTAGCCAGCCCACCAGGATAAGCCACAACCAGCTCAGAGATCCCTGGATCCCACCTGGCTCCCTGTGGGAGGAGTGCACATGGACAGGGATGCTGTTCAAAAGCCACACAGTGTGGTAAAATCCTGACCAACACCAAATCATCCAGCACTGGCATGTCCATGCTCCACTTTCAGGCTCAGAAATTCCCTGGAGGAGAGCTGAAAGGAGACTGACAGAGGGAAAAAGAAGTGGTATGATGGGATCAGCAGGCTGGAAAGGACTGGGAGAAGGTGCAAAAGGACCCTGAAGTGTGCACAGGACAGGAAAAGGGGGATCGGAGAGGGAGAGACAATGAGAGAAGAAGTGGTATGGAGTTTTCCTGTCAAACTCCTCTGTGAGGGCAGATTTATCTGCCTCCTTCCTCTGGAAAATTCATTAGGCTTTTGTGCCTCCCTCCTCTCCCTGCCAACATGCTCCAGCTTTGTCCAGAAACAAACCAGTAATTCATGTCCATGCATTCTCCTCTCCTTGCTCCCATGAAACAACACAGAATCCTCCCAGCCCAGCTCTGCTCCTGCTGATGGGCTCCAGCATCCTGGGGGGATGCAGATATTCCTGCAGGAATTTGCAGACAAAACAGCAGAAAACCTCTGGTGACCACTCAGCTTGGTGTGAGAGCTGAGCTGTGGATGAGCAGCTGCCCTGGAAATAAGAAGGAAGAGGCTCCAGGAGCAGGGTGTGTTCTTTACTCAGTTTAATTTATCCATAACTCAGCCAAAGGAAATGGAAGTGGCCTGTTCCAGCATTCCTTAATTTGCCAATGAACTGGCTATGGAAAGAGATAAGAAATAAGGGCTGAAATCTTGAAAGAAGCCATTAGGCAAACGCAGGAGCAAAGACCAGCTGAAATGCATGTTTGTGCACCGATAAGATTCTGAACATTCCTTTCAGCACCTGACAGCCAGAGGTACCAACAAGGCAGACAGATTAAATTCCTATAGGCATTAATTAAAAGGATTCTGATGAAGAGAGAAATTAAGGCCAAAACACTGAGCAGAAACAACTGTTATTTTTTTTCCTCAGAGAATTTTTAGCTCCAAACAAGTGCTGGGGGGGAGGCGGAAAAGGGTTTGTGTGAGATGCAGATGGGAGATGTAGAAACACATCTCCAAAGGGTAAGGGCCACATGCAAGCTGGAACAAAAATATTGGGATGGCTGCTGGTGGTGAAACAGTAATGAAGAGAGACAAGAAGCTGACCACTGTGGGCAGCCTGCAAAAATGGGAAGGTGGAAAAGGCAGTGAAATCCCAAAGATTCCTGTGGTCAGTCTGAGATTCCCAAGACCAAAGAGAGTTGAGTAAAGCATCACCTCTGTACCCAGCTCCTGTGTGGGGAGAGCTGGAGGAAGGGCACAAGCACAGAGAGGCTGCAGCTGAAACAGAGGAATGGGAATGGGCTGGGATCCCTCACGGTGCTGTGTGCACAGAGCTGGGGAGAAAGGACAAAAACCTGTTCAGGAATCCTCATCTGCTGCTAAAATTGGCTGTGAGGGGTCTGTGTGAGCTTTGTGTGTGGCTGACCAAGCAGGGATGCATGGAGCAGGTGTCCCACGGACCTGAAGACACATCCAGTTCTCCCTGGCTACACATCCAGAGACTGAGAGGAGGAACAACCTTGTGAACCAGACATGAGGTCAGGAACTGGCAGAGCCTGAGCAGACTCCTGGTTCCACCAGCGAGAGAGGGAGGATTTGAAGTGTTTGCCACAGCTTCCTTCCTAATGAAATAAAAGTGCCCTTCTTCCCCTCACCCTAATCCTTTCCAATCTCATTTGGCTCTTTGCCTGCAGTGCCAGGAACTCTCTGCACCCTGCATGGAAGCAAACAGGACTTCCCATGCCTGAAAGATTTCTGGCTGCCAGATTCATCATTCCAGCAGCTGCACTGGCACAGGAGGGTGGCAATTTTGCCTCTGCATCCTTGTGACACCCGTGTGGGTGAGTGCTGTTCCAAGAGAAGCCCCAGCTCCTGTGGAAGCGTGTTGATCCGCGTTTAGCTGCAATCCTGCTTCCTCTGGAAGACACATCCAGCTGAAGCCAGACAGATTCCACCCACCACAAGGCAGCACAGCTGACGTCTTGTGGCAGTCCCTCGAGGACACGTCTCCAGAAAAAGAATCACACAGCTGCTCATCTCAGCTCCCAAAATCACCACTTCTCTCCCTGTTTGGTTTTTTTTCCCCTCTTTTTCTCTCCATTGGTTTATTTACATAGTTTTCCTCCCAACAGGTTGACAGAGCAGTGAATGCTTCGTGGCAGGGGAGGGTTGGCTTGGCAAAATCCTCACTCAGGAAATGCTGGAGTAGCTCAGGAGCACGTTTGGAAAAGCCATGACCCCACTGTAATGCAGCTGCCACGTGCGAGGGATTAAACACCAACTTGGAAGTTCATGGGAGTGAAATGTCAGCTCAGGGGTTGATTTCATTCACCTGACATTCCTGTTAATAACAATGCCTAATTAGAAAGGCTTTTAAGCATCCGTTACATTAATTTAACGTGAAAATCTCATGGAGCTTTATTGGAATTTTTTTCTCCTGTAAAATTAACCCTGCAGGCTTGTTACACATGTTTTCATTAGGGACTGTGAGCAGTGGGGATATTTGATGAATTAGAATCAGCCCCTTAGTCTTTGAGTTTAACTTTGTATTTCAAGTCCTTTTATGCTGATAAAGCCCTAATTTGATCCCCCCCCACCCCTCCATTAATTTAAAACGCGCCACAGCCTCCTCACACGGCAGCTGAGGGCTGGGAATCCGAATTCACTGCTGCCAATTCCTATGCAAAGCAGATAAAAGCCTGGAGTTCAGAGCCTTTGGTAGCAGCTGGTGCTAATTCTGGTGTGCAGCCCTGCTCTGCTCCGTGGAGCACATGCCTCTCACATGGCTGTTTTCCACACAGCTGCCAAGCCGTCTTTAAGGGAACTGGAAAGCCACCACAGGGTTGCCCCTTTATTATTTTATTATCTATTTTTTTTACATGTTAAATGTTATTATTTTATTTTATTCTTTCTAAGTGTGACACATGCCATCCTAGTCAGCGCTGAGGCTTCTACCTTTAAGGGCACAACGTGCTGCAGCAGGAGCTGTAATATCCCAGAGATTTTTATGGGAATAACGGGGCTCAGCCTGGTCTGGCCCTTCTGATGGCCCCACCTCACAGTGCTCTGGCCATGCTCTCAAAGTGGCTGCAATTACATGTGGCTGGGCCAGGGGAATGTGAGTCCCCTTTGAAGGTTTTTCCATCCCTTGGGAGCCCAGATCTTTGGAGAACAGCCTGAGCTATTTCTAGCCCTGGGATTCATTACAGTGTGTCACCACGTCAAGGTTTGGGCTTTCATTGAACTTCCCAGCTTGGGAGAGCACAGAGTGATTTTAATGATGGATCCACTCAGGGACTGGAGGGAAAGTTGAAGGAACAGGAACAAATACTTGACTGGCATAAATCCATGGAATTGTTTGACATCCAGTGGAAATCTGACACAAATCCAAGTCCCCTGTCACACAGATGTGTTACTGAAATTGAACCTAAGTGGCAAAAGATTCACACTGACACATTAATGGAGAAGAACACGCAAAGCCCTTGTTCTCCTGCAGCCCACCACAGGATGGTTTCCCTCGTTATATTTTGCACTGCTGCAGCTTCCCCAGATCTACAATTCCCAGCTGATTTCACCCCTCTCCATAGTAAACTACACTGCTGCCTAGTGCACCAGATGTAAGAATATTTTCTGATAGCCACAGAGACTTCTCCTCTTATTAAGACTTTCCC
The DNA here is from genome assembly GCF_024509145.1 of Vidua macroura. NCBI lineage: Eukaryota > Metazoa > Chordata > Aves > Passeriformes > Viduidae > Vidua > Vidua macroura. Next base: position 5,839,119 of record NC_071590.1, on the reverse strand, counting down.
TTGAGTCACTGCACATTAATATTACCCATCTGTGGTATTTATCCTCTCTCAATATGCAGACACTTATCTTGTCCCTCGTAGTTGTTACTTTGCCAAGCAGTACATAATTAGATATTTCGAATCTCTCCTTGTTAATCAGACCCTTTGAACTCCCTGTAGCTCCAATAATGTTGTTAACTTCCCAAGTTTGTCAGTACCCCTCTCCTGAGGAGGTGTGCGGCACTGAGAGCAGTGTCCCAGCTGTGTCTCAGAGGAAGGGAGCGTAACCTTGTGCCTGCAGTGCCCTCAGCCTGTCTCTGCAGCCACAGCACAGCTCAACTTTTCCCCTCTCTAATCCCCAGATCCCTTCTGATCATCTTCTGCCTCATGAGTCCTCCAAGGCTCTGTTGAAGATGATGGAGATCTTTTCTGCCAGCTCGGTGCCCTGCTCCCTCCCTCCTACCGCTCATCTCACAGATCAAGTTATTAACTGGGAGCGCCATTGGCAGGCACGGGGAGAGACACGGATAGGGAATGAAAGGCACGCACAGAATTTGTATGCAAGTTTAGCTCCTCTGTTCACTCTGGCATTGGCACTGCCTCAGAAACTAGTTCAGTTTGCTCCCTGCTGAGGATTTGTTTCTGGAAACCTGTCCTGCCTAATTTCCTAGACTTCCCAAAGCTATATCCTTTGGAAAAAAAAGCTTTCTTCTCTAACTGCCCTCTACTAAAAAGCTTTTCCTTCATCCTTCCCAGCTGCTCAGAACCTGCTGCCTGGGTTAACCTCTTTCTTACTGGCAGAGGCAAAATCCACCCTCTGCTCTGCATGGGAGCAGACTTGGGCCAGGAACCATCACACCTGATGTGAAACCTCTGCTTGGATTAGTGGGATTTCAGTTGGATAAGATCTGGATGTGAATTTTTATTAGGAGGCTCTTGGCATCTGCTGATAAAATTTTGTTACCCTCTCCCTAAACTGGTCTGATAAAAGCCAGTAGGACTGGAACTCTGTCTTTTACAAGGGCTGTAAAAGGATCAGTAGTGGTCTGGAAATTCTGCTGTTAGAATAGTTTTGGTACCTGGAATTGGATAAAAGGCACTGCAGCTCGGGCTGCCTGGGTTTCCCTGTCATTTCCATCCTTCTCATGCTGCTGTCTCTCATCCCTGCTGTGGATGCTCTGTGCTGAGATTTCTTAGAGGCTGAATCTCACCACCTGAGCTGCCAACACCTTATCTCAGCAGCTCAGCCAAACACAGGGACTTGGCACAGGCGACAAAGGCTGAGATGTGGCTGCTAATTGCGTTCCTGCTGCTTTTCCATAGGATGGCAGGGCCTGAGAAGTGACAGACTAAAAAAAGGTTTAAACCTAAAAAAATCCCTGACCCACAGATTACCTAACAAGTCTTCAGGGATTTGGAAAGGGAAAGGAAACCTATTTCTGAGTATTTTCCCAAAATCAAGGGAGAAAAGAAGTGTAAGAGCACATCAGAAGCAAAAGATGCTGGGAGGTGAGGGAGCAACCATAATCCAGAGGCTGAGCTTCTCCTATGGGATAGAAACCTCTGTGCTCAAGCCCTGCCTGCAGAACAGGGCAAGACAGGACAAATCCCCCTCAGATGGCAGGAGCTGGCTTAGCAGAACCTGCCCCTCACCAACAGCAGGGCTGGGAGGACATTCTCCCTCACAGATCCCACACGGCTGAGCAGGACTGGGAGGATTTTTCCCTCAGAGATCCCACACGGCCAGGCAGGACTGGGAGGATTTTTCCCCTAGAGATCCCACACGGCCAGGCAGGACTGGGAGGATTTTTCCCTCAGAGATCCCACACGGCCAGGCAGGACTGGGAGGATTTTTCCCCTAGAGATCCCACACGGCCAGGCAGGGCTGGGAGGATTTTTCCCCCAGAGATCCCACACGGCCAGGCAGGACTGGGAGGATTTTTCCCTCAGAGATCCCACACGGCCAGGCAGGACTGGGAGGATTTTTCCCTCAGAGATCCCACACGGCCAGGCAGGGCTGGGAGGATTTTTTCCCCAGAGATCCCACACGGCTGAGCAGGGCTGGGAGGATTTTTCCCTCAGAGATCCCACACGGCCAGGCAGGACTGGGAGGATTTTTCCCTCAGAGATCCCACACGGCCAGGCAGGGCTGGCTTGGAGAGAGACAAAGAGGCCCCTCAGTGCCTGCCTGCCAGGGGACTGGAGGTGCCCAGGTGAGGGATCAGTGCTGTGGGGAGGATGAGGATGAGGATGAGGATGAGGATGAGGATGAGGATGAGAATGAGGATGAGGAGCAGCGAGGGGCTGCTCTGGGGACAGGGTGATGGCAGCACCTCGTGTTTGTCAGCGAGCACAGCGGCAGCCGCGGCCTGGCCCAGCTCAGGCCTGTCTTCTCCCAGCAGGCTGGCGAGGGATTTACATAATAACGGGCCTATTTTAACTTTGCTTCATTGGCTCCTGACAAGATACAATATTTTTGATTAAGCAGCTTCCCAGGAAGGAGCTGCTGCCTTAAACCACCCGCACTTTCTCTGACCCCATGTGATCTCATTAGCGGCCCCCTCAGACATGTCTGATGGCTCTGAAATTCCTCTTTTCCTCCTTCCTCTAAACGAGCTCTTCAGGACAGGGCAGGGCCCTCCTCACCCCCATGCTGTGTCTAGCTCTGCAGTTCCCAGCCCTGAGCAGGGCATTCCATCAACCCTTCAGTCCTGAGAGGCTTTTCCCCAGCCGCTTCCCTCCCTCACTCCTCCTCCTTTCCTCCCCTATCAATCCTTGAGCTGCCTTTTCAGTTTCTCTGGATCTCTCACCATCTGTCTCTCTCCTTGCTGCTGTCTTTTTCTTTTTCCTTCCTCTACTGACCAGCCCAACAGAGAGATAAATCTCCCAAGCCAAGGAGACCACGTCCTCCATATATATTTGTGTGACAGTCAGATGCTACGGTGACAAAGATCAAAGCCAGCAGCGAGCTCGACAGAGAGATTCAATAATAGCACAGAGTTAGACTGATAGGAACAAGGCAAATGGATAGTTCTGATTTTAGTAGATTATTGACTGCACAACAGAGGCAGAAAAAGGTTTCCCAGCAGCATGGCTTAGAGAGCAGCTCTTCCCAGTGCAGCCCAGACGAACAAAAGGAGTGAAATATGAGAGAAGGAGCACTCTCTGTGCCATCATCTTCGTGAGGAATGGGCCTCCCTGCTGGATGAACCACTTGGAATATGAATGGAAAAAGGTGAGATCTGCTTTCAGCTGAGCCTGAAGCGAGCTGGGCTCTGCAGAGATTTGGGGCACAATCCCACATACCTCCCCTGTTACATTTGGGCACCAGAGGAAGATTCCTGGCTCTCAGAAGAGTTCTGCTGGCATGAGGACAGCACAGAACTGTGAAGGATGCTGGGTGGTGATTCTCTCCAGTCTGACTCTAAACACAGGGCATGGCTGATCCGTGGCTGATCCTCTGCAGTGGGCATATCCTCACTGCTCTTTAGCCTGTTTAATGTTGGGAACTGAAAATCTATGGGGTGTGCACATGGTTCCCAGAGGAATCTGGGTCAGGACAAGAAATCATCTTTGGTTCTGGTTCTTTCCTGCCCTCAGTAAAGATCTCTCAGTGCAGCTAATTCTGCCTTCCCTCATGATCCCATTTAGCACACAGATTATTTCCTTACAGCCCTTCTGGGGGAGAGGGAGAAATTGAGATGCAGAGCTCACCCAGCAAGAGTTCACCTGCAAAAAATCCTGGAGAGGCTTACAGTGCAAGCTGGGGGGGGTAAGGGCTGCAAAGGGAGATCAGGTATGAGCCAAAGGGGTGGCAACAAACCCCACAGTCCCCACCAGGTTTGGAGAATGAAGAGCCAGGAAGATTTTTCTTCTTGTGTTGTTCCCCCCAAGCTTTTCCATCTACACAGGCCAGGCCAGCAGCTCAGCTCCAGCCACATCTCTGGATGCCTCTGAAGTACCTGCAGGACCTGACAGAAAATGACAAGAGAGGCTTCACATTTGGACTGTGCTTCAGCCCAGGTTTCCTGACAGGGAATGTCCTGGAAACAGCAGGAGGAAAACATGACTAACCCAGCCCTGAACAGGAGCATCCAGAACAGAGGAGCAAGAATCAAACCACTTCACCCCAAGACCTGCAAGAAGTGGCAGCATGTAGCAAATATTAAATAAACAAAACCCACAGGGAGCTATTGAAGCATCTCTCCGAGAGCCTGGAAACCTGCAGAAGGGGTCAGGAGTGACATGGAGCCATTTAGAGCGCTGAACTGGATTAATTGGAAACCAGCAGGTTGAGAAGTTGGGATGGGGGCATGAATATGGGGTGTGAAGGATATTTCATCGCTCTGTGCTTAATTTCAGCCAATTAGCACCCATCCTGGGAAGGGGGGGAGCTGTTAAGTGCTGAATAACACGAGTGTGAGCTCAAGTGTGAAGAGGTACAAGCAGGAACAGAGAGCCCCTTTCAGCAGCATCTCTGTCAATATTCAGAGACTGAAAAACACCGTGAAATTATTTCTCCTGCATTCTGGGAAAGGAAGGAAATCTTACACTACAAACACACTAATGGGCTATGCAGGGATCTGAAGGAGGATTGGTGAGGTATTAGAGCAGGCTGCATTAGGGGGGGGAAAAAAGAGCAAGGAAAGAGACAGGATTTTCAAGGAGATTTCATCCAAATCGATGAAGTGAGAACTGTAAAGGGGCAGCATTCCATGGGGATGGAGCTGGTAATTGGCCCACGCAAACCCAAACAGAGAAAAGCACTCAAAATGCAGGCTGGAAGGGGAGCACATGGCTGCCAGGCTCCCTTCAGGCAGGGGCCAGGAGAGACCATGGGCAGAAACGTTTCTCCTGTGCTAATTCTGTGCACAAAACCATGAAGCCCCCTCCACATCCCTCCTTAAAAATCTCTGCCGCTGCAGCACCTGGAAAACACTGCCAGTGCCAAAGCAGGAGCAGGCTTATACCAGGAAGGAGATCCTGGGGTGGCTGTGCCCCATGTGTCCCTTGTGTCCCCTTGCCTGTCAGCCCAGAGGGATGGGAACAGTCTTTGTGGTCCCAATGTGCTCCAGGTGGAGGGTTCAGACCCCGAGGAGAGGTGAGGGAAGGCAGCACACGAGGTCTCAGCAGTCTGAGAGAGGCACTGCCTCAACCAGAATGCAGAATGGAAAACAGGGACTGGGGTGAGAGCTGGTCCAGAGGGAACAGACCCCACACGAGGGCTGGACAGCATCAGAGAGAGATTGTCACTCAAATCCTGCCTCTTCCTGATGGCCCTCAGGGACAGCAAAGAAAACACTTGTTTCTGGGTTTGTGTTTTCTTCTTTTTAGAAAAGAAATGAAAACTCAGCCCAAGAAAAGGAAAAAAAAAAAGAAAAAGCATCTTGAATGACCAAATCTAGTTTTTAAAAGGTACTGTTTAAAAAAAAAAAAACATGTGAGTTGGGGGGATTCATTAAAAGCAGCTCCTAACTGCTCTCAGATAACCCCAATGGACAAACTTGACACTAAGATGGGACAGGGATGAGGAAGCTGCTCCTGGAAAATGTTTCCTCTGTCTCTGAGGGTTCACAAGTAACACTGACTCAGCTCACAGCTCAAGAGCAGGACAAGATTAGAATCATAAGGGGGAAAAAAAATCATCTTTCTCAGTTGTTTATTCTCAATATAAAAATGCTCTGGAAAGTACAAACTAGACTGGGAGTCACCTCCTGCTGTCCTGGTGGAACCAGCAACAGCTCTGTGGGGATTCCTGATTCTGGTGTAATTTCCTCCTCTCCTGGAAGGATCAGGGCTGAATTTTAGCACCTCTGGCTCTAAAATCTCCTAGGGCTGGCTGTGGAAAAAAACCTTATTTTCACATGTACCATTTCTGGTTGCATTTTCTGTCAAGAGTTCAGAAAAAATAGGTGACTGAATGTTTAGAAATTATTAATCAGTGTTTTAATGAATGACTAATCAATGCTTACAGATTACTGGAAAGCCCAAACAGTCAATAGGTTGCTCATAATATTCTGTAATACCTTCTCCTGACATGCTTATAATCACCTGCTAAATTATGCTCCTCGTGTCTTTAATGCCTATTAATCATTTATTAATCTATTATAAGCCACTTGCAAATGAAAGCAGAATATGAACCGTGAGATGCCTTCCGTTCTGCAAGCTGTGAGCACCGTGAGTTTTTGGGGGTTTAGGGAAGGATCCATCAAGCAGAGACATGATTTGAGCCCAGCCCTAAGTCTTTGTAGCTTTCTGGGCCATGGATAATTCACTACCTTGGACAGGATTTGAGGGAGAGCAGGACTGGCAAGGGCAGCAGAGAGTTTTGTGGTTCAGGTGATGTCAAAGTGGTGCTCAGAAAAGATGAAATTGTCACGTCCACAAAAGCTTCATGGAGAAAATCCTCGCAGGGAGAGAGAGGGAGGAATTAACTTCAAGGCTTAAAGCAAAGAAAGGGAAAAAAGCTCCTCTGTGTAAGGACAGAGGATTGAAGCAAATGGACCACAGGTAGGGGAAAATAACTGAAAATTGGTTTGGGTAATCACAGGAAAATCGAAAGATGCTCCAACACAAAGTATGAGAAAAAGAACTGGTAACACAACACATCTATTCCCCCTTTCAGATAGGACCCATTTTTATAAAAATATCTCTGTATTTATGAGATCAGACCAGGGTTCCTGGAGCCAGAAGAAGCTCCATCAGCAGATCCCAGAGGCTGCCATGGAATTCTCTCCCCAGTTCCTGACAACTGCAATTACTCACAACAACCCCTTTTAACCCCTTCCAGGGAGGAGCTCTGCAGGATCACTTACAGCAGGACCATCACAGCCATCTCAGGCACTCAAAACCAGTCTGTGCAATCCCTCTCCCATTCCATGCCCTCGAGCACACAGAGCCAGCCGCTGCAGGGTCAGCAGCAGTTTGGTGATTTCTCCCAACAGGCCAGTGCTGAGGATTTAAGCAGTGTCTGAGCTGTAAATCTGCCCCGTCCAGCCCCTTCTTCCCTGTCTGCCCAGACACAGCTTTGCCTTCTGGCTGTTCCTTGTTCTGTCAGCCCCCAGCACTGCCAGCCCACCATGTGGGACCAGGGCAGCTGGAAAACTGGAGGAGCCTCAGGAAAGGCAGGGACACAGAAAAATCACTTGAGGGGCAGGACAAGCAGTGACCCTGGGTTCATGTGGCTCCCCTGTGCAGATTTCTCAGGGTCTAGCAATGGACTTCACTCCAAACACTCCTTTTCCTCAACCTTTTCCTTTCTCTGCTGCCCATTTGCACCAAACCCGTGGGAATTTCACATCTCTGAGCTCTTCAGCCCTTTTTCAAATTTGCTTGAAAACAAATAGGTTCTGAAAATTTGTGCACATGGGGTGTGCCAGGCAGTCCCATGTGCACACAAAATTGATTGAAATCCCTCTTTTCCTTTGGGAAAAGCCTCCTGCCTGCCCCCAGCCTTGGAGAACTGTCTCACTTTTCACCAATACTCTCAAAACTGCAAGAAGTCACCAAATCCTCGTATTTCTTGCTGGGCACAAGAGGAGGTTCATGGGGAGGTCCTGGCACAGGGTGCCTGGAGAAGCTGTGGCTGCCCCATCCCTAGAAATGTCCAAGGCCAGGTTGGATGGGGTTTGGAACAACCTGGAAAGTGGAAAGTGTCCCTGTGATGCCTTAGGATTTAGCTTTTATATTTTTCAGATCATGTACTGCTTTAGTGTATAACTCTAAAACTCACCAGCTTGTCAGCTGCTGCTCTCCCATTTTATTCAGACAAAACAATTCCTCTCTAGGCCTGAAACTCAAGGACACCTTTCTGTCTCAGACTCCAAAAAATAGAAACAACAGTGAATTTGGGGGGGCAAACTTTGGAGGAAATTACTTCATTACCTGAAGCTGTAATTGGAGGAATAACCCCTGATATGTAAATGGACCAAATTTATAATTGTGAAAAACTCCTGTTGGGTGTAGCCCCTCTTGGAGGCTTTTGACTGCCCAAGGTGTATCTGTTCAAGGTCTTTAATAAATACTTACTTTTATTTTCTTAATCTTGTCCAGCCTCTGTTTCAGGTAGCCATTCCAAGGCATCAGTTTCTGGTGACCAGAAAGGGAGAAGAGGCTACTGGAAAGGGGATCCCCCCATGGATAAGGGTGGAATGAGCTGAGTGTCAAATTCCCTCCCATCCCAGCCCATCCTGTGATTCCATGATTCTGAGATTAAGGAGGTGTCATCCCGTGTCACTCTTCCTTGATCCAGCACATCCTTGTGCCCTAATTAATTTGCATTAATTTCACTTCCTCATTTCATGCCCTGATCCCTTCTCTCCTCAGGGCTGCTTTTGGGTGCTGTGCTGTGTCACATCCTGAAGACGTGTGCTTGGAGGAGAAAACACTGCGAGGAGGAGAAGGAACCTGAGCCTAAATTAAAAAGAAAACATAAAAATAATAAAATACAATCCCCTTGATCAGTATGCCTGTCATTTTAGCGGCACTAAATACATTAAAATGGGATCTGCACACCAAGTTAATTAAATGAGCCAATTGGAAGTTGCTGCCAAGTATTAGTTTAAGGTAGAAAATACACTTATTTTGGAGCTTATGCAGATTGAAATTGTAGGGCCTTGTGGGAAATGCTATGCTTTTTTTTTTTTTTTTTTTTTTTTTGGAAGACTCACAGTTTGGAAATTTATTGCAGTGATCTGAATTTTGTTTCATTATGAGTGTCAAGCACAATCACAGTTAGAAGAAGCCTCTTGGCTGCTTCCCAGGATACAACATCCCGTGGAAATTGATCTTTTCTTCCAAAGTGCTGCGGAAACAGACCCGGCTCTGTGTGCCCCGGGGCAGGGGATGTGGTTTTGGCCACCAAGGAGGCGTTCCAGGCTCTGGAAACATTAAATGGGAGCTGATATTTGGTGTCCGGTGTCACTGTGGGTGCCGCTGCCAGCTGCAATGTGATTGCTGGAATTCATCACACATTCCTGAGCCCAGCCAGGAATCAGCCACGCCGCAATCAGGAATTAGCTGAGGAGCAGAACAATTGATTTGAAGCTATTTCTGTAAATCAAACTGCCCATTTCAGCTCACTGACAGCCTCACCTGGGGCTGTGTCACCTCACTGGCACAGCACGAGCCAAGGATGCTCCAAGCTGAGGAAAAACAGCTGATTCCAGAGGCAAACCTGTGGAGCTGGACTCAGCTTTTTCCCCTAATAAAATTAAACCTCTTTGCCTCTGCATTTTCTGAGACATTTCTTTGACCCAGAATTAAATGAATTATTGTTTTTCAGTGGCATATTTCAAGATCTGAGTGTGTTTTTTTAATGGGAATCTAGCAGGCTTTTAAATAAATTGTTCCAAACTGATGAAAGGAAATGGTTCACTTCTCAAATATCAGAAGCCTTGGGTTTTTTTTTCCTGATGTTTCTTTTCTACCCACTTTGAAAAGAATAATTTGGGGAAATCAGTGTGGATTCAAAAAGTCTTCATCTGATGTAATTTTTCTCAAATTTCAGTGTTTTGATAACATTACTAAACTGGGAGGCTGCTAGGTCAAAATCAAGGGGGAAAAAAATCTCTGTGGTGCTTTTTTCCCTCGTGTTCTTCATTATATGGCTGTTTGTAATCTTCACTTGGGGGAAGTTTTGAATGAAAACCTCACTCTGAGCTGCCTGAGACAAGCGAGCAATGATGCCCCTTTTAGACAGAGAGGAATTAGGGATGGCTCAGCTCCTTGGAGCAGTGCCCAGCCCCATGGGCAGCACGGAGCTGAGCAGTTTCTAACACCGATTTTGGCAGATCTGTGCTGTCTGCAGCAGTAGGAACCAGGGAGGCATCTCGGGAACAGCCTTCCCCAGAGCTCCCGAGCACCTTGTCAGGCAGAGGAAATCACACTGATGGTTATTGGGGAGGAATAACTCTCACACTTGGGTCCTGCTGTGGCAGTGTCGCTCCCAGCACAGCTCAGCTCTGCCCGACTCACATCAGACTCCCAGAGGTTACAGAGCTCTGCTGCTCCTAAAGAATCCCGTCCTGAGCTTGTCCCTGCTGCCTTGCAGATGCTCTAACGAGCACAGCTGGCTCAGGCTGAGCCACAGCTCAGGGCCACAGCAGGGTCCCCGTGCCAGGAGGTGACAGGGTGGGCTGAGGGTGCTGCAGATGCCAGCCTGGGTAACACTGGTCACACTGGTCACACTGGTCACACTGGTCACACTGGTGAGGATGGGCTGAGGGTGCTGCAGGTGCCAGCCTGGGTAGCACTGGTCACAGTGGTCACACTGGTCACAGTGGTCACACTGGTCACACTGGTGATGGACTCTCAGGTCCCTGCTGGGGAGCTCAGGGGTGACCCTGCTGTTGGGGGCTTGGAGGGGCCTGTTGGGATGATGTTTCCAGCTGGCTCCAGGTGAATTTTAATGGGACTTGAAAGGTCAAAACTGAGCTCCAGACACTCTGTACAGAACATGGCAAGAGCTGGAGTTTGCCTCATCTTTCCATGAGGCAGCTGATTTACCCTGTGGCAAAGCCAGCTCCGAGATTTCTGCTGATCTCTGGCTCAGGCTGAGCCTGTTCCTCACCTCACTGACACAAGCTCAAGCCAGACTGACCCATCCTCCCCATACCTGCCAAAAAAAACACAGAACAAGGAAGTCTGGCCTCACAGGGATGTTGGGAAGGCCAGCAGCATGGCCAGGGAGAGAAGTCAGCAGCCAGGCCTGCTGTTGGGCTGGATGTGCACCACACAGAGTTGGCTCTGCCAGGGACAAGCCATCCAGCACAGGGACCCGGTGTCCAGCTGCCCTCCCACTGCTCACCACTGGCTGAATGCTCTCCAGCTCTCTCCCTTTTTGTCTCACAGGCTCTGTCACACCATCTATTCATGCTGCAGGACCTGCTTTATAAAGGAATAGAAGGAATTTCCATCTGTGACATCTTCTTGTCCCTTTGCTCCAATCCATCTCTCCTCCCAGGTGGATGGGAGTTATCAGGCTAAACACAGATTTCATGTTTATCCTGCTCAAGTCACCTTGGGAGTCTCAAAAGCACTGCTGGCTCTGCTAGCAGAGAAGGAGAGTGATGTCTCTCCTCTAAAGTGGGCACCAGCAGCTGGGCACATGAATCAAAGTGCCCGCTTTTCTCTCCAGAGCATCCAGGGAGCAGATGGATCTTTCTCCTCTCCTCTCCTCTCCTCTCCTCTCCTCTCCTCTCCTCTCCTCTCCTCTCCTCTCCTCTCCTCTCCTCTCCCAGGTCTCTGCCAGTCCTCTCTTCCCCTCTTTGTTCCTCTTTTCCCCGACTGAGCCCCACTGGACACACACTCCCAGCACTCAGATGTTGTTATCTTTATTCCATCACCTGCTGACCCCTCGAGGAAAAGCCAGCTTCAAACCAGAAGCAGCAGTTTTGAACCCACCTCTGCTGTCTGTGTTTAGTCCAAGCAGCTCAGAGTATTTGTTTTAACTGCTTCTGCTGATGAATGGTTTCTCCGCTTGCCACGGGTGAGTGAGCACCACTGCTCACTCCAGGCCCACAGAAAACATGTGGAGAAGCTGTGAGATTGTGGACTGACCTTTCAGCAAACACGTGTGCCAGGAAATACCAGCCAGGCTGCGAATGTTAAACAAGCCACAGCCAGCCCTGCATTTCCTGATACCCTGCATTTCCTGATACCCTGCATTTCCTATACCCTGGATTTCCTATTCAGACCTTCAGACTGAATCCCGAGTCCAGCCCTGCATCTGCAATCATTCCTGGTACTTCTCTTCCATGCTGGACTTCAGGGGCTTTGTCCAGCCTGGCCATGGTGACTTTCTGAGCTGACTGCTGTCACAGCTGCCTCCAGCTCCACCACAGAGGTGACCAGTGCAGAACAGCACAAACCCTCAGGAAAGTCCATTCACATCGTCCAGTGTCACTCAACATCCAAGTGTAGTTGTCCATGACCTGCCACAGCCAAGGACTCTGCTCTCTTTCCTGGACAACTTGCCCAAAATCTTCCTTGGATTTTCCCATCACTGCCTCAGAGAATTAGGTTGACATGGACCCCCATGGAGTTCAGAGCATCCCACAGAGGGGAACTGCCCATGAGACGTTTTCCCAACACTTGGAGAGCTGGAGGCATTCTCCCCATATGTGAGTCATTATGGGATGTACCTCACTGCAGAGTCCCAGTCCATCCCAGCACGTGTGCAGGTCTCTCCCAGACCTGCCTGTTATCCCAGGTGTCATGTCACACCCATTCCATGCTATATTCCAGTGTCAGGAGTTCTATCCATATGGACTTAAAGTAGCCAAGGAATGGCTTGACATGCACAAAAGAAACAAACCCACTCAGAGTAGAGCTGGCAGTGAATTTTGAAGCAGCTTTCTAAACCTCTAGTCAGTCTTGTTTCCCATCTTTCTACACTTTGGGTGATCAGGTTGGCTGGAAATAAAAATCAGGACCAAAGCTGAGGGTGAGATTTTAGAGATGGTTCCCTCATTCGACCTCTCTGTGGCACCTGTTGTTGCTCCCTTTAATTTGTCACAGGGGATGTTTTATTGATGGCATCTCCCCCTTGCTGGCACTTGTTGGGATTCCAGGCACTCTTGGCCTGGCTGAGATCTCAGTCCCAGCCTCCCTCTCATGGCTGGGCCTGACTTTCTCTGTGTGGGATGGAATAACAATCACCCAGGGGACTGGAGCTGCTTTCCACAAAGAGTGGATGTGAACTTGGAGAGTTCCCTGCCTCCCCTCTCTGTTCCCTCCACCCATGTGTGGCTCCCAGGACATTCCCAGCAAGGACTGCAGAGCCAGGCCCAGCTCTGCTGACCACAGAACCTGCAGCAAGCCTCGGCTCTGGGACACCAAACAACCTCCTGGGAAAACAGAGCAACAACTCCCAGCACAGCTCCCAGCCCTGGATCTCCACTCACCAACTGGGAGATTTCCTCCCCAGTTTGCAGAGAGAAAGGCAGAAAGGAAATGCCAGCTGCTGCTGGGCACACAGAACAGACTCGGTGCGCGTGTTTGAAGCACTAATAACTCCCTTCCTGCTGAAGGAGGGAAAAGAGTTTCTCTTAATCTCTCCTTGCATCAATAATCAGAGAGAGGAGCAGATGGTGCCAGAAATGCAGGACTATGCCCACTAAAATAACTTCAGAGCTGAGGACTTAGCACCAGGAGACAAACACCTTCAGGAGAGCCCCACTGCAGCAGGGAACTGGGGCTCCTTTGAGGAAATGAGAACTGCCTTGGAATGACCCAGCTGCAAGGAATGACCCAGCTGCAAGGAATGACCCCGCTCCAAGGAATTACCCAGCTCCAAGAATGACCCAGCTGCAAGGAATGACCCAGCCCCAAGAATGACTCAGCTTTAAGAAATGACCCAGCTCCAAAGAATGACCCAGCCCCAGGGAAGGACCCAGCTCCAAGGAATGACCCAGCCCCAGGGAAGGACCCAGCTCCAAGGAATTACCCAGTTCCAAGAATGACCGAGCTCCAAAGAAGGACCCAGCTCCAAGGAAGGACCCAGCTCCAAGGAATGACCCAGCCCCAGGGAAGGCCCCAGCTCCAAGGAAGGACCCAGCTCCATCTCCACAGTGAGGCCAAAGCTGTCACCAAGAAACCCCTTGGCCAGCAGATATGTCCAGCAAGGTTTCCCCTCCTCTACACAAGGTGCAAGTCCTGTCTTGCCCCTCTCTGTCACCAGAAGCACTGGGTGTCTCCCAGGGGAGCAGTGCCCAGCTCCAGCATTGCTGCTGCCCCTCCCAGAGTCCATTCAGCCCTCAAGAGGAATAAGCAGAAGGACAAAAACCATTCCAATGATGGATTTCTCTCCTACAATTCCCATGGTGAGGTCTGTACATCAGCAATTTCTCTCTCTTTCAATCAGACACAAGTCATGCACTCATTTCTCAGTGGATTTACAAGTTTTTGTCCTACTTCGTTTGTCCAGAAATTACATTCTTCTGCACAGGCTGGCTGAGCAGCTTCCTGCAGGTTTTCCATGGCATTCATAATGCAAAACAGGAGAGTCAGCAGTCACCATATTGCCGACCTTGCAACCTTGCATGGCCAACCCATCTGTTCCTGGACACAAAACAATGATGTTTAAATCACACCCCCACTCCTGGCTGCAAAGGACAGAGGAACCAGCAGCTCCTGGGGTGAAAACATTTTTGCTATTCAAGGTCTTAATTTACAATGGGAGTGCTGCCATCTCCTAAAGCAGCTTTTGAAAAGCAGCATCCTGCAGCCCAGGTGACAGCCTCGCGTTCTTCTTTCCCTTTCCCTGACCTCATAAATCTTCCAGGCAAAATTTCCATCCAAATAGCTGTGTTCCCACAAACATTTATGCCAAGTCACACTTGTGCCAAGCTGTGTTTCTCCACAGAAAAGAACTGCATCCCAAATATTGCATCAACTCCAGCTCTGGGCCTCCAGAAAGGTGAACGTTTCTTTATTTTTAATTAACTCTTTATATGACATGGCATTTATTTCATTATCTCACTGAATGTCCAATTAGCTCATCCCAAGGAACAGGACCTAATTAACCAAGACAAGTAAAGTGAACTTCCACAACCTCCCTCTCCTGTAAATAAGTTGCTAAGATGTAATTACTGAGCAATAACTACCTTGTTAAATCTTGGATAAATATTTCTTCTCTCTTCCTTGGATTTATTTTTAAAGAAATCTTTAATTAATCTCTTTGGATTTTGCTTGTTCCAATGTCTCAAAAATATGTAGGGTCAGACCATGTTGTTTTCCAGCATCCACAGGTTGGAAGTGCACCCCTCTCTCCATGGGTAACAGGCACCCATGGGGTGATGGAAGCTTTCCAGTGGCTGAAGAAAAGGAGTTCCAGCCCACATCTGTGGCTGTGACACCCTCTGGTGACACCACTGCCTCCCTTCCCCAAACAGCTGAACTCAACTTCCAGAGGCAGGAACTGCACAGAAAGCAGGAGGTTTCTTTCCATTCACTTTGGTTGAAATTTGAAAACATCCCTTCTTCCTTCCATCATGATTTCCCCAACTGCATGTTTTAGTTTTGTCAGCAGCAAAGGGATCCCCTTAGAAGCAGAGGAGGAGATGAGCAGAGCTGGATCTCTGTCAGCTGGGCCATCCCTGCTCTGGGATGGAACTCCAGACCACCCTGGCCTGACCACCCAGACAGCTGCAGAGGACAGAGGGGCTGAGTGACTCTCCCTGGGCTGATGCTTGCAAAGAGCTTCTTTTCTTTGACAGTTTTTCCACAGGTAGCGTGCTCGGAGCGATATTTTACACGGTGCCTGATGTGAAACAGAGATGAAGGGCCGTGAGATGAAATGGGAGCATTAATCTCTCCTGTTGACTCAGCATCACAATAAACTCCATCCCTTGATTGCTTTTGCTTGTGGCTGGAGGTCAGCATTTTCGGGGAGGAATTCTCCAAAAGAAGACATTGTATGAGGGAGGGAGGGAGGGAGGGAGGGAGCAGCTGGGAGTGCCAGGATTTTTCCATGCTGGTGCAGAGACACCTGGGAGACATTCCATAAATATTCCTCACCCATGTCACTCTGAGCTCCTGGGTAATGGGACTGAGAAGAGATCATCAAAGGCCTTAAAGATCACCCCTCTCTGTGTACATAGGTCTTAAGGAGGCCAAAACCACGAGATCTATGATTCTCTGAGTGCTCAGGAAAAGATTGGATGTGCACTCAGTGCTGTGGTTTAATCCATGTGGTGGTGTTTGGTCAAAGGATGGACCAAATGATCTTGGAGGGCCTTTCCAAACTTAAGGATCCCATTATTTTATGATTCTTAGTGGATGTCAAGAAGAAACAAGAGGAAGATCTGTCTAAAACCCCTTTTGGGGTCATCTCACTCCTCAGGGTTGTGCTGAGCAGCCCCCAGGATGCAGCACTGCAGGCAGCAGGACCAGCCCCTCTTGGCACAGCTGGAGATGGAGATCCCTGTTTTCCTGGAGCACAGGAATGTGATCTCAGAGCAGGATGCAGGAGACAGAAAGAAAAGGCCATTTATATGATGTCCTTACCTAGCAATGACTGATGAGCAAAAGCACTGGATGTGAACTCGGGCAGAGACGTGACAGGAGGAGGCGGCAGTTCCCCTCACAAATCCATTTATTTATTATTATTTTGTTTTCTATTTTCTCCTGGTGGGAAGTACAGCCACCCTTGGGGATGTAGAGCACGTTCCTGCCTGCTGCTGCCATCGCTGGGATGGCAGGGTCAGAGTGATCAGATCTCTACATATGTTATTTCCTTGTTCTTCAGCTTAATGGGGCGTTCCACTTTATTATTGTATTTTTTTTTTAATTTTATAAGACATGTTTCATTAAATCTGAATTATGGCAATTCAGGGAAAGAAATTAGCCCATTAAAATTATAATGAAAACATCTTATATAAAAAGGCTGTCAACTGCCATTTCTGCTCTGCTGGGTGAGGAAATAAGGAGGAGAGAGAAATGTGTTGTCTCTAAGCAGGGACAGCACCTGGGAAAATGGGACCTGCTCTGGAACAGAGTCAGTGTCAGGGAGAGCCAAAAGGCTCCCAGGGATTTTTCCATCCAAAAGTCCATTTCAGGTCTTTCAGAAGGGCTGTGAGGAAAGAGGAGCATTGTCCCACGTTCCTGGTTGGTCCCACTTCCTTCTGACCGGATGGACAGCAAAGCCAAGCAGGGAATTTCCACTTGGATTTCAGTCCTGTGAAGCCCCAGAGAGGTTTGAAGCAATCATGATGGACACAGGAACTGCAGCTTCCTGGGGTTTTCTGGAAGAGAGAAAGTTTTGTGTCAGAGAACAAACCCAGTCATTCCAGGCAAGGGAAGCAGGAATCTCCCCAAAGCCTCATTTAGGAAGGTTTTGCACTTTCCTTGGAAACAAATTTCTCTTGCTGTTGTCAGAGACAGCTCACACCACCAGGACCAGGCTCAGGTGTTCCCATACAGCGCTTTGTTCCTTCTGTGGCAATGACATTCCCAGAGGAGGAAAGAGATTTTGTCAGAAATAAAATGGGAAGAAAAATGAACTCCCTTAAGCTGCCTCATTGATGATCAGATGGGGGTAGCAAAAGAAAAGCCAGCTCTATTCTCCATTGCTGGGTGATTCCTGCTGCTGTCCTAAACTCCTCTCACCCTTGAGTAAAATTGTGCTGCATTTTTGTTTTCAGCAAGGTTGAGAAGGTATTAGCTGGAGAAATAAAACTCTCTGCCTGCAAGGGGATAAAGGTCAGCACTGCTGAAATGAAATAGAGTTTGAAACTGCATGTCAATTAGACACACACAAAAGAAACGAATAAAATTAATCCACTAAACTGCAAAGCTGAGGTAAAGCAACCCTGTAAGATATATAGAGAAGGAGGTGGGGAGGGGCTGGTAAACAGCAAGAGAAGTGAGGAACGGGATAAAAGAAGGTACAGAAAAAGAAATAATGAGTCAAAGAGGAGATGGAGATAAATGGGATATTCATTCCTGAAAAGGTAAAAGCGAATGAGATGAGATTGGGATGAAAGGCAGAACCCAAATAGTCTAAAATACACAGCTCTGCTGTGTCAGGCATAAAAAGGGGGAAGGTTTCTTCTTCCCAGACAAGATAATTGTGTTAAGAGTCCAGGAGAGCAGACCTGAGTGTGTAGCAGAGCACAGAGGAGGGGCAGCAGCAGCAGCAGGAGGGACACCTGCATGGGGACAGTGCAGAGTGCTTTTCTCTGCTGGAGCTCGGAGTCACACCTGAGGGCAGCTCAGATGGATCTCAGCCCAGAACGAGCATGGATCCAGCACGGATCTGAGTCCAGAGCTTGAGGGAATGACTGAACAGTGTAGGACAAGGTTTCAGATGCCACAGAGAAGCTGTTGGGTGACACAGCCCTGCACAGTCTGTATTATCCTGGAGTGAAACCATGGAGATGGCTCCAACCTGGAGTCAACCCGATGTGCACCAAAGACAGCAGCCTAAGTAAATCCTTGGATCAACTTTAATTTATTCTGCCTGTTTTATCTTTAAAAAAAAAGCTGTCTGGCCCTGAAAAGCTCTCCATAATTTCCTTTGGAGGAGTCTGGAGCAGGATTTGAAGAGGCAAACATTTCACCTATGGATTTTCCACCATTTAAATCTTCCTTCACCCCAGATCCTCTTTTGTTTTGGCAGCACTTCTGGACACAGGCCAGGCTGTCTGGAGCTACCTTTGCCAATGCCTGGAGACCCCTCCTTGTGTTTCCACTTTAATTTTAGAGCTGGAATTGCTGCTGAGCTGCAGGGCATTCCCTGGGTTTAATGAACATCAGGGGCCTTCTGCCTGATGCTTCATTAGTGCTTCCCACAGAGCCAGCCCCACACCCGAGTCATTATGGACTTGTTCCACACCTCGCTGAAGCATTTCCATATGGAGAGGCAGGCAGAGGAGCTGACCCTGAAAACCTGGAGCCTGACATCAAAAGCAGGACAGAAGATGGATGAGAGAGCAGCAGGGAATTCGGTGCCATCAGAGCATGGTGGCTCGGCTGGGGCTGCAGGGATGGAGGGGAGGCCACGTGGCCCACGCTGCCCTGAGATTTCACATCCCTCACTGAGGCTGCTGCATGTTTCTCAAAGAGTTCCTACCCTTGGCACATCCTCTGTGGTCAGTAAAATCCTACCTGCCCTGAGATTTCAGATCCCTCACTGAGGCCATTGCATGAATCCATTGTTTTTATCAAAGAGTTCCTACCCCTGGCTCATCCTCTGTGCTTAGCAAAATCCTGCCTGTCCCAAGATTTCACATCCTTCACTGATGCTGTTGCATGTTTCTCACAGAATTCCTACCCCTGGCACATCCTCTGTGCTCAGCAAAATCCTTCCTGGGAGCCTCAGTCCAGCTGGGATTGAGGGATTCTCTCAGTGAGGTCCTACACGTGGGGTTCCACAAAGAAAGACAAAGAGAACACAACACTTCCCTGCAAGAGGCAAACACCTCGCTGAGCGGCTCGTTAGGAGAAAAGGAGGTTGATTAAAGCTGGAATCAAAGAACAGCAATATTAATGCTGTAAATGCATGTGCAGGGTGTCCTGTGGCCTCGCTCTCACAGTCTGGTGCCCCAGGTTCCTGCTCTCCCTTACCTCTTGTAACAGCAGAGACAGGAACAGGCTGATTAATGAGGCTGCAGGAAAACAGAGAAACATCTCCAGAGAAAGTCACATATTCACTTTTAACTCATTTCCATATTTTTCTTTCCCCCACAATGAATTTTGACACTGATTTTTTTCCTGTTTATCATTTTGGAATAGAAAGCTTCTGCTTTCAAAACAACTTCTCTCCAATTCTCCCTTTTCCTTCTTATTAATCTCCAAACAAGGGAGGCAGCAGGTTCTCAGGTCCTCCAGTGAGGAACAGGTTCAGTTCACATTTTCTGATCAAAAGCTGGGAGGTGTTTATCTGATTTCTGTCACACACACTACCCAAGCCAAGGCATGTCTGGGGAGGTGTATTCATTATGTGTATCAATGTGTGTTTATTGCAATGGCTTCTTCAACCTTTTTTTAAATTTTGATTTTCTTTATGGAAGAATTTTATTCAGTTTTACCCATGGAACAAGCGCTGGATCAGCCCTAAATTCCATCAGAGCAGGATGAATTTGTAAAAGGAATTGACTACAGCTGGGTGGGGTGTAGGGAAGCCTTGACTCCCCTTTCCCAGGAAACCTGGCTCATGGTAGATGCTCTGGCAAGGCAGCATCTCCCAGCAAAACAAAATCTGCAGTTTAGCCTGAATCCATGATATTTAACACCCCAAATGCAAAAGCATGACCCATTATTTACTAACTTGGGCTGTGTTAATAAAGATAATACATAATTATCCCTCAACTAGTTCAGCTGAGGTTCCCTCAGCTATAAACATATCACATTTCTCCTCTGTTTGATGGCCTAATTACAAGTATCACCGTCCATCTGAGTTAAAACTAGATTAAGGCTCTGCTTGCATTTAAAGTAGCTGTTAGCATTGCTTAATAGTTAGAGATGACTAATTGGCCATCACACTGGTGATGAATGAAGCTGAGATATGAGGCAGTGCATGAAAATGATCCATGATTATTGCCAAAAATCACACTGAAGGATAAAACCCCATGTACACACCCACCCTGTTCTGTGTAAACCCCAAGGCTGAGATGTAACCCCCACCCAGCCCTGGAAAGCAGTGGAGATGGGTCCATTCTGCAGCCAAGGCTTGGATTTGTGCTCCTCCCCCCTGTTCCCACCTGCTGGGGGGTCACTGCAGGTGTGACAGGAGCTGCTTGGCACTCTGCAGCTGGTCCCTTCCTCACCAGCAGCACTCAGGGACAGTCTTGTCACACACCTCAAGTTAAACGTGGCTTATCCAACTCCATGTGGGGTCTGTTCCTCCTCCCTTCCAGGCCCTGGGGAAGCAGCTGTGTGTGCTTCCAGGTGCTTCCAGGTGCTGATTTTCTGTAAAAACAAGCAAAACAAGGCTCTGGCTGCATCAGCTCAGTGCTGGGGGTGTCCTGGTGTCACCCAGGGCAGAGTTAAATTCTCCCCAGCTGCTGTTGCAGTGCTGTGCTCTGGACTGGGGATGAGGGCGGTTTGGGCTTTTCCCAAGCTGTGTTTATCCTAAATCAAGGACTTTTTTCACGTTTGGAGGAAGAAACCTGGAGGAAACACATGTGGGATGGGTGACCCAAAGTGGCCAAAGGGATATTCCACATCACAGAAGGTCCTGCCCAGTATAAAAGCTGGGGAGAGTTACCCAGAAGGGCCAGTCTGGCATTGGTCAGTGGGTGGTGAGCAGTTCCATTGGTTTTTTTGTCTTTATTATAATAATTTACCATTATTACCGCATTTTTGCTTTATTTTTGATTATTAAACTGTTCTTACCTCAACCTGCAAATTTCATTTTTGATTCTCCACCCCATCCCACTGGGTTGCAGGGGGAGAGAGGGAGTGCTGCTTAATTTCTCCTGGGCTTAAACCCCAACAGGACTCTAGGGGTACCAGTGAGGCAAGGACTGATGAGAGGAGTCTCTTCCTTAGCCCAGTGAGGAAGTTAATGGGATAACAGGGAAAAACAGCCTGCTGCTCCTCTCAGCTGTGGGAATCTCCTCTGGGGGAATCCAGGGTGCTGGAGGGGCTTCTGAGGTGGTTTTGTGTAGAAGATCCTTCCCCTCAGTCATTCCTGGTGTTTCTGAGGGTCAGGGCTCAGCCCACAAAGCCCCTTTGCTCCCTCCTGGGCAGCTCTGAAGGCTTTTTTACCATGACATGTTCACAAGTGCAAGGAGAGCTCAGCAAAGTGCTTCATCAAAGCTTCGTTTCTTTCCTGGAGCGCACGCCAGGAGTTGGGAACAATAAAACACTTTTCTGTCTGACCTACTTTCTCCCCCCACCACCAAACAAGATTCTTCCCCACCTCTCTCCATTCCCTGATAGAAATCTTTCAGATTAAACTTAAAGAACATGCTGGTGAGGCTAAGAAAACACTTTGCTCTACCCTGGCCTCATTTTTAGGATGCTGATGATTGCAGAAATCCCCGATTAAGGTGGGAAATTGGGATTGACCCACTCCATGTAAAATGTGAGATAAAGTTTGATATTTGTTCAGAACACGAAAACAACAAAATCTTCTCAAGAAATTTCTGAGCTGGCTCTTAGTCTGGATGTTTGTCCAGGCAAATCTGGGATGTGGGATAAGGATCCATAGTCTGAGCTTTGCCTGATGAAGAGGAGTTACCAAAATGCATCACAGGAGGTAAAGTTTGCATGGCAGGGACTTAATTCAATATGACCAACCAGTGATGATCCCAAATAAGATTATGGAAACTTAAGGGTTTCTTAAGTTAATTTTTGGGGGGGAAAAAAGTCAGTTTTTGCTGAGGGACATCCTCACTGCTGGGTTTTGGTACTTTCTCACAACAAAGGCCAGGCTCATAAAGGGATGAGAGAAGAGGTCAGTTTATCCCTGTAAACTTCCCAAAGAGAGTTGGGTTAAAGAGAATCCTGAGCCACATCCAAGCCCTCACATCTCTGTGGAGAGCCTTGTGCTGCAGTATGCCAGTGGGAAAAGAAAATGGTCATGACCCCAGCATCCCTCAGGGCTGCCACAACCCACGGCAGGTGCCAGCCCATGGGAGATGCTCCTAACAGTCCCCAGTTGTCTGAAACTTCATAAATCTCAAAAATTACCCTAATGGCAAATCTAAATTTTAAAAATCTCTTGCTTCTCACAGTCCTGTCATGCATTGCTTGGCAGTCAGCTTGTCCCCAGGATATGAGGAAGCATCTGTGTTTGTAGGGTGGATGTGGGAGGGAACTGGCTTACCCATGAAAATATTGCCCATTTCACCTTTTATTTCACACATTTAGCCACTGAGATGAAACAAAACTGTGTAGAAAAACTAATTTCATCTGCTGCACAATACCATTATTACCATAATCTGGTATAAAAGGGGGAACTTCACAGCACTGGTAAATAGATTATGAGAGTCATTTAAGATCCCAGAGCACGCCGAGAGCCTCACATTTTGCAAACAAGGGATTACAAAACTAATGCCTCCTACCTGCTAAAGCCAGCCACTCCAGCTCAGAGTCACCTGGGGAATAATGAAACACCCGAGTGCTCTGGTTTTTTTAGTCCCATTTCAATTTTTTTTAATATTTCTGTCTCTCCACCCCACCTATAGCCTGGAACTGCTTCTTCAATTCAGCAGCAGAACTGCAGGAGGGAACAGAGAAGACTTTGCCTGTTCCTGCCTCTGCCACCAGTTGCCTTTGAGAAAAGCACTTTGCTGTCCCTGCCTGGCCGTGCAGTCCCCGGGGTTGTGCTCTCTGTTTGTGCAGCCCCCAGAACAGGCTGCAGCACTGGCAGGAGGCGCCTGCAGCCCAAAGCTGGCACTAATTAGCCCCAGCTCCAGGATCCTCACATCAGCTGTCAGCTCCACGGCCGGGATGTCTGCCCTGGCCAGACAGCCCCTCCCAGGAGAAGAACCAGGGCTGCAAAAACAGGGGGGAGAGCTGTGACAACCAGATGGAGATGTGTAAACACAGAACCACCACTTTATCCAGGGGCTACACTTTTCCTCATTCCCTCAAATGGAACAGCCCATTTTTAGCAAAAGCCTTTCTGCAGACACATTTCTCATTGCCCTTCCAGTATCAGGCTTTATTTGCCTGATTCCCTGTGCTCTGGCCAGGGGATATTTGCCACATTTCCTTCACTCCACACCCCACAGGCTGGTACCTTGAACCTCACACTGAGCTCGTGCTTTCCCTACAGCTCTCTCCATCTTGTCCCCAGCTCCACAGGGAATTCCTATCAGTCATATTTGGTGCAAGGGTCACTTCCTGACCCAGCTGCCCACAGCCACTCACTGTGTGATGAGGCATTAATGCTTCTGTTCAGGGCTGGTGCCCTGAAGGGCTCCTGAGATGAAAGAAAACTCCTGTGCACACCAGGGTAACTCTTGGATTAAAAGGAGAAATCAAAATAGCCAGATTTGGGCTTGTTTATTGAAACTGCTGGCTCCTGCAGGGTGTAATGAAGACATGACTGCCTGGTGAAGTTAAAATCTTTTGCCTCCAGCTCCAAATCCTCCAAGAGGGGCATGACCTCCTCTGGAAAATCCCACTTGGAGGTTGCAGAGCAGCCCGGGTCAACTCCTGTTCTGAAGCACCTTTGATGCAGAGGGGCAGAGCCCTCCTGTAGCCCTCAGCACAGGGAGCCACCAGGTCCCAGTCATTTGCCTTCCCCGAGTGCTGCTCCCAGTTCATCTTGTGTTGGAGATGAGCTCTGAAGTACCAATCATGCAAAAATCGACTTTATGTTTGAAGGACAAATGCAAAGTCTCTCTTAATGTCCTTTTATAACCCACACTCCATCACACCTGACACAACCACTCCTGTCAAATATTGTAGTTTAAATAGTGCTGTTGGTAAATGATAAATACATTTGGATAACCTTGCACCCTGGAGAGAAGAGGGTGCCCTGGATTTATTGCTATGGTGTTTAATATTGCTTTATTTTGGCCAAAAAGAAATACTGGAGATGTTCATAAAGCTGAACCCTGTAAATCAATAAAGACCTTCTTGGTGAATCTGATTTTTAGCTGGGAAAGATTTTAGCTACATTGCTAAGAGGTGCAGGGGAGTGGAAGCTGTTTTATTTGAAAATGAAAAAAGCAGGGCATGAAGTGCTTCCTGCTCCAGCTACCCAGAGGTGGGAAGGCTGCTGGCCTGGAATATCTCCCACAGGTTGTGAAACCCCCCTGGTGTTCAGAGGCAGCAAGAAAAAGCACCTGAAGCAGGGGAACCCTTCCAGAACACAGCTCTGAGCTGTCCTGAATTCCTGTGTAGGCAGCTCTGGGATTATCCCAACTGGCAGGGCAGGATGGCCTTGGCTGTGCAGTTCAGAGGGTGAAAACAAGATTGTAAATGTGATTGACCCAGAGCTGAGCATGTGATAACCCAGGGAGCAGAGGCTTTGGCAAATCTATCCCAGAAAGTAGCAGGAAAGTTCCTGACTGCGTTCCTACAGCTTGTTTATGTCGGACTCTGCTGCTTGCTTCTTTGAACTGTCTCGGTTGTGAAGGTTTTTGATGGGGTTTTTTTTGTTGTTTCTCTAATAAGCTGTGTGCTGCAATTTATTCAGTATCACAGAAACGTCTCTGAGAGAAGACAACTCATGCACAGAATTACTCAGACATACATCCCATCCTGCAGAGAGGAACAATGATGGTGCCAGCGCAGCAGAGCCTGCGAAAAGCTGTAACCAGGCTGCTGGAAACAACAACAACAAGAAGGTTGGACGAGCTATAGAAACAAAAGCCAGAGCCTCTGATCAAAGAATCGAATTAGAGACAAGAAAGCAAGAGAGAGCTGGCTGACAATCAAGCAGCCACCCTGTGGGACTCACAGAACACAGTTTAATCTGTCTTTGCTTCAGCTGTCCAGCCATAAAATGGTTGTTGGCCACCTTGCCCAAGTCCAAGGGGGGCTGGGGTCAGACAGCCTCTCGTGAGATGTCTGCACTCTTTCCAGCCAGCTGGATCCTGTATTGCTATGAAGGTAAATAAAGATGAAATTCTTGAACACAGCCATGGTTAAATCAAAATTCTAAACTGTTTTGTATTTCACTCTTCACTGCCTGGGAGCTCTTGCTGAAGCTTTTTCAATTCTGGCGAGGTTCTGGACCTTTTCCTCCAGCTGAAGAAGTTGGAACTGGGGCCTTTGAGCCTTAGAAGGTCCCTTTCCTCTTCCTTGCTGCTACTTCTGTGAGATTTGTCTGGACATCATCCTGTTTATGGCCATTACTCATCCACCAAACAGGGCTGGAATTGGCTGAGATGTGCAGAAGTTGGGGTGTCAAAGCACCCGCAGCTGCACAACCCATTTCCAGGGAAAACAAACCCAAAATCAAGCTGGCTGGAGCAAAGCCAAACCAAGTGTGTCATCTCAATCAGCAGATCAGTTTATGTCTGAGCAGTCCTGTCTCCTTTCCCTCACAGTTTAAGTCCAAGGGAAATTATATCAAATGAGAGAGACAATCTGATTTTGATTTTTCATTCTGTCTCTGTCACCTTTGCTGTCTTAATACCCCAAGGGCCCAGTGGCTGCAAGCTGAGACTGAAATATTTAAATGGCATCTGAAAATCAAGTATTAACAGGGAGAGCCCTGCAAGAGCTGACCAAAGAGCAGGGCTAATTCTCCATCACTTAGATCCAAACCAGAAGAGCATGGGAGGAACCACAGCTTGTTAGACTCAGTACAGAGGTCAGTCACTGCATTTTTATGAGCTTGAGAAGTGCAAGAGGCCAGAGCAGAGCAACCCACAGGTTCTGTCTGACCAGAGAACCCCCAGGGCTGACTCTGCTTCACACAAAGCCTCTGCTGTACCTGGCACCAGCCCTGGAGAGGAACCTGCACCACTCTTGGGGGTTATTTAAGAAATACACCCTAGAAAAGCATGAGAGCTAAAGAGTAGAATTTCAAGCCAAACTTGCAGCATTTACAGCAACACCTCCAGTTTGACCACAGGGGTTTCTAGAGAACAAACCAGAAACCTTTATCATCCCGTGCTCTTAAAAAATTCACCTGGAAGTGAATCCCTCCTGGCTGCCCAGATTTCCAGGGATGCAGAACCTTGTTCCCCCGTGATCTCAGGGTGATGGCTGTGCCTGTGACACAGGGATGTTTGGCTGGGTCAGCTGCCATTGCCTCCCTTTCCAGGGACACAGAACCTTGCTCCCTATGGTTTCAGGGTGATGGCTGTCCCTGTGACAGGGGGACATTGGGCCAGGCACAGCTGCCATTTCCCAGATTTCCAGAGGTGCAGAACCTGGTTCCCTCCTGATCTCACGGTGATGGGCCCTCCCTGTGACACGAGGACATCTGGCTGGACACAGCTGCCATTGTCCCCCTTTCCAGGGCCACAGAACCTTGCTGCCCTGGCTGTGGACTCATGGTGATGGCTCTGCCTGTGACAGGGGGACATTTGGCCAGGCACAGCTGCCATTGCCCAGCTTTCCATGGACACAGAACCTTGCTCCCCATGATCTCAGGGTGATGGCTGTCCCTGTGACAGGGGACATTGGGCCAGGCACAGCTGCCACTCACACCCAGGGGCCTGGCACTCCAAGTGTTAATGCAGATCCTCTGGAGCCCATTCACCGATGCTGATGGGAGTCCACGAGCTCCTTAACCCCTGTCCAGAGCTGTCAGGCTGAATAGATGGTTTGGCCTCGTGTTTGCAGCTTTCACTGCCTTGTCACAGAATATCTCTGGGGGCAGAGGCCACAGCACAGCTCCCATCAATCCAGCTGCGTGCCCTGCCGGGCTGCATTAGCCCTGTGTGTCCCTGGCAGGCTGGGGGAGGCAGGCAGGGATGTTTACTGATATCCCCAGCACAGTCAATCTCAGAGCCAGCTCGGCCCTGTGACCCCTCTCTGCACAAATCACATTGGCTGAAGGCTGTAATTACGGGTTATAATTAGAAGTGGAGTTTCATTTAATGGAGGCAGCAATGTGGCAGGTGCCCCCAGAGTCCACCGAGCTGTGAGCTACGGTTCCCCCTCACTCCCCTCAGCTGCTGCTGCTGGTCTGGAGCACATCAAGGGCCTGCTGAACTTGAGGGTGACCTAGAGGCTGATCTTGCTGCAGATGTTGTACCTCCAGCTAACAAGTCAAACTCCAAACATGAGTTTAGTCCATCGTTGCACCTACCAGATCTTGGAAGGCAACAACAGATCTTACAGCACAATGGGTTGGATCCACTGGCTCTCAATGATTCCCACAGGAGGATCCCTCCCTTTCCCTAGCTAACCTGTCCAACTCCAAACAACACCCAGAGCATGCACTTTGATTCCTTTCTCAGATCACAAATTCAAGCAGAAATGAACGTGTTGCAGAGAAAAGAACCATGTATGTGAAGGGATGAAAGATGATTCACTCTTTGTTATATTTATTGTTCTGAGAGAGGTTTGTTCTACCTCTCAACAACCCTCCAGCAGCAAACAACTCTGGGGAAGATTCAAGGGACCTCTTGATCAACCTAAACATTTTATGTCCTGGTAGATTCTAAAGCCAACCTTTTCTGGACTATCAGCACTACGAAAAGAAGGTATTGCCAATGGATCAGGATTAAAATCCAAAGCAGAGGAGCCAAAAAAACACCTGTGAGAAAGAAGACAATGCACAAACCCAGTCAGGCGATGTTCCTGCTGCTCTGCACCGCCCAAGTGGCCAGCTCTGTGTCACCAGGGTGCAGTGCCAGGCCTTGGCAGCCTTGGGGTGCAGGAAAGCCTTGGTCTTTCTGCAGCCTACGGGAAAAGCCAGCAGGGTCTTTGTTGTGAGATGACTGCAGCACACGAGGAGTCAGGATCGTTTCTCATCAAGTCAAAGAAGTGAAGAGCACATTCCAAATTCAATTGGTGTCAACAGGAATTCAGCTCCTATTCAGGCACTCGTAGCAGTGAAACTGCACCAGAAATTGGCTCTGCAGCCTGGCCAAGGAGCTGATAAAGGCGACATATTCAATCTCGAGTGCAGCAACAAGGGGATGAGAATACCACTTCCTATTTGGAAATCTTCGTGGTGTCTTTGGAGAAACACAATGAGAGAAATTCAAAAGAGCACTAAGTGCACCTTGGAGTTGCTTTTGCTTTTTGTGCTTGTGAGGAAAAGCCACCAAGGGAAGAAATAGAGCCACGACTGCCAGAGTGAGGTTCCCAAGGGCTCTCTCACAAGGCACTTGAGTGGTGCAACCTGAAAACGAGAAGAACACGCCGGGGAGAACCAAACCCAGCAAAGGTGTTTCACAAGAGACCTGTCCTGCTCTGATGAAATCATTCCAGCCATTCTGGCCTCCAATCAAAGGGGAATTTTGGAGGCAGCTTCCCAAGCATTTTGTGTGATAGTTTGGCTCTCTTTCCCTCACCCTGACAGAGCAGAGACTGGAGAAAATGATGAGGATTTTATAGCTCTCTGTGGTAAGCAGTTAATAACTCTCTGAGGCGATAGATCTGGGCTCCACTGCAGGGCTGGAATAATTCACAGTAAAATATGACTTTTCATTTATCACTTTGACACTTAATAAATACTTCCTGGTGAAGCCCAGGGAAGAGGGAGAGAAGGGAGAGGGGGGTCCACACCTGTGGTCACCAGGTGCTTTCAGTGAACCTGGCACATGGGGAAGGATGGTGAGAGACCAACCAGCAAACACAGGCCTGGGAGCCAGTGAGGGATTCAGCTTAAAGGGATTTTTCTTTCTTGTTCATGACTATTGCTGCCGTTTTCTCAACTTGGAAATGAAATTTGAGATAATTTGAGTAAGGAGGTAATATAAAAGTGGAATTTTATTTGAAGGATTTCAGGGGCAGTTATGGAAAGATGTTTTCAAAAGCCCACGCCCCAGGGGTGAGTACGTTTTTATTTGGTTTAGGAAATTAGCATAATTAATAAAAAGCACTGATTAGGAGGACAATATGTGGTGATGCAATTTCTCTTCAGGTCAAGGCTTTTTTCTGGAGTTCCTCCCTCTGCACTAGCTGTACTTTGTCCATGAATTTTTTCTGGAAGAGTTGTTCTTGGCCTTGGTTCCCTGGAAGAACCAAGACAGCACTGGGGCCTTGTACCCCCCAAGCTCTGGAACTTGTTTTGTTGTTTTGCCTAGGGAAAGGCCATGGAAAATTATTGGGAAAATTACCCACTTATACAATAGGCTACAGAGTTACATGTGCGAGGAATATAGAGAACATATAAAGTGAAAAAACAAAACCCAAAATGGCAAAAACCATCGTAAGAGGCTCCTTCTGAGCCAGGCTGGGCCTCTGTGGACACTGAGGTTTCCTTGCACTGGTAACAGTGGATGAAAGGTGCAAATCTGAGGCAAAATGGTGTGTGGCCCTTTCTCCTCTCTTGTGCTGCCATCACCCACACGGGTGGAGGGAGGGCTGGAGCATCCCAAAATCTCCCTGCTGCTGGCCCCGTGTGCCACGATGGCTCTGCAGCTGCCTTTGCTTGGGAATGGAGGTGCCTCACGGATCTACATCCTCCTGTCACTGCAGAGAGGCAGGAAAACATTGTCTGTGTACTTCGAGAAAAGAAACCCGAGGCAGGAACTTGTCAGGAGAGAGCCAACATCAGTTTGCCTGGGGCAGTCCCGGAGTTCTGCAGCAGGAGGATGAGCCTGGCCAAGAACAAAGAACACGCCTTCGCTTCCCCTGCAAGCAGGAGGGATTCCCACTGAGAGAATCCCACCTGAGAGCTGGGACGGGGCCTCCAAATCCCAGCTGGCCCCAGAGGAAGGAGGGCTCAGCCTCAGGAAGTGGAAAATCAGTGAGCACCTCTGGCAGGAGCTGCTGTTTGCTCCCAGCCCCTCAGAAATCACAGTGGCTCCCAGGTGAGCAGCAGTGCCCAGGTTTGCTCCCGGGGCAGGTGCTGCTACATGGGAGAATCCTGCACCTCCTGGAGTTTCCCTCTGCTGGATTCCCTCTGCTTGGGCTGTCAGTGGAGGCTGCAGACACCATCCTCAGTGAGGAAACCCAGCTCCTTAGGGGGTACAGAACCAGGGACATTGCTGGGAACCAGGTTTGCCCATGGCTCCTTTGCAGCTTCTTTTCACTGCCTCCCGTCTTCTTGAACACCTTTTTATCTCCACAGATGCCATTTCCTTCTCAGTCCTTTGCATCCACACACTCATCACGATCAGTGGAAGAGGCTCTTGGCTTCCCCCACCCTCAAGAGCCTTCACACAAACCCCTGATGGACACAAAGCCCTGGAGGTCCCCAGTTCCCTTTTCCCTCCGTGGCTGTTCCTCTCAGAGTGGGTTTGGCTGGAGAGCTCGTCCCTCCAGCAGGGAGGTGACGATGTTGCTGTATTGTTCTGAACAGCCTGGAAGTGTTTTAGCAACACAGGCAAACAACAAACATTATCCTGTGCACAGTATTGACTCGCTTAATTGGCAAGTGAGGTGTTGGGCTGGCCTCCTGCTTGGCTTCAATTGTGGATGTGCCGAGCTCTGTCTCTGCTCATCATGCTGTCAGTGGGAAAGGCTCCACGCAGGGTAATCACAGCCTGCTGCAGACTCGGTGCTCAGGAAAGCTCCAAATCAAAAGAAAATAGCAGACAACACCGAGGGGAGATGGAAGGAGGGGTGGAGGGGGCCAAACTCGCAGCCTGCAATTGTAGCTGCTCCTTCTGGGAGCTGGTGGGTTCCTGAGAAACTTCTTTGGGTTGGTTCAAGGCTCATGTCAGGCAGACACTGATGAAATGCACAGGAAAGGGAGAGCTGGGAGCTGCAAGAGGGAGTTTCCTGGTTCAGCTGACGGGAGAGGGGACAGCTGGTGCTGGAGAGCAGCAAACTGAGAGAAAGGGGATATTCTACCCCTGCCTTCTCACTTAACCTCAGGCAAGTCACAGGTACTCCCTTTGCCACAGCTCTCACATGGCAAATGAGCATTGTGGTCTCTCCTATGCCTCTCCTGCTGTTACTGCTCAAGGACCAGGTTTTCTAAGGCAATTTGCACCCCTGAGGATGCACGTGTGTGCCCAGAAGTATTTAAAATTGTTCTAAGCAATTATGTGCCCGGCTCACTTGGGTCTTGTCCCATTTCAGTGCAGCCTCAGGCATCCAAATGCCTCTGCAATTCTGGCCCTTGGACTCTTTGAAGCAGCAAATTGTCTCTTGCTATGAGTGTCTGTATAAATGTGAGTGTCTGTGGATGCACGCACACACACCGCTGTCTTATGCTCTGGCACAAAGAACCCAGGGGCTACAGAGGTCCAAAAGTAAAAGCTGTCCCCCAGGAGGGCTCACTTTGCAGGTTCTTATTGCAGGTGCAATATCAGCTCAGCTACAAAACTGGACCTGATTCTCTTCCCACTTTGCAGCCAGGCCACATGAGGCTGTGCCTGTTCCTGCCTCAGGAGCTGGGCAGAGCTGATGGATGGCCCTGCTGGTTGTTGGGCCATCCATCTCAGGGGTTCTCAGAGTCACACACAGGCACGAGGGGAGGCAAAGAAACTGGTAACCAGTTCATGAGGTTACCATGAACCTGGAGAAAGAACAAACTCTAAGAACTCTGGCTGGCGGAGGGGGTTAATGCAGCAGTTCCTCACTTCTCCTGCAGACAGGCACTGAGCTTACAGCAGCCAGGAAATCCCACACATTTGGAGATGACATCCTTTATTGTAAAATGCGACAAACCCCGGATCCGGGAAAGAAATGCTGATGTCTGGCTCCAGATCAGGAGGCTGAAGGATCTGCTTTATTAAAACGATACTATATTACATTAATATACTATTTAAAGAGAGACTATCCTGTTCTGCATACTTACTTCTTACTTACCTATCAACTAACAAACAAACCCGTGACTCTGCTGAGAGCCCGAGCCACAGCTGGATCCCACTGGTCACTGACCCCAAACAACCTTCACCAGAATCCAACCCAGCAATCACTGCAGGTGAACAATCTCCATACCACATTCCACATGGGGAAAACAAAGGAGCAGAGATAAAGATTGTTCTCTCTTCTTCTCTCTGTGCTTCTCCAAGAAATCCTGAGAGACAGAATTATGTCTCTCTCTCCAGAGAATGTGAATGCCACAATCCTTGGTGGAAGTGGTGTCACACCAGAGAAGCACAGGGCAGTCTGGCCACTGGGACAAGGCTGCTCTCCATCATATCGATTCCATTAAACAGCTCTTGCCCAGCTGCAGACGTGCCAGGGGGTGTGAATGCAAACTCACCTCAAGCTCAGCTCTTACAGCTGCCTGGGCTCAGGTCTGTCTGCTAGGCCGGCACTTGGACAGGAGTGTCAGCCCTTCTGTTCAAACCTCGTTCAGAGAGGATGACAAAGAGGAAGGAAAGGCACGTGGGTGAGAACAATCCTTAGTGCTGGAGCCAGGCTGCGGGGCTGGCAGGTGTATTTCGTGTACACATCACTTCTGCAAACTGAATTTGTTAGTACAGGGCTCACTCTGCCTTTGTGCACGCTGTATGTAACCCCAGCTCCCAGGTTCCAAGCAGACATTTCCATTAGCAGTGCTTAAAACCCAGCTCTGTCAGCACTTCCACTGCACGTCTGGAGGCGTTAACTCCCCATAAAGCACCCGCTCCCAGCTGGAACACAGCACACAAGAGGGGGAGATGAATGTGCATAATTCCCATTAGCTCTTAACGTTCTTATCTCTGGGGCCCCGTAGCTGGAAAACACCTCCCCAGCTCCGTGCAGGAGCCAGCATCCTTCCCAGATTTATCCTGCAGACATGCGGCTGGGGATTTTACTTAAGGTTTAACTCGATTGGCAGACGTTGTTTTTCCGGGTGGCTTCTGTTCCACCTCTAGGTTTCTGTAAAGCAGCTCTGAGATGCATTGGCAGAGTGTGCTGGGTGTTAATTACCAGCTACAAGCACAGCATCAAATGCAGAAGGATTTTTTCATTCACAATCTGGCACGGAGTAACAAGAAGAGCAACAGGTTGTGGAGAAGAGAGTTATCTTCTTACCTGCCTCCAAACTGGATGAGAGTTTGGGAGCCAGGTAGGAAGAGCAGAGTCTGCTTAGTGCCAGGGCAGCAAGGAGGGATAGATTTAGGAGAACACTAAAGTTTAGTCAAACTAAACAGAGTTTCCTGTGTGTGATCATCTGCTACAGGATGAGCTGCACACTGCAACACTGTGAAAACCCATCCAGGGAATCGGGGATGCCACAAATCCATGCAGATGTTCCAAGCTCCCGGATCCCTGACAGCCCTGCTGGTGATCACAGCCCTGTATTTATAGTGTATACATTCCCTAGATCCACCTCCTGCAGGCCAGGAAAATTTGGGAAGGCAGTACCTCAGATGAACTTTTGTCTGAAGGAACAGAGGATCCATCCACACAGGAGCGGTGTGAAGGCTCACAGCAGAGAGGGAGCTGCTCCAATTCCAGGCACAGAGAGGAAAGCCAGCAACAACCACAGCATTTTATCTACCAAATATTTCTGTGTCTCACATGAAATTGGATTTTCTCAGAGCCTGCATCTCCCTCCCCAGGAGTCAAGGATGGAAACATCCTTCTGAGAAACACTGATGAAGGCAAAGAGAAACGCAGAGATATTTCAGCATCACGGAGGGAGGTTTCAAGGCTGCAGCAGAATTTCTCTCTCCTCTCACTCCTACCCTTATCTGTAGAGCTCTTCATGTTGTGCAGAGCCCAGCACCTTGTGAATCCTGGAGCAGAAAATAAACAGGGGGTGGTGCCAGCAACAAGATTCTTATTAGAGATTCCTCATGTCCACATCTTGGAGCAGGCAGAGACAAATCTGGGAGCCTGCCAGCACACGGGAAAGGCTTTCCTTGAGATTCCTGGCTGGATGTTGAACAGGTTTTTTGTTCCTTTTCCAGGTTGATTACTGCCTAGGAGCAGAGAACACAGTATTTCTGCCTTGCTTTGGGGAGGTGTCTTCCCAAGGGTAGCAGGAGAGAGAGAGAGGGGGAGAATTAGGTTTTTATGTTGGTTCATGGGAAGCCTCACAGAAACTTTGTTCAGGCTGTGGGGAATGAGCTTTCCATGGTCCTGCTGAGCACTCGAAGCTGTTTGAAATCTTGGTTATTAGGGCAGGATTGAGGTGAATAAAACAATGGGCAAAGAACAGGAACCCTCTCAGGGTCTGTGGTGTCAG
This sequence comes from Vidua macroura, assembly GCF_024509145.1. Lineage (NCBI taxonomy): Eukaryota > Metazoa > Chordata > Aves > Passeriformes > Viduidae > Vidua > Vidua macroura. Next base: position 5,805,026 of record NC_071590.1, on the reverse strand, counting down.
GATGACCCCAAGATTGTAAAAGTTCTTGTTTCCCAGCCCCTGCAGCCAAAGAAGGAGTTAGAATGCGTAGGATCAGCTTTTCAAGATGGTTTATTTTTCCTTATCTATAACATTCTTTCTCTGACCTGCCGAGCTCCATCTAGCAAGGAGGCCATGGCATTCTGTGTGCTGCCTCGGGCGGTGTTTACATTTTATATTACAAACTACACGTGCTATGTTTACAATAACGTGCCAATATCTATCATCTATGTTGGACAGTGTGTCTCTACCTTAAACCAAGAGAAAAGTGTCACCATCACACCAAGACATGGAGGACAAGAAGAAGAAGGCCAGTACATGCCCAAATCCCTCCATCTTGATCCCCTGAATCCTAATCTAAAAAAACGCCAAAATTCTACTTTTTCACCCTGTGTTAACTCAACTACTACACTACTCAAACCCTTGTGGCTTGTAATTCCTCACACAAAGTTGGCAGTTTTTTCCACGGGCTAAAATGGAAGCCACAGATGTTTTTGACTTTGTGCCAGGGTCTCTCATCCCCCTGCCAGGGTCTTGAGACAGCCAGAGCAGCCAGAGGGGTGTCCTGGGCTACGACAGAACCCCAGAAGGAAATATGGTTTGTGTCTTAGAGCAATGCCTTAGAAATAACCAGGCTGGAGGGAACTTCCAGTGGGTGAAGAGCTGGGACAAGGCACAAGCTCTGCTCCAAGGAGCCTCCAATCCAACCAGCTGAGACAGGGCAGGGGACAGGCAAAAGGAAACCCCAGAAATGCAAGTGCAAGGATTATGGAGAGCCCTAAATGTTCCACTCCAACCTGCACACTCCAGCCCTGCACACAAGCAGGATTCAATCCTGGGCATTACCAGGAAGAAAAACCTTTAAGAAGAAACTTATCAATTACTATTAACTAATTAAATTACCTTCTTTGAGACACAGGTGTTAGAAGATGCAAAGTATCATTTTTTGAGAAAAAATACACACAGTCCCTGTCTTCAGTGTCTGTTTCTGTGCTGGATTTTTCTCCCTGAAGCTCCAGGTCTCCTGAACTTTGCTGGGGATGCTGCCTATTTTTAACCTGCCTTGGCACTTGTGTTATTGTTCATGTCAGAATGAGGCCAGGTAATAAATATATCTTCCCACCAAAACTTCCCAGATTTTGTTAATTTAGACACTCCAGTGTGAAGCCTAGCACACGTAGGGAATGCTCCAGAAGGAATGTCTCAGTCCTGCTCTGAGAGCAGGCTCCTGGCCCCAACCAGGGGGAAGTTTCTGCAGGCACACGGCCACACCACGTGCCATGGCCAGGGAAGCTCCTGCTCCTGAGCAGGGCTATTTTTGCCACCTGCACGGCTCTCACTCCAAAACTGTGCTCCAGGAGCCTCAATATTTATGTGTCACCAATTTGTCATCTGCCTGGGAACATCTGCTACAGGTAGGAAATCAATCCATGGCGTCAGCACAGCCCAGCACCACAGCTATCCATACTAAAACCTCTCTAGATTTCAGGGCTAAGAGAGCTCCCAAGGAAATTCCTGGGGTCTTGTATAACCCTTCCCAGCCTGACAAACTAATTGCCCTATAATTCAAACACAATTGCAATCTCTACTGGAAGGGATTATATGCAGATGGCAGGTGTGACTCTCATTTCCTCTCTTACTTATTCCGAGCCTTTTTTTTCTGGTATCAGTTCCATTAAAAACGAAATTATTAATGCACAACCCTCCATTTTATTCAACCTGATTTTAGGAGGTGTGTGTTAAACCCACATCCAGACACAAAGGCTCCTGAGGAATCACTCCTCCTGTTGAAGTTCTCCTCACAAAAGCCTCCCTGGGAATCCCGCCAGCCCTGAGCCTGGGAGCTGGTGTAATAATAAAAATGTAACATGATGTATCATAAATTATATACGGGATGGGACCGGGCAGGGAATTGTCTTTCACCCATCCCAGCCAACTCCAGCACTGCCTAAAGGTCTCTGGCTGCTCAGGACTTGGAGGAGTGTGGCAGGACTGTCCTCCCCTCTCCACCACAGGAGGCTGGTGCAGATATGAAGAGATAACCCAGGGGCTGAAAGGGCCAAAGGAGTCATCTCTGGAGCCAAAAGGGCTCAGGCCTCAGCTAAGGAGCTTAGTCTGGAGAGCAGATGTGGGAAGAGATAAAAGAAATATTCTTGATTGAGAGACACTGTTTTACAGATGATAAAAGACACACAATTATCAGAGGGGCAGAAGCCTTCTACACACACACCCTGAAAGTGTTCAGACTTTTTCTCTGGAGTTTGGACACAAATCCATGGTTATTTCCCTGGGGATTGAGGGAAAGGATCTCAGTGTGTACCCCACCAACAACTGGATGGTAAGATACACTGAATGCCAAGTTTTATTATTTCTTCACTGTATATACCTACTAGTAGTTTCTCCTTTTGTCTTTATTCCTATATATCTATTAGTAGTTTATCTTTTTGTCTTTATACTCTTTGTCTTTATACTCTAAAGTGTATAATTTAAGTCTTATGTCTGTTAGTTTTGTTCATCTATTAAATGAATAAATCATTCTATAATAGAGAGAATTAGCCACAATTAAAGAACTTAGGAACGAGAGTAGGTTTTGGAGTGCTGGCCACCTCAATAAAGCTACAGAGCTCTAGGCAGAAAGGAGGGATTTCTCCAAACCCCACATCCATTCCTAACAAGGAGATGGCTTTGTGTGCTCTGCACCTGCCAGGCTGAGCCTTCCCCACCCTGAGTGTGCAATCCCAGCAGAGCAGGGGCTGCTTCCTGCCTTCCATGGAAGAGTTCCCTTGGGAAAAGGGTGGCAGGACCCCCTCCCTGCCCACCCCCTCAGCTGGGAGCACACAGCAGTGCCCAGCACAAAGGATGGGGCTCTGAGTTGTTTCCCAGAGTCAATCCCTCTCAGCTTAATTTGCCTCTTCCATTTGTTCTGCAGGGAAGAGGAGGCTCCAGCACAGTCAGCAATCCTGCAATGAGGACATTTGCCTGCTCCCAGACAGGCAGGAAAGAAGCTAAGGAGGGATTTCATTTCAGTCCCTTCCCTCTCCTCCATGCCACAGCTTCTCGCCCCCAGGCTCCCTCAGGCTGGCTGTCTCGCATTTTTACAAGAACTGTAACAATATCATGCTCACAGCCATATGGAGAGCAAATTTTAAAAATCCTATTAAAATCTTGGCTGTTTTGTGGGATAGAAAAGAGAATTTCCCTCCTCCAGCCATCCAGACTGTCCCACAGCCCAACTGTGTGTCAAACATCCCTTTTTTCTTCCCTTCTGACTCGAAGGAGTCTTCCCTAGATTTCTATCCCAGTTTCCTTGGCATTTTCCCCTGTGGGATACCTGGGAGCAGTTTGTTGCCAGTACTGCCCACATGTGCCTGGAGGTCCCAGCTGGCACACGCCAGCCAGGAGAAACAGGCATGAGCTCAGCAGGAAGGAGAGGAGAGATCCTGGCACCTGGAGATGTGCAATGGGACATGAGCAGCTCATTCCAGCCTGGAACTGTGCATTTTAGTGACTTGAGGACAGCAGGATACACAAATTGCACAAAGCTCTTCCTGGTGCTGAGGGGGCACCAGGTCTCCCTGAGGGATGTGAATGGCCTTTAACCAGATCCCAGCAAGCAAAAGCCAAAACAGAGTATAATTCTGGAAAAAAGACAGGGTTTGGGGGGGTATTTTTCTCTCCCAAATGCATGAAAGCTGTTTACTTTTTGTTTCAAAAATGCCAAACCTTTTCATTGCCCCAATTCCTAAGAAAAATTCAGCACTTCATTTCAAGGTTGCTGTTTTCAGTTTTCCTGAACAGTCTATGGAAAGCCACATGGAATAAAATGTGGAAAGGAGAAGGGGAAGGGGAAGGGGAAAGGAAAAGGAAAAGGAAAAGGAAAAAAGGAAAAGGAAAAGGAAAAGGAAAAGGAAAAGGAAAAGGAAAAGGAAAAGGAAAAGGAAAAGGAAAAGGAAAAGGAAAAGGAAAAGGAAAAGGAAAAGGAAAGGCAGCACAGAGGCCCTGCACACTCACAGGGCCACTGTCACCCTTGCATCCCCCCCAGGAATTCCTGCAGCAGGCAGGAATCTGCTCCTGCTGCACTCTGAGAGGAAAAAGTGCAGCTGCTCAAGGCAGAGCCCCAGCACATCCCAGCCCAGGCCAGATGTGAGGAGAGGAACCATCTCCTGCTGCAGCAGCACTAAAAATCCTTCACAACTGTTAGAGCCACAGGGAAACAAATGGTTTTCTTTTTTTTACAGCCTCTCATCCTCTCCCCTCCTTCCCTGGCTGGTACATGGCTGAGGAAAGCCAACTGCAATTAAACATTTCACTCCTCTATGAATGGCTGCGTTTGTAAACAATAGCCCCACAGAAATCCTGCAGCTCTCAGCAAAAGCAGCCCAAATTCCCTGACAAAATATTCCAGCTCTCCAGCAGGAAATGGCTCCTCTGCACATCCTCCCGAGCTCTCCTGCAGGCTCCCTCGCCCCTCCAACCCCTCTTGCCCCAGATTTAGAGCCTGTCACAGCTAATCTGAAGCAGTGGATGCAGGCACAGTGACACCCTGGCCTGGCAGCCGTTCTGCTGGAAGAGCTCTGCAAAGCTGCTACTTTAGATAAATAAACAGCACATCCCCTGCAAGACATCCTCTGCACAGCACCAGCGTGGGGAGCCTCTGCTGCCATAACTCCCCATGTCCTTAGTGCCCGACAGCCCCCATAAAGAGCTGGCAGCTTTATGTGCCACTTAAACCCAGCCTGTCACCACGGCAAAGTTCCCTCAAAAGGCTCAAAGGAAAAGGATCAGGGTGTTATAGATACATATTCCAATATTGGCTTTTCGCAGGTATTAAAATGGATTTTATGTGTGTGATGTTAAAGTAACTTTGCTATATAATAACATATATATCAAATGTAATATATATATTATCAAGAGATAATTTTTATTTCTGTTGTTAATTAAGCTCAGTGAAGTAGCTGATATCAGTGTGCTTGTGTTAAAATGCCTGCTGGGGTGGGATAACATCCCATGAACACAGGATGAGGACACCTGAACAGATCTGCCAGCCATCAGCACTCACCATCTGAAGACAATGTGGGCCAGGGCCAAAACTGGAGGTGATGATAAAAAGGGACCAAAACCACAGCCAAGGAATGTGCGTGCTGTAAAAAGGTGGAGCCAAGGAGGAGATGTGCTAAACATGCTTGGAACATGTAAACTAGTTTGGGAAAAAGTTTACTATGCATAAGGGTCTATGAATATGCAACAGGCTGATGTAATTAGAAGTTATTTATGGGGTATCCCAAAGATAAGAGGATGCTCTTGGCTGAGTGCCAAAATAACCTTTGCTCTGTGGTTCTTGTCTTCTATTGTCCTTTATTAAACTGTGTACATTTTCACAGGAGAGTGAATGTGTTTTCCACAAGGGTGAGCACCCAGTGGCCCCTCACACCCTGCCCCTGGTGCCAGAGCACAGCCTGCTCCTCACTGCTGGTTCTGGGGCTCCCCGTGTATGGGAATCAATCACACAGGACTCCACTTTCTTCATGGTGGAAAAGCCCCTTCTTTATTCACATAACTCCTTTTTGTACAGATTTACAGACCTCGTGTGGGACTCCAATTGGTCAGTAGTTCTTCCCAATTACTTTATTGGTCAGTAACAGGTTGTTATTTTATATTAATTGGTCACTCAAACTCTTGGTGTCTACGTGCAGGGAAGTTGTTTGTAAGAGATAGTTTTCATTTTTCTATCTAATGGTGCAAAAACAGTTTATGCAGGTGCAAGTTGGTTTTTTTTTTACCCAGGAATAGCTTGTTATGTTAATGAATTGCTCACACCAGGATTGCTTTCACATGGGAACTTGCAAAATGCTGGCTTTGACAAGGCCAGCCACTGATTCCAGGAGAGCAGGCTTGATTTTATGAAGCCTTTCTTAATGATTTTTCTACCTTAGTGCAACACATGTGAACCCCAGCAGTGCTGGGAGAGTGTCCAAGCAGCACAATTGATAAACTCCAGACAGGAAGGATGCTCCCCCTGGGCTGAGTGTGAAGGGATTTCCACGGATAGCAGAGCAGTGAGAGAGTCTTGATTCAGCTCAGGCTGCTGTGCCTGGGGGACACGGAGGATGCAGCCCTAAAGATAAAGGGTTTGACCTGCATTTGGGGTGAAACTGGATGAGCTGCACACATTTACAGTTTGCAAACACAGGCAGGTCCTGCAACGTGCAGAGGAGCAAGCAATCTCGAATCTCCCAAAGCTTTCCAGCCTCCCTGTACATAGATCTGTGCTTAAACACAATCATTTTTATTTTAGGATACTGAGAAGTGAGTTTTTCCCCCAAGATTAAAACACAGGGCCAAGAAAATTGCCCCAAACTGCCCCATCTGTTGCGTGGATCAGAGTTTCTGTGACGAAAGCCAGAGTGTTTGTTTTATTTTCAAACAGCATATGGTTTGATTTTTAAAAGCTCAGCCACTCAGGAGCAGCCTTCCAGAAAAGCCTGGAGCACAGCAGCTCCTCTGGACCCACGTGGGAGGTTCTGGAAGAGCCCAGCACCCAAGCATTTGAAGTCCCTGGAAAAGTTGCTCTGTCTGGGAGACGAGAACAGCAGAAAAACACTTGCCTGGTGCTTTGTAATCCATCTACCCCAAAAGCAAGGAGAGCTTTAAACCAGAGGAAAAAACCAAACCCTCAGAAATTTAATAAAACAGAGAGGGAAAAGAAAGGCAGGAAAGGGTTGAATAAATTCCACTTTTGGTTTTAGACTTGTAACACCATAAATGCTACTGAATAAATCACAAGCAGACCAGAGAGCTGAAATAATACAGGGGGAAACCTGAGTTGCCATCCATCACCCTCCCCCTGACACATAATAAACGCTTCTCCTCCAGCCAGCACGCATTAGCATAGTGAGCACAGCACGCCCAGCACTCTGACATCCCCCTGCCCACGGATTATCCTGCTCCTGGCTCTCCAAAACCTCTGTTCCTGCCACCTGGGGTCCTTGCTGCCACCCAGCACACCAGACTCTCTCTGCTGTCACCACAGCGAGTGTGAACTACAAATTCTGCTGTGAAAATAAAGGCCATGAGAGCTGCTAATCCCCACGGCTCCCTGAGGGAGGTTGCTGGCAGGTGAGCAGCAGAAGTGGAAATGGCATTTCTGGGTCCCTCTGCAGCCTTTCAGAGCCCAGACAGTGATGTCTCACTTTGCAAGATCCAAGAATCCAAGGATGAGGCTCCTATTTGGCACCCAGAGAGGGGTAAAGGTGCAGCTGTGGAGCGAGGCCACCTTCACACAACTCCACACCAGCCACAGAGGCTGATGAGGACATCTGGCCTGGGTTGGAAATGGGGGTGTTTATTCTAATCCCATCTGTCAGAGCTGGGGCAGTTCTCTGCTGTTCTTTGGGCACTTTTCTTTATCTCTCCCACAAACCAAGCCTCCCTCCAGGAGATCTCTTCTGTTCATGGCCACTGAGTGTCCCTGCATGGCTGAGAAAATTCCATCATCCCATGGGGAGATGCTCCATCCAGGGGGAGGAGCCAAGCATTCCTACCTGGATACAATCTGAGGCTTTGGGACACCACAGCAGTCTTTGCCCACTGCATTCCCACAGGAGCAGCTTTCTGCCCCACTGCATTCCCAGAGGAGCAGCTTTCTGCCCCACTGCATTCCCAGAGGGAGCCCAGGCCCATCCACACCAGCCCTGGAGCTCCAGAGGAAAACTCCAGCCTTGTCCAGGATCCTGCTCCAGCAGAAGCACAGCTGGCACTGCAGGAGGGCTGAGCCCCCATGGAATGGCACTGCCGCCACCACCCTGACCCACAGGCTGCCAGGGCCTGCTCTCACTCTGGCACTGGTTTGTTTTCTTTTGTACTATTGCATTTGTATTTTTAATTTTACTAGTAAAGAACTGTTATTCCTATTCCCATATCTTTACCTGAGATCCCCTTAATTTCAAAATTATAATAATTCAAAGAGAGGAGGTTTACATTTTCCAATTCAGGGGAGGCTGCTGCCTTCCTTAGCAGACACCTGTCTTTTCAAACCAACACAACATCCAAAGTCTTGGGACACAGCAGGAGCGTGGGAAGCCAGGTTTATCCCAGGGAACCCAAGCCAGCAGCTGCCATGGGTGTCCTCATGCAAACACTGGGATAGAAACTGGCTCCAGTCAAAACAAACCCACCTGTGGCTGCAGTGGGGCACTTGGGACACCTGGGCCAGGACGTGACAGGACATCTCCATCAGCCGGGGCTCCATCCTGACACCACCCTTGTGCAGGCACGGGTGGGGCAATGTGTTTGCAAGGGTTAGGCCATCGTGTGCACCCGCTGGCTTCTCAGCTTGTTATCAAAGCCTCAGGAATTCGTCAAGGCTATTAGAACATAAATTGTGCTAAATTAAGAAAGAAGAGGCTGAGAATCCGAATACCAAGACCACAAGAACTAGATCACAGAGGACGGTGAAACACCTAAACTGTGACCAATCACACACTCCAAGAAATGCAGGCAAGAAAATGAGTGAACAAGACAAAGACACCAATCAAGAAGTGTGCACTTAGTAGTTTGTAGAATCTATAAATATGTGTGTCATGTAAACAATAAACAGCTTCTACTTAATCATATTGGTCAGTTGTTCAGGAGTCCTGGATTTCCTGCAATACACGGGGGTGAGAGGGAAGCATTTCCTGCAGGGCTGGAGCTGGGAATGAGCCCAGCCCACAAGAGACAGGGAGTGACAGCTTAAGGGACATCTTAAATCCAGCTGGAGACAACCTTTAGAAATGTTCTAAAGGTTTGCAGCCATCATTGGTGAATTAAATCCATTTCAGGAGGAAATACCTTGCCAGGCCTGAGTGATTGCCCAGAGTAAAGATGGAAAGATGTGAAAATGGGTGATAAATATGAAGAGAGGGAGATGAGAGACATATAATGGAACGTCTGACACAGCCTTAATTACAGCCTTGTATATACTCTGAGGAAATATATTTAGCTGATAGCAGCACTGGGGGTTTGAGGCTTTCTACAGCAAGCTTAGGTTAAAATAAACATTTATTTTAAGCATAAGCAAGTCATTCAACTAGTTAGTTTAAAGCTGAGCTAGGTGAATAGCTTACAGTAAATAATCTGCTACATGCATTTATTCAAGTTTCTTTTTAGCCTAAATTTCCTAGGAGAACAAAAAAAAAAAAAAAAAACCAAAAAAACCCACCACCTTTTATTGCTCTGTAGTAGTCATCTTCTCAAATTTCCTGCCCAATTTTTTTGAGATTTACTCATAAAGGGCCTGGAAGTGCTATGATCTTCTAAATTGCTGATGATTCCCCACTCCTGGAATAGCTTCCAGAAAGCCCAGATTGGATGGCTTCGAGTTTCTTAAAGTCATGTCCTAACTCCTGAGACAAATAACTGCTCCCTCAGATAGCCCAGCACCAGTCTGAGGTGGATTTTGGCCAGGACATCATTTTTGTGATAGTGTCTCATGGCTCCTTTGCCCTCTTGTCCATGGCTGTTTAAAGGCAGGAATTTTTGAGAGTGATCCTTCCCAAATACCAAAATACTCCTCCCTCAAATACTCTGCTGTTAATTATCCCTACAGCCAGCTCTGCCCATCACATCCCTGTGCAGAAAAGGGGATCTCTGAATCAGGCACTTGCAAACAGCTCCTGGAACAGCTCCTCACCCTCCTCTGCCTCGGGAAGAGCCTGTGGAGCAGCTCACATCCCCGCAGAGGATGTGGGATCACCCTCAGCCCGACTCCAGGACAACAAAGATGGGCTCCACTCTGTGCAGACAAATCCCCTGAATAATTCATGGCCAGGATGGATCCTGCTCTGCGGCAGGATGAGGAAAGGCCTCGCTGTGTAAGTGCCCACTCCAGCAGTGTCCATCACAGGGAAGCACTTGTGGACATCCTGCCCACTGCGCTTGCTCCAGGGCAGGGATCTGACCCCTGAGCCGTTTGTCAGAGCTGTGGGATCTGCTCTGGAGCACCTCGGTGGCAGAGCTGCCACGCTGCCCTTACGTGCCCTGCTCCTGTCCTTCCCCTTGTCGTCTGCTGCCCGAGTCCTCCAGGACTAATGGTGTTTATCCTGGGCAATGACTCAGCCCATGATGGGCTTTTCAATCCTCTGGTGTGGCAGAAAAGGTTACGCTCAATCCAGCTGCAAAAGCTGCTCCTTTGGTGATCTCCTCCAGCTCTCACAGCCCCATCCACACCAAGAGCTCAGATTGGGCCCCAAATGTTCTTTTTCCAGAATTTCAAAGCTTTTAGAGCTGTCTGGTGAGACCCTTTTACATCCTCTTCAGACCATTAGAACAGCAAAGGCAGGGAATTCCCTTCCCAAGGGCTCACACCCAACCCCTCGATGCAACAGGAATTGCAAGAGGTTCATGTTTTGTTGCAGGCTCATTTTTACACCCATTTTTTTCAACCCAAAGAGCTCAAGAGGATGGGATCCCAGTGGCAGACCCAGCTTCCAAGAGGAGCCCAAGGAATCAGCTCATGTGCTCAGCCCAGCCTTGGGCAGGGCCAGTGCCAGCCCAGGCAGCTCTGGAGCTCCCAGAGATGGATTGTGCTGTCACCTGTGCCTCCCACTCCTGGGTGCCAGCCAGCAGAAGCCATGTCCTGCTTTGCATAATGCTTGGGCTGGGAATATTATTCACCTCACAGATAATGGGAATGCACACAGCTCCCCTCCTCCAGGGCTGGCCCTGTTCAATCTGCTTCTCTAAACAGAAGCAAGGAGCAGGGAATAAGCAGGAGGCAGCTGAGTGTCTGGAGGTCAGGGGTTTGTGTGGTTGTTTTTCTCCTTTACAAGAGATAAATACATTCCATGTTATGCTATGGATTTTCATCTTGTCGACCTCTCATAAACTAAGCAGGGTCAGGCGATGGTCAGTGCTTGGGCTGGAGATCTCAAGGGAAACAAAATCTACAGCAGAGGAGGAAGAGAAATATTTGTGACTTGGCTGTTTAGGGAGTAATGCTCCTCTCTCTCTGAGCCAGCCCTGAATCCCCATTGCAGGCAGGGTTAATCAGGAAATCACAGCTGCAGAACTTCCCTGCTCCCTGTGGAATGTGAAACCAGGGTGAGTTGATTCATAGGAATCAAAGGGAGTTAGGAACAAGAATTAAATGGCAGTCAAGCATTTGAGCTCCTTTAAGGAAATACCAGCCTTGATCATAAAATCTGGTATCTGTCTCACTCCAACAGGTATTAGCCAAGGGGCAGCTCTTTAATGCTCCACATAAAAGGCATTCTAGCCTACTTCTTCCCCTATATTTAGGCAGCAATTTTGTTTGAATCCAGTATGTTTGCTCCCCCTACTGAACTGTCCCACGTGCTCAGTGTGTGTTTTCCAACAGTTCCCCACACGGTGCTCCTGAGCTGGCTGAATTTCCCCAGTGAGCAAAATAATTTCTATGCTCAGTAGCCTGCAAAGCACCTCGGAATCTTTCAGATGAAAGGCCCTCATCAAAAAAGTGTATAATAAGATTCCATTCTTGTATCATTTATTCTCATTATGGCTAATAGCAGTGCTTGTGTAAAATGTTCTCCCCGTGATCAGAACGGGCTCTCCAGCAAACAGCCCGGCCCGTGGAAGCTCAGGACAAAGGAAGCATCAGGGAATAGGTGCCCAGAGTTCACTCAGCTCTTCTCAGCTTCCTGCTTTGAAGATTTTAATTAGAACAGCATCCTGGAGCAGCTCCAGAGGAATAAAGGACAACAGAGCAGCTGGGACCCTCCGCTCGTGGTGGGCACGGGGCTTTTCAGAAGGGAAATGAAGAAGGAACTCAAAGGAAGCAGGAGAGGAGGCAGAGTGGAGGTGTGGGCACAAACAGCACAGCCAGCAAGGAAAGGGGGGTGGTTGGGATCCCTCAGGCTCTGGGTTTGGGGTTACCCACCAGCAAACAGGGTAGGGAACATCCAGGGTGTGCTGGGGAGTGAGGCAGCACTGCCATGAGAAATGGGGAGGAGAAAGAGGAGTCTGAATTCAGCAGCAGTAAAATAGGGCAGAGAAAATTGGGCAAAATAGCGTGGAGAGGGAATGCCAGAAGAAAAGAATGGGGAAAGAGAATGAAAAGCTCTGCTAACTCACACTGACCTCTGGGCAGAGCTGGAGAACTAATTGCCCCAAACAAATACAAGAACTAAAGGTGGGGAGATTTATAAGCAGGAGAACTCCAAGAAGCAGCTGGTGCAGTGGGGTTTGAATGGGTAATGGGAAGTATTTACAGCACTGGCAAAGCAGGCTGACAGGCAGCAGAGGCCTGGGCAACATTTAGGGCCAGAAATAAAAGAAATGACAGCTGGAAGATCTCTCACCATCGAGAGAGCCCCAGAGTGAGGGATTTCTGCACTGTTCCTGCTCTTCCCTGCGTGTCCCAGATGCCATAACTCCAGTGATTTGTGCTCCATTCAGACACTGGTGGCCCCACAAATGTCAAACATTGCAGGGACAAAGAAGAGAACTTCACCCAGGAGCTGGAGAAAACAGATGGGCAGGAAGGCATTGCTGACCTCTGTCATGCCAAGCTGATGAAGAGCAGGGAAAAGATTCACTCTGTGATTCTGTGAGAGCAATTAGAGCTGGATTTGATGCGGAAGCCTGGGGACTCTTCAGGCAGTAGCAAGGTTTGGAGATAGTCCAGGATGAACAGAAGTCATTTTTCAGATGGAAGAGGATGAAAGCTATGGGACAGCTGAGATTTGGCTGCAGATGCAAGGGAATAGAGAAGATACAGAGAACAGAGTGGTTCTGAGGTGCCCTGCACTCCGTGAGAACAAGAAAACCCAATATCCAGTTTCACTGCTGGAAGTTCATTTTCCTTGAGCATTAAGTGACAGTTGTGTTCTCATTCTAGATCGTGGTTTGTCTCCAAATGAAAGGGGGAACCATCAGGTTTATCCTTGGGGGATGCAGGAATTCCTTGCCCATTCCTCTTCACCTGAATCATTCAAGGGTGACCCAGTTTCCAAGGCTTTGCTCCAGTTCCAGCAGCCAGCAAAAGGCCCAAGTTTTGTGGCATCCCCACTGGCAGGCCAGGTGAGCTCTGCTCTCTGGGGACTGCCAGAGAGAGGAGGATGCTCTGCTCAGCTGACAGGTGTCCTCTTTCCAGGGTGACATATCTGAGCACCTCCATGGAAATTAAAATAATCCTTTCAAGATCTTGTCAGAGCTGCTCACCAGAGCTGCTCTGATTAACAAGCAGCACCGAACAGCAGCACAGCAGCTCCTTTGTCCGTTTGATCACGGCCAGTCCTCAAGTGATGGATAAATTAAATATTTAATAGCCTGGGTGACAGCTCAGGACAGCTCAGCTGCTCTGTCAAAATGCTCCTGGAAGGTCCCACCTACCTTGGAGCAGGCACAGGAGGGAGCAGTGGGAGGGCTGGCAGCACCCCTGGCTGCTCTCCAGGCCCTGTGGCTGGAGGACCCATGACCTGCCAGCCAAAAGGATGGATCTGAGCAGGGTGGGAGGATTTTTAACCAGGATTTATGCTTTTCTAGAATGGATGTTATTTCCTGGGCTGCCACCAAACTGACAAAGATTTTTTCTTTTGCAACCTACCGAGTATTTATTCCACTCCATATAATCCTGGACCAGGAGAACCAATTCAGAGGCCACAAGGCACACAGATGAGCTGGGATGGTAATTCCCAACTCCCACATGGAGAAATGCAGCACTGCACAAGCAAGGAAACACACTCTGGAATGGTCTTGCTGAATGCCACTGAATCCCAGCTCCTCGTGTTGGTTGTGTCTGGTGGTGAACTTTAGACACTGAACATTGGAGAAACCCAAGGAAAGGACCTGCACAGGTGGAGCTGGGGAGGGTTGGTGGCTGTGCAGGTTCCTGAAATCCCTGTGGTGCCTGCTGTTTGGCAGCTGGGATCCTGGACATGGTCTTCTGGCTCTCCCCCAAAAATCAAAGGAGCCACGGTGACTGTGGTCACAAACAGGAGCACTTTAATTGCAACAAGGGCCCTGCTAATTTAGTAGAAACCCTTTCAGCTCAGATAACTGCTCTGCTAATGAAACCAGAGCCATCCCCACTCCTGGCTCCCCATGGTAAAACCTCTGTCCTTTCTAGGGAGTGAATCTCACCTGAGCTTCAGACAGAAGCTTTAATGGGCTTTAGCAGCCTTCAAGAGAAAGTGCTCAAAGGACAAAATAAATCATCTCTCTTGCTGTGCTGTCATAAAATCCCCCTGCCCCTTAATATTCTTCTTGCATCACTTTCCAATTCTGCCACTTCCCTCTTTCAGTGCTCAGAGTCAAACTTGAAAGAGGAGATCAACCCAAGGGGAATAAAAAAAGAGCCCCAAAGTTTCCATTCCTCAGGCCTAGGATTTGGGAGAGCAGAACTGCAACACAACTCTAAAGAACAAACTCCCCTTTCCTGATGCAATGGGGAAACCACTGGGACAGCTCTCCATGGGGAGCACTTAGGGAAAACAGCTTTCTCCTCCTCTTTATGCTCTCTGCTGCCTTGGTGGGACACTGACAGCTGTTTTTAATTGGCTTTGGCAAAGGTTTTAGTGTTGTAGGGGCAGCAGAGATGGCTCTGCAGGGGTCATCTCCAGGACAAATCCTTGCAAGGATCTGGCTGGGCTGTTCTTAGAGCTCCAGTACTGCAAGGCATAGGAAAAGCTGTAGATATCCAGGGCAGTCTACGCCAGACTGTAAAAAAGACAAAAATAAGGCAGCAAAGCCACGTCTGCATCCCAGCTTTTCTTAGAGCAATAACAACAGAGCTAAACTGGGTCCCAAGTGTTGGCTCATATTTCCAAACACTTACTAACTATTGCAAGGAACAAGTGCCTCAGGGCTTGGCTGTATTTATGCTTTTGCTTTCCGTTAATAAAAGCTGCATTTATAATGCATGATTAATTGTTTTGCACAAGCCTCCCTTTTATGGGAACCTGTGAAATGTAAGTGATTTTTAATACCACCTCACAGACATCACTCCTTCTTCCCATCCCCATTACCATTAATCCACGCTGGAGAGAGATGTAACATTTGTCACTGCTTTATTATGAAGTGTAATGTTGCAAGTTATTTATGAGCTTGCTATTTATTGAAGTATTTGCTGGTAGTTTTAGCAACTTAGGGTGAGAATCTGCCACATTTTCCCCACTGCCTGGCGGAACCTTCTGCTGTTTAACCACTTCACTCCCTGGCTCTGGCTGTGCCCCCACAGCAGGCACCCAGGGAGGTCTTTTAGGGCAGATTCTCCTCCCTGGCACACCTCCAAGGGACTGGACAAGGAAGTTCATTCCCCTCTTGTTTTCTGCTGCAGGAAGGTGATGTTTGGAAAGGACCCAGAGGCAACGGGCAGAAAAAATATTGTTGGGATAAGAGCAAAGAGAGATCAGGAGACAGGGCTGCAGCTGTCCAGGGAGGAACAGAAATCATTCTCCATCGAAAGGTGTGGAATGATGGGATCCACTGAAGTGTTGGACTGTGGGGCTTAGACATGCAAGGTGTGGAGACTGAACAATCTGGCACCCTGCTTCATCCAAGCCACACAGACCACACGTGCTCCGTGGTAAACACGGAGTGAACTCACATTATTCCACCATGAACAGAAGAAATTCATCCGACTTCAGGCTGATGAGAGACCCCAAGCCTAGGACTGAGCTCAAAGAGGGCTCTGAACTCAGAGACACAGCTCCCAGCAGCTCCTGAGCTGCAGCCACCCCTCCCTCCGTGACCGTGGGCAGCCACAGGGATCCGAGCCCACAACTCCACCGAAAGCACAATCTTGCCGTGGCTGAGCTCAGCTGCTTTTCCATTTGCTTTTTATCAACTGCAGCCACATAAGCAGTCAGTTTTCAGCTCCTGAAATGTCTTGCTGCAAAGTGTTTACAGCACTTAGCACTTTGTGCTGTGATCCCTTGCTGAAATGAAAGCACATATTTTATTGAGAGGAGCAGACACTTTGCAGGCACAGTTTTACCCTGGTCTAACAGAGCTCCCTGGCACAGGCTGCATGCAGGGATGATGCTCTCCTGCTCTGGGCTTTGCTGCAGGTACAGGTTTTGAAGGGTGTCAATTAGAAGGACACAAATTCTGTTCAAAAGTTTTAACAGCCCTGGGCAGAAATATTTGAATGTGTTTCCTCTCTTTCCATACATTTTTGTTCCAATCCTGCTCTGCCCGTGAGTTCTCCTGTTATATTTCCTGCAACACCTTTGGTAATAGAAAATACTATTCCTTCTAGACAGGGAAACTTGATTTTCATGAAAATTCCATGTTTTAAGAGAAGCCTGCTGATTGGAGGCATTTTGTAAAAAATCAAAACAAATCTGGGAACTTTGAGGTTTGGCTTCTAACTATTTTTTGGTGTGAATAATTCAGGAGGGGAGGACCACCCTCCCACTGCATTTGTCAGAGCAAAGCAGAGTCACCTGTAATTTCTGAGCACTAAACGCTCTGAAATGCTGTTAATAGAGCATTTAGATATTTCCAGGGATTGTTCCAAAGAGAAAGCGAGACACAAAACCACTCAAAGTCTTTTA
This sequence comes from Vidua macroura, assembly GCF_024509145.1. Classification (NCBI taxonomy): domain Eukaryota; kingdom Metazoa; phylum Chordata; class Aves; order Passeriformes; family Viduidae; genus Vidua; species Vidua macroura. The sequence goes on along the minus strand of NC_071590.1, from coordinate 5,788,491 downwards.
ACTCCCTTTTAACAGACTGATCCAGCTGACTCCTGGACCCCCTCCAGAGGGCAAAATTATCTAAATCCTCCACTCAGCAGCATTTTATCCTGCACCTCACACTAGGCGGGTGGGAAGTTGAAATAATTTCAAAATTCTTAGAACTGGTACAGATCTACTGAGGCCTGAGTGAAGAAAGGGGGTGTTGGATTGAGCCTCAGTGGCTGCCTGGCCTCCAGCTGGAGCTCAGGAGAGGAAGTTCTCCACGATGAAAGCAAGGAGCAGCTTCTGTGCATGGCAGTGGGGGTCACTGCTCTGCCAGCCCAGCGCCTTTTCCTTCACTCCGTGCCTCAGTTTCCCTCTCTGCAAACCCTCCTGGTGAAGCATCACAAGTGTGATGCCACACCCGGGTGTGGCTGAGCTCCGGAGTGGAAGCAGAAGCTGCAGGGGCTCTCTCCCCATCCCTCCTGAGAGCCCAGGAGGAGAGGCAGGGCAGGTGCTGCACCTTGGAGCTTCTCTCCATGTCACTGCTGAGACAGTGATAACAAACAGAAGAACACCGTGGATTTCAGAAGGCTTCTCTTTTTTATTATTTATTTTAGCAGCATGCTGTCTTTTTACACCCTCTCACAAAGTTTATGCCCATTCATTGGCCACAATAAATACACATAATGTTTATTGGAGCAAGGTGGTCTCCACCACTGCTTTCCGCCAAAATTCAACTGCAGGCCCCTCGTTTATCTCTTCTTCTCCTCGGTTTTTATGTCCACGGCCTTGGTGGAACTCCTTTCAGGGACAAAGGCGACTCTTATCAGCTTCTCTTCTTCAGCTCACTTTCTGACTCACAGGCCAGCAGCTGTGGAGCAGAGATGGGGGGAGCAGCTTTGCTAAGAACAAACAGGATAATAAGCCCACCTTAATGACTGCAGAGGAGCCCGGTCTGACCTCATTTATATGCAAATTGTGGCGCCTTCCTCCTCCTCTTTCGGGGCAGGTGAGCTGAGTACAGCGGGTGGATAACAGCGGCACATTTGCATTCCATCAGAGCTGCTAGGAACTTTGTTCAGGGACTTAGGCTGCGGTTTAAAACACAAAATCCCTCCTGAACAGAAAGCAGCTCCGTTTGGCTGCCACCTGGTACGGAATCACCAGAGCCTCGGGAAATTTTCAGCCAGCAGCTCCCACACTCTTTGTCAGCAGAGTTTGACTCCTTGTTCTCTGTTAGCAGGCTCTATTGGCATGGAAACCAGGCTCTGGTGCAGAGGAATCCATCTGTTCCTGCTGTTCCCTCCTCACCTGAAGCCAGGCAGTCCTACTTTCAGTGGTTTGGGTGCCTGGGAGTTGAAAGGACCTATGAAGTTAAGAGACTGGGAGAAAAAAAGATAAAATAAAAGTGAACAGCAGATGTTCTTCCATCTCAGGATGGTTTTCCCTGCAGAAGCAGACCTCAAGTATCCCAAAAGTTGGGTGCCAGGCTATTTTTCTTTCCAAAATTAGAGGTGAAATAACTCTAATTCAGCAGGAGCTTAGCTGGATCTGCCTACACAAATAACTGCATTCTCCAAGGGCAGAATTTTTTTGCAGATCTGTGTTCCTATAGGCATTTTCTTACCAACCACGGCAAAATCCACATCCTCCATAAATCTACACAGTTCCCTTGTCCATCATCTTTTAGCAGCTACTCCAACTCCTTCTGAGGACCAGTTACCTTGTCCCAAATTCCCTCCTATCTCAACCACTCTGCAGTTAGAGGAAGTTTGGATGAACTTCCAAATTTGAGGCATTCTGCTGCTCCACAGTCTGGCATTAATCTTGCACAGTGACTGAACCCCAGCTTTCAGGGGAAGAGAGTAAAGAGGAAGTGAGTTGTGTTTTTAAAGGAAAAAAAAATGAACATCATATTTTTATGCAAATGGCTTTCAACTCTGAGTAGGGGCAAGAGAGAAAATAGGGGGGAAAATCCATTTTAAAAAAATCTTTCTGCTTCTATTATTTTCTCCTTTATGTTTTCACTGTGGCTTTAGTGGCTCTTTAAAGATGTACTACAAAGCTTTTAACAAAAGCCAGAATGAAAGGCAGAATCCACTTTAAGATCCTAAATCAGTCTTGCAATACGTGTCTAGACTCACACTTCCCTAATACATTAACTTTTTAGAAGTGAGATATTGTAACACCCCCTAATCCCTTCAGCTCTGCTAAACTCCCTGTTCAAGGAGGGCTCTGTGTTCCTGTTTAGATGGGAAGCAGCAACATTAGCAATGACCCCCTTCCAGAGAACATTTAATTCATGAGCTTGCTATTTATTAAGTAGATCACTGCAAGTACTTTTTATTTGTGCCTCTCATTCATCTGGAGTCCCTTCCACCCCTCCAGGAGTGCTGAAGGAAGGATTGCTTTGAACTCACTGAGCAAAACATGCAGGGGTTTGGTCCTAGTGCTGATGTTGGGGTTGATGCCACCAAATTCAGGTTACAGCAAGAGTCGTTCCATCCTCAGCGAGCAGCAGCAATTTCCTCTGGTCACAGTTTCTCTTCCTCAGGGATTCAATTGTCAGTGCTGCTGGCTTTCCAAACTGAGAGTCCTTGGCAGCTTTTAGCAGCCCCAGGAACGTGTTCTGCTGCAATTTGCAGTTTGGAGACTTAGCAAGGTTTCTAGCTTGCTTCCAGGCCTAAGTGTAGCATCTACAAATTGCCTCCTGAGGAAAAGTAACAAGCAGTGTCTAAAGGAAGTGTGGATTTGCTTTTTTCTTAAAAAGACTCAACATTCTCAGTCTCAAGCAGGAGCTGTACTGATTTGTTTCCAGTGGAGATGCCAACCTGCTGATTCTTCTGCAGGGGAATGCCAAGGGCAAAACAACAGGTCACTGAGAAATCACGGGGTTTGTCTGGAGCTACAGAAAGAAACTGGTTGTGAACTCGGATCCCCGGAGATCCCAGCTCCATTCCTGGCCTCCCCACTTCCCACACAACCACAGGCAAATCAGTTCATCTCACAGAATTCAGTCACCCAGCTGTGAAGGGAGGATAAGAAGAGCTTTGTTCCTCCAGGCCCTTGTTTGACGTTGCTGTGCAGACTGCAGCCCCTGTGAGGCACAAACTCTTGCTCTTCCCTTGTATGTACAACTGGTTGTTGTTGTTTTTTTTGTTTTTTTTTTTTTAACAACTACCAAATGAATCCATGATCCCAAAGACTCAAGAGAGGTACCTGGAAGTACAATAGAGTGTGTTGCTCTCCTGCATTGCCTGCAGCCTTTGGATGCAGGCTCAACTTTTGAGCAACTGCCCCAGCAGCCACAAACCTCAGGAGCCCCAGGCAGGCTGCAGCTGAATTTAGATCCTCTCTTCTGTGCTTCAGCTGGGATTTCCACAGATTGATTTCTCTCCCCAGGCTGCTCAGAGGGATCCCTGGTTAGTTATTACCCTCCTGCAGGGAGAAAGGGCCCTGTTTGTGCTGCCAACACCAGCCAAGCTGCTCTGAGCAGAGCAGAGTGCCAAGCTCTCCATCAAAGCATCAAGGCCAGAACCCCTCCTGTGTGTGCCAGGAACCACAGGAAACCATCCCAGGAGCTGCTAAACCTCTGTGCAGAGCCAGGGGAAGGCCAGGAAGAGCAGAATTCCTGACCCAGCTCCTCTGGGCTGCTTGGTGTCAAGGCCAGCTTGGCACAAGACCAGCTCTCTCAGGTGTGTAACCCCATCCCCTGCAGCATCACCTTCTGGAGGACTCAGATTATCAAAACCCACAACTTGGCCCTTTCCAGACCAAAAAAAAAAGCTGAATGAAACTGAAACATCTTTGCCCTGGGGCCACTTGATGCTTGCTTAACTGCATCACTCCATTAAGGATGATGCAATTTAAGGCTGAATGTCTGCTTTGCATTAAGATTGATGGCAGCTGGTGAGCCATATTCCTTGGATATTAACAGCACAGCTTTATCCTGCGATTTCTCATCACTCCTAACAAGATGAAGGACTTCACACTCCGCCAGCAGGAAACCAAGTTTGGCTATTACCAGCAATTAAAGAGTCAAAAAGAAGCAAAGATACCTCTGCATCAGCCAGACACTCATTACATGCAATGATTTCCAGGATCCCATGCACACTTTTCCCAGGTTCCAACCTGAGCTGTGAAGCAACATTTCAAAGACAATTAAAACATCATAAGCAATCATGTGTGAATATTCCTGAATGCAGCTACTAAATAAAAAACAATGACAGATCAGCAAAGGAAGGAATTATAGTTTAATCTTTAATGGGTGTTTATTAATGATTATCCCAATTTAGAATGAGCCACTTGTTACAGACTGAGCTGTATCACAGCTTTTGCCATATTGGATCCAAGGCTCAGCATTCAACAGGTTTTCACATGGGCAGTGAAAATGAGATTTGTGTGCAGAGTGAACATGCCTGATCCTGCTGGAACATCCTGTGTTGACTAAATTATCTGGGCAGAGGCCACTGGCAGATTGGGAAATGGGGCAGCAAGCCAAGGAGTCACAGTTAAAAATGGGGGTAACAGAAGAGTACAGAATTAAAAAAAAAAAAAATCATGTGGCCCCATGATTGCTGCAGATCATACAGAAATATTTAGAAAAGCACTCCCTGGAGGAAGAGGAATGGCTGTGTCTCAGAGAGGACCAAGGGAACCAAGGTCTGGTGGGTTGCCGGTGAGAGGTTTGAGTTGCTCAGGCTGAGAAGGCAGAGTGGGGCAGGAACTTGTGGGTGGAATTTGGGCATATTCACTGTGAGAAATGATGGGAAATGTTTCCTGTCAAGCACTGCTGCTGTTCCCTGCAGCCATTAAACCAAGGCTGAGCACCCTGGGGAAAGAGAGACCAGCTCAGCAGCCCCCCAGGGGGACACAACACCAGGGAAGCCTCTCCTGCCCACCAAATTCCCAGCTGGAAGAGCTGCAAGCCCACATTAAACAGCAGCAAACACCTCTGACCACACTTTTACAGCCCATGAGACGACCAGGTTGGCCTGTGTCCTCAGATCTACAAGCCCAAGCTCCTGCTCAGTGATTCAGCTGATCAGCTTCAGTTTATCTGCAAAAAGCCCCAGCAGAGGAGCTCAGGGGCTGGGGCAGGGCTGTGAGCTCTGGGTCCTGCTCTCAAATCGTGGCAGAGGATAGATGGCAGTGCTTAACTTTGCATTAGAGAGGGTAAGTGCTGAATAGAAAAAGGGTCTGATCTCTACATCCAAAGCCTACAGGGATAGGGCAGGAATTTAACTGAAGAGAAAAAGCAGTGTTCACCCACCTCTCATCCTCCTCTAATATGCTCTGTCTTTCCAGACAACTAATTCTGTTCTCTCAGGGATAAGCCAACATCTTGCTGGGCTATTTTTAATCCCCCTCAGCTACCCAGGTGGACAACTGTATTTGTGGAGAGCTCCCCAGGCGGCCTCAAACACACTCAATTACTGAATCCTCAGGTCTTGGACTCCAGCTCCTGCTTCTCCAGAGGTAAACGTGTCACTGCCTCCTCAGGGCCTCTGGCCTGACACACATTCCTCCTTACTGGAGCTCACTTCATTAACCACCAGTGCCTTCCTCGCACTTTATTGCTTCTTTGGCTTTAAGGGTGTCTGGGCTAAGGGTTTATCAAAGCAGATGATCCACAGCTGGCTCAGTGCTGCAGCAAAACGCTCACTAATGGTCCAGCTGGAATTCAGCTTTCGCTCTCACACCTGCCCAGGTGTCTCTGCACAGAGTCAGTGCCTTTGTGTCATTGCCTTGACACTGGCCCCAGGTCTGAGCTGGGGGCTCAGTTCTGTCCTCTGTGGATGGAACAAAGCTACTCATTTGCATGAGTAACCACCCACCATGCCAGGCCAAATATTGTCCTTGTTTTCATCAGAAGATTAATTAGTGCTTGGAAAGAAAAGATTAAAGCGAGTTGTCTTCACTGCCCAGATGGAGCAGGAAGAAAATTTCTTTTGCTGTGTTTTCAGCAGTGGATTCACCCCCTCCATAGCCAGTGCTGCACCAGTAACTCATGGTGCTTGGACACAAACAGGACACCCTGGGATAACAAACAGTCCCAGATGGTTTGTGTCTGCAATATAGCTCATGTCACACCTCGATGGATTGTCTTCCACTCAGATTTATCTTCCCAAAGCAAAATGGCTAAAAGGTAATATTCTGGGACATTTTTTTTATTTTAAAAAAAAAAAGAAAAGGTGATTAATATTAGGGGGAAAAGCCTGGAAGGGCACCAGTTTCTTTTTGCTGTTGTACATCCAGAGACTTGATCAAGAGCTGGTGTTGCTTAAGGCATTGTGGCATCTCGTCCAGCACTACAAAAATTGTTAAGCCTCTACCTCTTTTCCTAGTGGAAAAAAAACCAGGTGATCTATGCATTTAAATCAAAGCTATTTTTTGGTAGGTATAACTGCTGAGATCCAAGGGACGCTCCAACCATCAGCCAAGGCGGACATGTTTGCATTAATATTTTGCTCATGAGGGAGTTCATCATAAATCCCAACTTCTGGCATGAGCCAGAAGTTTCACCCCAAGGCCAGCACTGTGTGTGATACTGTGACCCTTGGCTTTAATGTGCACATTAACACATCCCACATGTCTTTGGAAAAGGCTGCTGAGCAGCAAAGGACGTTTGGAGCTGCTGTACAGCAAGAGTCAGACATTTGCTGCTGTGACTTGCAGTGCATTCTAATAATCACACAATTAGAGCTGCAATCCGCCCACCCTGCCCAAATGAAGAGGTGAAATTATTGCAGAATTCTCTCTGGTGATCCTCACAGATCCCATAAGGTGACTCCACGACAAAAGCCAGCAGAGGAATGTGGAGTACTCAGGAATATCTGTTTCTGTTTGCTGATGAACAATGGAGCAGCACAAGCACAGGACAGGTATCCAGGGATGGGACCTCTCCAGTGGCCCTCTGCTGCCAGGGAATGACATTCTGAACTGAGTCCTCAGCCTAGACACCTCCCAGGGGAAGAGAAAGAAAATAAAAGCTTTGTGTGAGCTTCTAGGAAATAGATTTGTTGCCAGTTGCTTTTCTGAGCCTTCTGTTTTCCTTCTTGCTGCAGTCCCGGTGTGGCAGAGAGGAACATAACCCTTTTCTTCACCTGTCCTTTCCCCAGTGAGCACAGCAAGCACAAGGAACCGCAGACTCCAAGCAAAGCTGCTGGGCAGCCTCAGCCCGAGGGCAGTTTGGGCTGTTCAAGGGTCAGCAGGTGTTCTCCATGAAGAGAACATCACTTTGGGCATGGGCAGGACACAGGGAGAAGGGACACACAACAGAACAGCAAACACTGGGCAAGCAGACAGACAGACAGACAAGGCTGGAGAGGGGCTTGGAACACAAGCCCTGTGAGGGATGGCTGAGGGAGCTGGGGGTGCTCAGCCTGGAGAAAAGGAGACTCAGAGTGACCTTATCACTCTACAACTCCCTGAAAGGTGGCTGTGCTCAGGTGGGGCCGGTCTCTTTCTCCAGGAAATTTGACTTTGGTCAGCCTTTCCCAGGCTTGGCTGGGATTGATGCCACAGACCCAGATCCCACCCAGCCCGCACGGAGGAGCTGCACCCGGCACAAAGCCCTGCCAGCCACAGGGCACGAGGACTGCAATGCCACCAGCCCTGTCCCTCTCCCTGTGCCTCATAGCCACCCACTCACACAGGCAAAGGGAACTCGGCAAACCCTCGAGCCACAGGTGGCTGCAAAGTGCTCTGCAAATTGCCAGCTGCTGGGGCAGGGTGTTCCCTGTAAACGTCTTTTCAAAAATTGGTTTAATGAGGGAAAGCACACTCAGCACTCACAAACTCTGGTGGTTTTGTGTTATTGGTTCCTATTTCATCTATTATTTACAGGGAAAAATCTATTTGGGAAAAAAAGAAGAAGAGTTCTCTTCTGAACTCTTTCCAGGACTGACTCAGCAACTTAATTTTTATGCTGGCTGCTTTCTTGCTTCTCTTCTCTTTCTTGGTAATTTTTTTTTAATTTTCCACTTAAAATCCTTATTTGCATTATAGGTCTGTCCAGCCTTGAGGAGATTTTTCTTGTCTTTCACTTTTATCTCATTTTCTCTTCACTTTTTTTTTTCTTTTTTTAATTAAAAACCAGCTTTGAATTAGTTCACTGAAGCATTCCCTTCCCCATCTTCCTCTTCCCCCAGAGAGCTCCTCCCACTCTGCTCCTGCTGGATCCTTCTGCCATCTCAGCACATTGGCACCACAGGAGCAAACCCCCAGCTGGGAACGGTGGAGATTCACCCCTGGAAGTCAAGTGCTGATAAATTCCCAGGCACATCCCAGCACAGGTACCCTGAAAGAGCCCAGCTTTGCACCTGGATCTGACCCAGGGCTGGTAGGGGAATTGTGCAGCTCAGTAAATCCCTCCAGGATGCGATAAACCAAAAAAGCCTAACCCTAAATGCAACCTCAATGCAACCCTAAACCTAACCCCAAGCTTAAACCCAAAACTAACCCTAATTCCAAACCTAACCCCAATCCTAACCCTAAAAAAAACCCCTTACAGTTCAGCACACAACAAACCCTAAAACCTAAACCTAAATAAATCAAAGCCCAACCCTAACATAACCCAAACTAAACACATCTCTAACCCTAATCCCAAGGCTAGACCTAAACCCAACCCTAACCCCAACCCTAATACTAATGAAACCCAACCCTAACTCTAAACCTAACCACAACCCCAAACTTAAGTACTAAAAACAAAAATGTAAATTTATAGTTTAAAACAAATATATGTTAAACTAAATTTTAAAAAGTTTAAAGTTTTAAAGTTTAAAGTATAAAAAAATTAAGTAGTTACAAAAAAAATTAAATACCGTACTATAAGTTTATATATCATAACATAATTAACTGAAGAAAATTTACACTATAACCTAAGTCCATAAAGCAAAATATTTTAAAATGGAGTCAAAAACATAAATATCCTTATTGATGGTGTTTTATTAATTAATAACTCCTTAAATAATCTTATAACTAAATGTCTAGTGACTTTCTAAACCATAAACAATGTAACCAAACTCACCCTTCCTACCTATATAAAAAAAAACCAAAAACTGCATCATCAAAAATCAACTCAAAAACCCCATCTCAAATTCCTTCCAAAATTCCCCACTAATAAATTATCACAGGCACCGATCTGGGTGATGCTGCTGCTCTTGAGTGAGTAACTCCCTGCTCACATTAGAGTGAGGATGCTTCACAACATGACTTGAAATTTGCCAGGGAGCCACCAAAAAGTACGGAGAGCTGATTGCTTTCTTTGCTAATTGTGGAATTGTGGCCCTGGCGGGCCTTGGGGAAGGAGGGAGCAAAGGGTTACATGGCTCATGTGCCAGCTGAAGCAGCAGTGGTGTTCCTTCCCTTGTTCCCACTCTGGAAATAGCTGCTGCTGAGCAGGAATACGGATCTTTTTCAGCTCCATTTAATGCTAGCAGGATCATGCCTGCATTGAGGTCACCCAAACGACTGCAGTGTTTTGGAGAGGGAGATCTGTGTTGGCTTTCATTGTCTGTCAGGAGTGCCTGGATCATCCCTGCAGCAGGGAAAGCCACGCAGGCTAAAATTCAGCTGGTTTTTCCAAAAGAGCTCTGGAATCTCACTGCTGCCCCAGGGAGGCTTTTACCACCAGAACACAGCACCAGGAAAACACACAAGGAGAAGGAGCAGCCCAAACATCTGGGTAGCTCCCTCTGACAGCAGCAAAAAGAGATATCTGGGAACAGCAAGAAAATTAATAGCAAATATATCATTTCCCCCCAAACAGCCTCTCAGATTCCAACTTCTGTGTCTCATTCAGTTAGGCAGTGCTTTCATGTATTTAGTATCTCTAAGCAGATTTCTCTGCCATTAATCAGTGTGACATTCCCTGATGTTGTATAAACCATCCTGCAGCGGGGAGTTCCTCAGCTGAATTATCAGTGCCAGCACCAACCTTCTTTCATTTCTTTTGATGCTGTCACCTACAAGGGGAGGCTTCCCCTGGTGCTTTCTAGTTCCTGTGCTGGAAGTGCACATCCAATGCCTGCCCACCCTCCACAGGCTTTTCCTGAGTCCACAGCCCTTCCTCACACACCCCTGCCATCAGAACTCTCTCACATGCAGCAGCCAGAGCTACCTGCTCACCCCTCGCACAGGGGATGTCACAGAATTCTGAATTTCTCCCAGTTATCCTGGTTCCTTTTGGAACTGGGAAGCCCAGAACTGCACAGGGCAGGTGGGCTGCCAGAATGAGCTGACCTGGCAGCAGTTCCCACATCCCTGCTCCTCACTGGGATCCCTCCTGACACGCCTTTGCTAGGAAGAGAAGGGATCGAAGTGGGAGATGTAGCTGAGCCCTGCCAGTTGCTGCCATTCAGAAAAACGGGCTGGACAAGATCTTCCTAAACAAAGGATGAAAAAAATCAATGTCCCAGACACAAAACAAGTCCTCACAATCCTGGGCCCAGCCCCAGCCTCCATTATTTTGGGGCAGGAGAGGAGGAGAGAGACAGAAATGGATTAGCTACGCTCAGCTGAGTAACTGGCGTGATCCAATTAGAGGCCTGTTCTAGGAACATGGACACAGCTAAGGGGAGATGAAGCCAACTAAATCCTGTCCTCCTTTCACCATGGATGCCAAGTCTGGACTCCTCAGCACAGCTGCCCATCGCTCAGCTCCCCACCAGGCACAACCAAGCGTGGAATCCTGGCTGGCAGAGCAGGCAGCACAATCACCCACACGGACCACCAGCAGCAAGGAGCAGATGGAGAAGCCAAACCTTTCCCCCAGCCCTTTTTCCACGGGAAGCAGTGGCACACAGGCAGCCTGGCAGTGCCAGCACGGAGCTGGCACTTCGTTCCCCATCTCCTGCCCAGCCCTTTGCTCCATTGCCTGCTCCTGCCGTGCCTCTCCCTGGAAGCTGCTGCTTGGCCAAGCACAAGAGGCTCTCTGAGAAGGATCAGCCACGTGCCATTATCAGCTGGCATCTGCAGCCTTATCGAGTGTCTTTGGGAAGCTCCTCAGCTCAGGGCAGCCTCCACCTTTTTAATTTCTAAAAGGCTGATGCTAAGTAATTGTTTAATATCTCCCCAGCATTTGCTCCCCTTTATCTCGGGATCCCTGCTGCAATTCATTGACGGAGCTGTCTTTTCTCTTTCTCTATTCCACCGTGCATGTATTAGAAAAAGCTTTCATTGTAGGCAGAGATATTTGCTGCTAATTGATGCTTATTATTCCTTTTAAGCCTGTAATTGCTTTCTCTTGTCTAAATTTTCTCCTTTCTCCTCCCCCCCGACTCTTCCTCAAATTGCTTTGGTTTTCTCTTCTAATCAGCTCAAATCCTGGTGTTCCAAAGATTATCTGAACGGGTGCCAAAGGTTTTGCTGTTGCTTTGACACGGTGGCTCTTCACATCTGTGGAGTTTACCTCGGCTCCTTGAATATTTACAGGCAAATTGGGTGGCCTGCAACTGGTAATCTCTCAACTGCCTTAATGAGGGCAGATTTTAGGTGTCAGCTTCCATGCAGACTTTTGATTAAAAGGCTACAAAGGGTCCTCAGAATTATCTCTTACACAACACAGGATTTCTGAGTCAATTCTCTCAGCGGATAATGAAACAAATGGAACAAGTGGAAGGAAATGCAATTTTGTTTGGAACTGAGAGAGAACCTGTTTTTTTCTGATAAGCTCTGTTATTTTTTACCCAGACCTTTACTGGACTGACCCAAAGGAGTTTCCAGCCCATCACTCCCTGAAAGACCAGACTGCCCCTCACTGAAGCCTTCCCTGCCATACTTATCCTGATTTACTTCTTTAAAATTTTCCAAAGCCTATGGAGGTCTCTAACTCTGTTCCTTATCTCAATTTTCATGCTGTATCCACCTGATCCTTAGGGCTAAGCTCAGCAGCTGCTTTGAGCCACACAAGTCCTTCCCAGGCTGTTCCATTCCCCAGCACAGGAGCTGTCCAGGCTGCCTGGCTGGACACAAAGCAGAGCTTTCCTTGCAGAGTCTCTGCTCTTCATCCAGGATTATCTCCAGAAAGTGAAACGAGGGGAGGGGATGCAGAAAGAACAGCGAGGATGATGAGCAAAGGAAATCTTCCCACTGTGTGGACAGGAATCAGTATGTGACAGATGAGTAATGTGATGGGTGACTCCCACAATTAAAGGCAAATATCATGTATATATGTTAAGAGAAGTTTTACAGATTTATAGTTATGTTTTATCCCCCTTGTGTTGTTATCAGGGGGTGGCCTGGGTTTGGGACATTTGGAAGGGTCACTCATTACTATGACAACACCTGACCTCCAATCAAGATTTAATGAAGTGATCTCCAGCACTGGACAGCAAAGGAGGAGATGGGCAGAACTTTGGGAGGGACTAAAGGGTTAAAAGGTGAAACCTCCATTGTGTGGATGAGCACATGGTGGGGAAAATCCTCTGCTCCTGGCACCTTAATATTTTCTCTATTCAGTCTTCTGTTGTGTTTTTGATAAGGTTTTAATAAACCTTTTAAATTCTTGGAAGTGAGTAGCATTTCTCACAAGTGAGCCCCAAACAGACCCATCCAGCAGCACTCCCAGCTGCACCAGGTTTGCTCCCAGGATGGCTCCTGGGAATGCTTTAAATCCTTCCATCCTCACCCATCATCCATCCACACTGCAGTCTGAGAGCCAGGGCAGCACAGCGCACCCAGCCCTCCGTGGGGGACAAGCCACAGGCTCCTGAAGTGCCTGGTGAGCAGCTGAGCCTGAGCCACGAGCAGACACCACATAAATATCCCCTGCATCCCAAAGCACCACGCTGGAACACGGAGGAACAAGAACAATTACTATCACACAGCAACATTTACTGTTGGGAGTTTGCTGCATTTCATTTTAAACAAGTTGCTTTTACAGCTCTAGTGACCTGAGAAGCCAGAAATATGAACATTAACAAAGGAAACAAATAAATAACGTATTCCAATTACAGCTTTAATAAGATGCAATGTGCTAGAAGTCCATGCGGATGCAACAGTAATTTCTAATTAAAAACACGCAATTAATTATTAACCTAAAAAAGTTCTAGTATTGTTCCAGCGTGCTCAAATCAGAGTGTGCTCTCTGAGTGAATTCAGGATTATGATTGTTAATGCTGGGGGTGTTCTTCTGTTGGCTTGTTTCTCATCTTATCAAGAGAAAAGATAATTTTCAGCCAGCAGAAACTGCACAGCTGATTGGAGACCATTAGGAGCTGCTGAGCTCCATCCCCCCTCACCCTGCTTTAAAGGACTACACCTCTGTTTCCTTCTTAAATCCCTCTCAGGCACCTTTGGGAGCTGCTCAACAGATCCAAGCCCTGCTGCTGGAGGGAGCCCCTTCAGTCTGAAGCATCCATGGAGCATTTCAGGACACAAAGTGCTGCTTGAGCTCCTCCATGCAGCAGAGGGGAACTGGAGAGATTTCCCAGCCTACAACTCCACAAGGCTGGGAGTCCACGAGAAGGGAGACTGCTCAGGGCTGTGCATCTCTAAGAGGTTCTTTTCTTCAGGAATTAGTAAGGAAATTTGCAGGCATTCCCCACTGGGCCCATGCCCAGTGTGGCTGATGCCAAGTGAGAACTTGTGCCATGGAACAGAACAATGCCAACAAATTTAAACCAACCCCAACCCCGTAACAGCTCAGATAAGGAAGATGATTGGGCATGTAATTGGCAAATAAATCTGTGATTGAGGCACTTCCATGAAGCCCCATCCTTCCATGGAGCCCAAAAGTAATTAGGATATTTGCCCTTGAAGCATGAAGCTGAAAGCAGAGTGGATTCCTCTGGCTGGTAATAAATGTGTGCAAAAAAATTTCAAACCAGTGGCTCTGGGCTGCTGGAATAGAGACACCCTCAGGAGAGGCCTGAGGCACTGAAAGTTTGGAGTCAGACATCAATAGCCTCACATTTTAGAGCAGGGGGGCAGATTCAGCCCTCGTGGAAGTGAGCAATTTCAAACTACCAGGCAGCATAGCCTGATGGATCAAAGATTGGATTGAGGCTTAGGAAACCAAAGCTGATTTTTCAGCTCTCCCAAGTAATCTGGCTTCTCTCTGTGCCTCTGCTTCGAGCTCAGTGGAACAATAGAGCCCCTCCCTGAGCACGAAGCAGAGCACCTGGCAGCATGGTCCTAGCACAGCACAGAGATATCAACAGAGGAGCTGCACTTCTGGGTTTAGCTCCCTGTTTTGGATGAAGATGAAAACGAGCTGAACCGTGGATCCAGCTAACAATGGCCAAAAGCTGCCTGGCTGGAACACAGAGTGATGACAATCCTCAGAATGCCTGCAGAGATCTCCTGCCAGCTGAACGGCTTTTCTGCAACACAAAGGACAGCTTTTGGGGGAAAAGGGGAGCCTGAACAGGAAGGATGGATGTAAAAAAGCTGGAGGACCAGCTGAGGGGCTCTGTCCTCCCCTGTGAAACCTGCTAAAGGCAAGCACACAGCCATTCAACAGCCACACAAACCTGTTGGAACCCTGGCTGCTGAGAATTTCAGACTTTCTGTGCTGCCAGGCACTGACCCCCAAGAGAACACTGCATTTGACCATTGAAGCAGTGGAGAAGCTTCCAAAATTGAATGATAGAACTGGGATTCTAAGTGTGTAGTTTGAACAAAAGTGTGTTAATATCACATGGTAGAAAACTTAAAGTTTTAAAGTATAATAATATATATAAAACAAGATAAAAGTTTTAGAGGAGAAGCTAGTCCTTCTTCTTCATAGATTTACGTAGTATTATGTAATTTGATTAAAAAGTCCACATTACAGGCCACAAGTAGTTAGTTATTGAGTTAAAAATAAAAATTATTTAAGTGTCATTTCTTAATTAAACAGTCTATCCTTAAAAAACCTTATAAAAAGAGAGATACAGCTCCACTTTTTAGTTTATTAAAGTACTATAAAACTCACAGTTTGTGATGCAATAATATAGGTAAGAACTTATAAACATCTAAATCCGAACAAGAAATACCATCTCACACATTTAATCCCCACCCTAACAAAAAAATAAAAGTTAAAGCTCCGCACAAACCCAACACTGCAGCTTGTCTGGGCAAGGCTGTTGGCAGATCAATCCTTGGAAGCTCCCAAGGAGCCTCCAAGGAGCCGTGGTTTTGGTCAGCACCAAAACCTTGAGGGAAACAGGGAGAAAAGGAGATGGGGACCAAACATGCCTCCAAACTCATGGATATACAACCTCCACCTTTGGAGAGCAAATCAATCCTTGGAAGCTCCCAAGGAGCCTGTCAGCACCAAAACCATGAGGGAAAGAGGGAGAAAGGAGATGAGGACCCAACGTGCCTCCAAACTCATGGATTACAATCTCCACCTTTGCAGATTTTGGCCAAGTGGTCACACGGTCTGGAGAGCTCTTGGAAACGCCTCGTGCTGAGCATGTCTGAGCTTGTGAACCCCTCACGAGGCATTCCCAGCATTTCCCAAGTCCTGAGCTGTTTTCTGTGCCAGGAGGGTCAGCCTGGGAGAGCTGTGCCTTGTTCAGCCTCTTTGCCTCTTCACCTTCACTCTGCAATGGATTGCAGCATCTCCTGCCCAGATTTAGCAGCTGGAGACCATGCACTGTGTGTGGAGGGTGTGATGTGTTTTGCACTTCTTTGGGATGCAAACTTTATATGGGTTTGGGATAGAAAGTTGTTTTGGATTTAGGAAGGTGAGTTAGAGTCCTGCTACCAACAATGGCTCTTGTACACCTGCCCACTTGGGAACTTCCCTGAGTCCTCCTGTGCAGGACACAAGGGATTCTTTCCACGCTCAATGGAAACAGACACACTTCTAGAGGTAAAGTTACACAAGGAAGTTGCTTTTTTTGAGTATTTAAGAGTGTGCAGAAACTTGCCACTTTCTACAGCACAACACAATAACCAGCAGAGCAGCACAAAACTTTGCAGCATCTCTAAACCCTTCTCCCTCTCCGCCCAGTGCTTTCCATTATGACCCATTTTCTGGCTCTTTTTTTTTTTCCCCCTTCTCTTATTTCGAGCCAAAGCATTTTGACACCGTGCCCTTTGTGAACATCGTGTGTCAGAAGATCTACAGGGATGGCAAATCTTGTTTGCTTCTGTCTAATCTGTGAAGGCAGCTGGGCCACTTCCATCTATAATTGGGTGCCTCTGGGGCAGTGTCACTGTCACAGCTGCAGTGGTGGGCACCACTGGACTGCAGCAAAGCCAGCCCAAATGGCCAGCCAAGACAGAGGAGCTGACCTGGACCTCGGTGTTCTTGCACTTAAAAATTGGAAAAGATCAACCTGCAGTTGAATTTAGGAGGAGAAGAGTGAAAAAAAAAAAAGTCACTTTTTTTGGAAGGCAGTGAGTAAAACTCAGAGTGTGTCACAAAGCCAGGCTTGCTCCAGGAGACAGCTGGTGACAGTGTCTGCACCACAGTAATCTGTGTTTACAGCACGGCCACCTTTGGCTTGGAAATGGCACTTAAATAGCAACTGGTTTGTTCTCCTTGTTTGCTTTAAACCTGTGTGTAATCACCTCCACGGCTGCTGCCTGCCATTCTCATCTGGTAAATGAGACAAATCCAGATGTCTCAGCTTGTAAAAAAAGGGAACACATAAAGCAAACCAGGCGCCAGCTTCAGTAAATGCCTCCCTTAGATATTTCAGATTTACTCATTTTTGGGGGTTTTGTTTTTCTTCTTCAAAAAACAAGGTTCCTCCTCCCTATTTTCTCAAAAACATGAGGGGAAAAAAGGCAGCTTTGTTTAACACAAAACAAACAAGCATTTGGCAGTTCCCTTTGTGCAAAGCAGGGCCTGTGTGGGATTTCAGAGGGAAGGGGGGATTTGTCAGGTAGGCAGGAGCTCAAAGCAGCACTAACGTGTTCTGACACCCTTGCTTCTGTTTCCCATACAACAGCCTTGTTTTACACTGATTTTTGAAACACTCAGGCCCTGCCTGCATGAAGGGACAGAAGCATCCATGGCTGCAGGGCTGTTCAGGGAGACCTGAGCTCCTGTGGGCAGGCAGCTCAGCGCAGCCAGGACGTTTGGGATCGCGTTTGGGATCACGTTTGGGATCGCCCTCCTCAGCCCAGGAACGCAGCCCACGTGGGCTGTGAGGGGCTGCAAACCAAGAGAGGTGGTCCAAGGAGAAAAGGATGGGAAGAAAGGCAGGAAGGGCAGATTTCCACTTTGCTTTAGCCCCCAGTACCTGCTCATTCTCCTTGGCTTTGTTCCTAAGGCTGGACACCTTAGAAGGAAGAAGAAAGTGACCAAGCCCAGAGGCATTAGAGTGAGAGGAACTCCTAAGTCCAGGATAACTTCTTTATAATAACCCATCTCACACACCAGAGTTCCTTATTACAGCATGAAATAAAACCTTTCCTCATACCTGCAGGCTTCCCCCCGCCAACAATCCCTCTTTTTCTGAGCACAGTGTTCTTAAGACACTTTAAACCCTTGTTATTTGTTATGCACCATTATAATCCTCTCCTATCTCTGTGTTATTGGCAGGGATTTGGAGTCTGAACACGCAGCACAGACTTTGATGCCTTGCTGAGACATCTTGTTACTCACTGTGTAAAGAGAGAGGAGCAGGCCTGGCTGTGAGGAGAGGCAGGACAGGACACGGGAGAGCTGGGATCACAAAGGAGCAGCAGCTCCAGGTGGATGGAGCCAGCTTGGAAGATAATGTGGGCCCACCTCTTCAAAAAACAAAACAAAAAAATAAAATCCAATTTAGTTATTTAGTTATTTCTGAAAATCATAAATATTTTCTGAGGAAAGAAGGAAAAGTCTCAGGAAGAAAGCTGTTATTCTTTACCAAAAAAAAAAACTCAATAAAATAACAATAACTTAGCTAAACCCAAGAAAAATGTAGCAGTAAAAAGAAGAAGAAGCGCAGCTTGTGAAATCCTAAAAATGCAGAGACAGATGTGAAAGGACAGAAATTCTTCAACAAGGATATTTTTACAGGAATCTGTGAGGCTCCTAAACATGAGAGCCAGTTCCTTTTCA